>NC_073693.1:288586524-288926289 GCF_029784155.1 Uranotaenia lowii | reverse complement strand
ATTCTCGCCCTGGAACAATCCCTTGGTGACAGTGAAGAAGAAGAATGGGAGCTACAGGGTTTGCCTGGACGCTCGGCATCTTAATAGCATCATGATCAACGAAGGGTATCCAATTCCCCAAATGGCTAACATCATCAACAATCTGGGCGGCTGCGCCTTTATCAGCTCACTGGACCTGAAGGATGCGTTTTGGCAGTTGCCACTGCATGAAAAATCAAGACCCTTAACAGCATTTACGGTTCCGTCACGTGGGCACTTTCAATTTCGGGTAGTACCATTTGGATTGTGTACCGCCAGTCAGGCGTTATCAAGGCTGATGACCCATTTATTCGCCGATATGGAGCCGCATGTATTCCACTATCTTGACGATATAATTATTTGTTCCAGAACATTTGAAGAACATCTGCACTGCTTGCAGGAAGTGGCGAACAAACTACGTGAAGCAAATTTGACAATCTCTATAGAAAAGTCAAAGTTTTGTCGAGAACAGGTGAAATATCTGGGATATATTTTGAACGAAAATGGCTGGAAGGTAGACGAAGAGAAGATAGAGTGCATCGTGAAATTTCCAATCCCCAACAACAGAAAAGAGGTCCAACGATTTCTCGGATTATGCAATTGGTATAGGAGGTTCATCAGTAATTTTTCTGAAATCGCATCACCGATCACGGAACTGACCAAGGTGAAGGTGAAATTCAAATGGACCAAAGAGGCGGAGGAAGCTTTCTGGAAACTAAAATCAGCCCTCGTATCAGCACCCGTCTTAGCAATGCCAGATTATACACAGCCATTCGCAATTGCCTGTGACGCCAGCAATGTAGCGATCGGCGCGGTTCTAACACAAGACATCAATGGTGAAGAACATCCAATCAGCTACTTCTCGCAAAAACTATCGGCGGCAGAACGTAAATATTCCGTTACTGAAAGAGAGTGCTTGGCAGTTATCCGAGCAATTGAGAAATTTCGAGGATATGTAGAAGGAGTGAACTTTACGGTCTACTGCGATCATGCAGCGCTTAGTTACCTGAAATCCATGAAGAACCCAACAGCGCTGATGAGTCGATGGTTACTTCGTTTGAACGCGTTCAGCTTTGAAATCCGTTACAGGAAAGGTAGCTGCAACACAGTACCAGATGCACTCTCCAGAATCTCGGAACCAATGGTATTCGCGATAAATCAAGAAGCTGATACCTGGTATAAAAAGATAGTGGAAGGAATAGGAAAAGATGCCGACAAATATCCCGACTTTAGGTTAGCTGGAAACGACTTATACAAAAACTGTGTGGTGAAAGACGAAGACAACCAGGTAGCACACAAATGGAAAAAAGTCATCACAGTGGACAAACGTCAGGAAATAATGCGGAAGTTTCATGATGCGCCTTCAGCAGCTCATTTAGGATTCTTCAAAACATGGCAAAAGATTCAAAAACATTTCTATTGGCCGAAGATGCAGCAAGAAATACGCGATTATGTACGGGCATGTGAAGTATGCAAAGGATGCAAAGCACCGAACACCAAACTTCTGCCAAACATGGGAAAAGCCAAACCAGCCAGGATACCGTGGGAGCTGATTTCCATTGACTTTGTAGGGCCATTGACCAGGTCAAGGAGAGGCAACACAACGATGCTAGTTGTTGTAGAATGGGTCACAAAGTACGTCATTGTTCATCCAATGCGAAAGGCGGAAGCGGCAAAGACAGTGGAATTTTTAGAAAATGAAGTTTTCTTGCGATTTTCTCGACCTCGGATAATTCTTTCGGATAACGGAAAGCAGTTTGAGTCGTTGGTGTTCAAAAACCTCTTAGCAAAACATCGGATATCCCACATGACCACCGCTTATTATTGCCCAATGGTTAACAACGCGGAGCGAGTTAATCGGGTTTTGATAACGTGCATAAGGGCCCTGCTAGAAGAAGATCATCGCGAATGGGACAAACATCTGCCGGAAATTGTTGCAGCGATAAACAGCGCCAAACATGAGGTGACAGGAGTAAGTCCACATTACGCCAACTTTGGCAGAGATTTGCTGCTGCAAACAGACCTTTATAACCAAGAAGATCTAAACACGTCGGAAGATCCCAAAGTTGCTCAAAACATGCGATTATCTAGAATCCATCGCATCCATGAATTCGTTAAGCAACGTTTAAAAAGCAACCACGAAAAGAACCAGCAGCGTTATAACCTTCGAACAAGAACAATCAACTTCAAGGTGGGTGATTTGGTTTGGAGAAGAACATTCTTCCAGTCATCGAAGATCGACCACATAAACCGGAAATTGTACCCAAAGTTCATACCAGCGATCATAAAAGAGATTCTTGGCACCAATATATACAGGGTTATGGACGTGACAAGTGGCAAGGAAGGACGATATCACGCCAAAGATCTGAAAGCTGATTAGTAGCAATTAAAGCTATGTAAGCAATACGCCGACCACCAGCAGAAGGAAAACACGAAATTGAGATGGCTGACGGACCCACATGATTGTTGAAACCTCGCCTCCAATCCTATCGGATTAAACAATCAAGCTAGTGTCCAGATGTCCAATTGCGGAACCGATACAGCGTTGAAGGGCGCTTGGGATATTGGAATGCGGGAAATCCAAGTACAGCAGCTCCAAACACCACGTCGCTACAGCCGAAAAGGACTGTCAGGACACCACGCACACCCCACGGATCACAGTTTGCGCAGAAGTTGTGAGGAGTAGACATCATGTTCGTCGCTACTACCATATCGACTCTCTGACGCACACTGCCAGCTATGACCACAGAGCCTCATCTGTCAACCAAAGCGTTCACCGCTAGCGAAACACCGTTTGCCGATCGGGACAAATCGTGCCAACAGCAAGCACAGCGAGCAGGAACAACTCCCAACCTCCTCGCTGGCCTTCTTACAGCTATGACTACAGGCCAAGCCTGTGAACCACCGCGTCAGCGTTCAAAACACCGTTAGCCGATCGGGAGAAATCGAGCCCTTGGAAAGCGCAGTGAGCAATACCTCCATTTACCTCCACGCGAGTACAACAACAGCGAGCTATGTCCACTACCTAGGGTAGTCAACAAAGACAGACCAATGATCACAAAAACACGCATAGCGGAAACCAAAATCCACCAACCAAAAGAGACACCGAACCCGATTAGAGCGAGTCAGCGTCACCGTAGAATGGGTTGAGGCCTCCTCGTTCCGGAAGTACGCATCATTCGCTGCTCAACACCTCGACGAGTCTACGCAGCATGTAAACCCCGACAACGCAGGAGAAATCCGAGAGCTGAAAGGTGTTTAACGAAGATACTGAGACAAGCTCCTCAGTAAAAGGAGGTCAAAGTTTGGACAACGCAAACCAACATCCGATCTAGTCCATCACGGCGAAATTTCGCCAAGCATCGTTTGAGCGTCAACAAGTGCACAGTTGCACACTCAACGACCACTTGATTCGACAACAATGCCACCATAGGCCTCCCTAAAGGCTTGCCGTTAGTAAGACCGAGAGAAACTTACCGTGCTCAAGCGCGCTAGCACGCCGTTACTGGATCGTGACAAACCAGACAAATCATCACAGCCCACAGGCTCTCCCGTTTGCCAGAGCGAGAGAAACTGGTCGTATTATGCCACGCGCTAATACGCCGTTGCCAGATCGAGACAAACTGAGCAAAACAGCTATGAACATCCAGTGAAACTCCAATCCTGTTGACATCCTCCAAAACTATTGAAATCCGTTAGCCGATCGTGAAAAATCGAGCCAAGCTGGTGAGCATACCGTACTAGTGTCTTCGTACCCATTCGTGTCATTTTAAACGTAATCTATGTCGTATTGTCAATATGTTACAGTGTAATCTGGGGATCGCCATGAAATCACCAATCAAAAGCAACGCGAATTGGGAGCGCGGTAAAACTCCTACTCTGGGCTCATGGCGAGGTTGGTTGGTAATGCTTCCTTACTCAGCGCACTGTAACGATAAACATCCAAAACAAGACTGATTTTAATTTGTTCAATGTTAGTCATAAGTTGAACGTACTACCTGCTCGTTATTTATTATTCTTTTTAATTTGTTAGATCTAAGCCCTTTGTTTTAACGGTTTTTGATCTTATTTTAATGTACCATTGTCACGTGATTTAGATTTAGAGATTAAGCGCACTTAGAGACCTGCTGGCTGCCAAACCTGGTTGGCGTATTGTGATGTTTTGCTGTGTAGTGTTGGAGTAACAATGTATTGAAGATCTGGCGGGCTATAGGCCTGCGTAATTACTGATTTGTGGTGCACGTTGTTTTCCGTGCGGAGGTCTGCTCCATCTTCGTCTCCATGTGCGTCTCTAGTCAGCTTCCTGTAATGCTAGAAGTTTTTTTTTGATAAATTTTTCATGAGCTCCTAGCCGTCGCTCATGAAAAATTTTTCCGTGACAATGGGGTTGTGTAACATATGTATATTTTGTTATTTGTTGCGATCGTTTTTTCTCAGTGCATGTGCAATATCGCCTAGCTCTGTTATGACCAAAATAAGGTAAACAGATCCTAACGAAAGTGTTGATAAACAGTGCGGAAAATACAACATCACTTTTACTCTGCCGGTCGCCATCGCGTTTTTTTCTTCCCGCGAGTTGTTCCGGTTGGTTCTGCCGTTTGCCGATGTTGGCCCGTTGAGAAGCTGCCACGGGACTCACCAATCAACGAACGCCAGGTCAGTAGCAGAAATTTGCCGGAAAAGCTGCCGAACAAATTCGACACCATCCGACTCACCAATTTTCCTCCCACAGTCGCACGCAGAACGCTGGAAGCGAACCCGGGAAAAGCCGACAGAAAAGTCGGGACAGGATCCGCTGGACCTGAGGGGGCCGACACCTCCCGCCGTGAGAGGCCAATTTGCCTGAGACGGAGCTATTCGGGTAAATATAACAAGATAAACATTGGAGGAAAACAAGCTAAGCCAAAGCCTTATTCTAGAGAGCGGACATCACTCAACGAAACGTTGCGACGTGAAACCACCCACTGAAATTCAACGGTTCGGACGCAGTCAAGAAGAACCGGTAAGTGAAGCATCTCTGAGGGAATACCAAATGGCTAATGTTTTGCTTTTGCATCAGATTGGGACAGCCAAGTTCGGCATCGACCAAGCCGCCCAGAAGTTGCTATTCTCAGGCCCCAGATTGGGTGAGTGCGGATATGGTGAGTGAGAAGAAGTATGTTGCTGATTCGATGTGTTTATTTAAGGGCTTTTCTGAGGAGCTGAGGCCAAGCGTCGAGAGAGCTGGACTGGACCATCGAGACTCTTCAGCGACAGCGCCGGTTCCCGGATTGGAAGGCGATCGCCCTCTTCCAGTGGTGCTCAAATCCGCTTTGGTCATCTGATGACGTAGGAGGTCGCTGCAAAGAGTAAGAACGAGAAAAAAGAAGTAAGTGCTAGATCTTGTAAGAAGAAGAGGCAGAAAGAAGAAGGACAGAAGCGAGATTAAAAGGAGAATAAGAAGAGAAAGAAGAGCGCGGCGGAGAAGAAGAAGAAGAAGAGCGAGGCAGAGAAGAAGAAGAAGAGCGAGGCAGAGAAGAAGAAGAAGAGCGAGGTAGAGAGGAAGAAGAAAACGATGAAATTATATTAGAGCAAGGAAGAAGGAGAGTCCAGCATGCGATAGAGGAATAGGCATGCAATAAAATCATGAGAATTTAGTTTATAAGCAACATATTTTAATTTGGTTTTGTTTTGTGGCGTAATTTTATGAATGTTAGTGATTTGTGTTTCCTCCCCCATTGCTAGCCGGGAGAGAAGCTAAAGAACTTCAACATCTTTTCAAGACATACCTCGCTAGACACCAACAGTGATGTCAGTATAGTCGATTGTTTTTCAATGCTAAAAGACATACCTCTATTCAATGGCCAATAACTTTTTTCTTTGATAAGATACGCAGTTGCAATCTTCGAAAAAGTTGTTCAGTGGAAAATTTTCTTGAAGAATTCAAGAATTGGCACAAAACCCATAAGGCTCGATTTCTCAGAAGAAACCAAAATGATGTTGATTTATCGAAAAAATATCTGATTTCAAAACAAACCTTAAAGTAGAAAGTTGTTATGCAAAAGTTACTCAAAAATTCTGCAAAATTTTTTGGATGAGTTTTGAATCCAAACGAAGCTTTGATAACCCAGGATTTGAGAAATTCATAAATGACTCCAAATCGACTACATATATTATACATGCATTCCTTATGTTGCCGAAATTACGATAATTTTTGCTATGTATTTCTGCTAGTAAAAATCAACGCAGTTTTTTATTACAATTTATAGAATAAGGAAAGTTTTCGTGTACAGTTATATTTTTTTTTAATATCTGCTGAGAATTGTTCACTCAAAAATTGTTTCACTGTTTCCGCCTACAAATGAAATTATCCAGAGTAGTAAATGTCCCAATTAGCATACCAGAGTCTCCCACTCGCTAGTTGCTGTTGACCAAATAAATGCCCTAATTGAAATGCTAATTTTCATTTATCACTTTTGAAGGGCTCAAAATTCACTCGGATATTAGTTTGTTTTGGAGCGAGCCATTATTGGGGGAAAGTGGGGTGACATCCGTTTGTTTATATTTATTACACCCAATAGTGGTCCCAACTAACAATCCCATACACACACAATATAGACTAGTAGTGGTGCTGATGCATTTATCAAATCGTTGAAATCTCTCCAAACATTTCGCCGAGATAGAGCTTATAATGGATACTACTGATTGTACGTATCTGGCAGCCTTTTTCCACTTTAAAAGTCTCGTGTATTTGCCCACCAAGAAAAAACGGATTGTTGAAATTGTATGTTAATTACAGTTTCGGGAGAAAAAAAACCGGTGACACATTTGCGAATGGGCTAAAAGCTGGTTTCGACAATCGATTGCATACATATGCTAATCTGGTCGGCCGGAATAACACCCGGAAGTGGCCCCATGATAATGGTTAAACGGAAACTGATGGATTAGTTAGTTTTAATGGTTGATTATGTAAACACAATTCTGATCAGCTGTGGGAGCAGACCCATTTGTAAATAATTAATAACGTAGGAAAAATGGCACCCGGATGGCGACTGTTCGTAGAGCTATCAGACAGATAATGATGCAACTAATTATCGATATGGAGCTTATCATAATTGATTGATTAATGCAGAATTCAACACGAAACGACCAAAACACAAAATTTAAAATTTAATCTTGATATAGCAATTTGAATCGCAGGAGCAATAAGGTTATCTAACGGTGAGTCTGGTGAGCCAGGCGTACTGGGTACGATTCCCGGTAAAATCTTGCAAGAAAAAATTTTGGTTCGAATCCCATTAGTGGCCCACCGACCGGAATAACTTTATATTATCCTCAATATAAAGATATTTTAGAGGACCACATCTGGGGTTAATCTGAAGAGACTTAATTCGAATACCAAACATCACAAACATAGGCTGGAACTTGCTACCGATTGAGGAACCATACAAACATACATTCAAAAAAAAAAATTAAAAAAATTGAATTGCAGGCACATTTAAACAAAAAAAAAGGCTAAGTTGGATGGTAGGGTGATTTGCCAATCGTTGTCCCCTAACCCATCGTTGCACAGCATGACATAAATTGTCAATATTTCAGCTGTTTTTCAACTTTTCCTCAAAAATAATACTGAATCATGTAATTTGGAATGTTTTCCGATGAAATGAGGCTTTTGAGATATTTTCTGCTGTTAAATGTGTATCTTATGACAGTTTTAATTTTTCTTGTTTTTTTTGTGCGGTTTTTATGCTAATTGTTAACAAAATCATGAACATTCCTTCTACGGCAAATAAGGTTTTACGTCAGAACAAAACATTTTTCGTACCAGTTTTCTATACGAAACGTTTGTTGGACAATTTTAACATCATGATTTTGAAAAAAAAAAAGATCCATACTTAACAAGAAAAAATGTCGGATCGTGCAACAATTGGTCAGCTCAATCTTCTCTTGCCCCATTGTTGTTCATAATTCCGTTGCAAAATTTGTTTGAAAAATTTATATATTCGTATACCTCCTATAACTTTGTTTAATTGTTTTTCCAGCAAATAAAATTTTGGAAGCGATTGATTAAGTCCTGAATTATAACAACATGTTTTGAATTCGTAAGGAGGCTTGAAACACAGAAATGTACTGAAAGTTCTAAAAACATAATTTTGGATTTTTCAAATATTTCTTGGTTCTTACAATACATGTCATGTGAACAAAAACTAAACCTAACTTGTACCCCAGAAATGATATTCGTTGCCATACAAAAAATTGAAAATGGGTAAATATTTTTTTGAATTTGAAAGCTGGTTAACCATAGGATGAAAATAAGAATCGCATTATACTGATTTGAATAGCCAATAAGTGTGTTGATTTAAAACTTTCGCAAAAACATGTCATGAAATTATAGGAAGCTCCAGAAAGCAAATCCTGCAATTTAACAATACTTTTCAAAGGATTCCGACTTTTTTTAATTTGAAATTGTTATAACCTTTTTGATGAAATGGGCAAAATCAATAATTTAAAACAAACTTCATTTCAAACTTATTTGAATTTCTTGAATATACGAAAATTTCTTCTTAAATATCAATTGTCATACAAAATTGAACACGTTCATTGACTACATGCAACGAAAAGAACTCGAATTGTCAATTGATTTGAATTATTTTTTTCTGAATAAGTGGATATTTACGATTGACTAGTAATTTTAGTATTTTCTGTACTCTAATTAATTATTTTCCATTCAGAATTTTCATATTTTTTGAATTTTTTAAAATTAATTCAATAACTCAAAAACACTTTATATTTCCATAAGTTAATTTTTCTACCGTCAAATCTTAAAATTGAAGTTTTGAAGTTATTAAATTCTTTGAAAAAACATTTGTATGTATGAAAGTCGGGCAACTTGCATTGTCTCACAAGTGTCTAAGTCACCTCAACTGCATTGGCTTTGAGAGACTACTTTATTATCAGTTTTATTTTGAAATCCTTCATCCCGACCATTTACACAACATTTTTTGCAAAGAATCTAAAAATTGTTTTGAAAAAATCTGTTTTTCAAATTTCGAGACGACAAATCTTAAAAAAATTGTATTCCATGACAACAGCGATATTGTAAATAATATTGTGAAAATATTGTACAGTAGAAAAACTATGACCCTTAATCTAAAAAAATCGAAGTCGAAGGTTGGAAGAACCGAAATATTAATTATCTGTTGTGCAATTTCCTCAGAAATTCGAATTTGCCGTCGAGCTGCCGTCACAGGAGACATCTAAGTGAAGCTTTATTTGGCCTTTATCATCCAGAAAAATAAACTTTGTGAAACTGAATTTTATCCAAAACAGTTTTCAGCCGGAAAACTTGTGGGAAAACATTTCTATGTGATGTGATTTTTTTTCTGGAGATTGATGAAATGCTACTGAGGTTACATTCATTACAAATAAACCCACTGACATGAAAAAGATATTTAAATCAATTAACCTTTCGAAAATATATACTTCTTATACAAAATTGTATATCATCACCAATCCTGTATGAGTGCATCGACAAAAAAAATCGAGTGAGTTTGGTTGAAATGACTAAAATATAGCAAAAAAACCAAAATCATGTGCTTAGCTGTACAACGATTGGCAAATCACCCTATGTTATATTGATAACGTCTCGCATTATCAATACTTTTCAAGACTCGAATGCTGGTTTGAAACATGTTTTGAAAGATTTTTCCTTTTTTTAAATAAGTTATCATCAACTTTGAATAACTTTGAAAATTTTATCACGAAATTTTGCCGTGATACTGAGAAAATAGCTTACACGATATGCTTTTCTGCACGTTCAAAATTAAGATAAACTGTTTAGAATCGTTAAGGAAAAAAGCTTGATTGTTTACTTTCTTTCAAAAAATAATATTTTATTTACTAAAAAATTTAGCATTTCCAAGAATGAAGTCCTCAAGATAGCTACTGTTACTTCAATTGCGATTGTTTAAACAAAATAGAGATGTACCGAACAGTGGTATTCGATCAACGGCTAAAAACCGATTATTGACATTTTCAACTATTTGACCGAATAATCCGTCGAGTTTTTAATAAAAAATACTAAAGCGATTATTTTAATTTTCTTCTATTTCTTTCCCTCATGTTTTGGAGTCGATAATATTCAACCAGATGATGTATAACATTTAAGAGCAAAGTAAATGAAAATAACTTTAAATTTAAATTTTATCCACAGCAGCAGTTTTTAGATTGTATGTAAGCATTTAACAGAAATTTAAATGAAAAGTAGCTAAGCACCCCGGCCAGGTTTGAGTTATCTCGAATTCTTGATTGGATTTTTGGCAAGCCTGGATATATAAAGAAAATCGGGAATAATCGATTATCAAACTATGCAGCTATTTACAGTGAAAGATACACGAATTCACCTTAGATGTTCACCTAAGTTTTCGATGATTGTGTTGCTTTTTCAAGATTACTTATGGATAAGTTATGTATTCAAAATGAATTGAAAAATGTGACAATTATCTATGTTATTGAATAAATTTCAAAACTAGATATTCGGCCTTTTTGGGCGGTATTCTGCGCTGATTATTCGGTACATCTATAAATCAAAGAATATCTGGACATCCCCGATGAAAATTTTATAATGCATATTAAAGTATTGAAACTAACTTAAACATGAAATTCCGAAGTTCACATTTGGCTGCACAAAGGTTTTACGGGGCTTTCAGGTACTTATATTACAAAAAGTTACTCAATAACTTCCATCGCCTTCTGAAGGGCTAAGACATTAAAAATGAACCTTCAATTTTTTAATTTGATGAATTTTTAAGAATTTGGTATATTTTAGCATTTTTCCAAACGTAAACGAACTGGGATGCTTTTACAAAAAAGAGAGGTATCCTTCAATCGAAATAATAATCTTATCTTGTCATACCTCATTTAAGTTCCAATTTTGATGATCATAATTTGGAAATGTTTAAGTTTCGTCATATTTATGTTGAATTTGAATGAGAACCATCCTTAGTTTATAAACAATGCTCATCGTTGCAGAACATCAATCTAGCTGTAGGACATTAATAGCGCCCAGGCATGAATAGATAGACATTTGATGTCCTAAGCAAAATTCTGATATAAATTTGTTTTTGCCGAGGGGTGCACCAATAGCAGGATAAAAAAAACTTTTTTGTAATTCAAATTAGGGCTTTGATGTCTTCGATAAAGTTGTTCAGCTGATCCAAAATACAAAAATTGGTCGAATATGTCAAAGTCCTTTTACATCACCCTCAGAAGTAATAGCAAAGTGAAAAAATACCTTGAAAATACAGTTTATTGAACATGACACGTTGTAGATTGGATAAAATGGTTCGCTGTCTTCTTCGTTCGTTTTTCTTTTGAGTAAATAGATATTTATTTTAAAAAAATGGATTTTCAATCATTTAAAACGCTGCTAGATTCATTGATTTCCCCGCTAATTTCAAATGGAAATGGTTTCATGTATCATCAAGATTTTGTTTTACTTTGACTGTTACTCCTGAGGGTGATGTAATAGCACTTTGACAGATTCAAAAAATTGATGTGTGTGATCAAATGAACAACTATAAGAAAGACTTGGTGTCTTTCCCTAATTCGAATAACAAAAGAGTTTGTGTTTCGCTATCGGTGGACCCTTCGGCAAAAAATAGTGTACCAAAATATGCTCCATGTAAAATTTAAGAATTTTGCTGAAGACATCAAATGTTCTGTTCCACTATGCATGGGAAGGAAACGGTTAAACGAAAAATGTCTGAACTTCTCCGATTGAATTTTTATAATGCTAACAGCTTAATTTTTTTTATTTTATTGTATATTAAAGATGTGAACTAAACGGGAAGAGGCAAATTGTAGGTACACGATTGAATCAGATAGGATGGTGAAAAAGCAAGTTTCCATCGATATTCGTATACTTCTAGCTAGCTTAGCTTAGTTGACTACTCATATCCACCTTAAATCATTGAACTTGAAGTGCTTAGATATGATCATTCCTTAAAACTTCAGATAACATATTACATTTTGTTCAACTTACGCACTTCAAATTCCATGATCGCTGGCGTGGCTAAGCAGAACAAGTTCTACTTCGCCAATGGTTGCTACTCCGTGATTGATCGAGGCCATCAGCTTTGTGCAAGGGCCAAAAGAATGATGCTTGGGACTAGCAGTTCATTCACAATGCACAAAACTCATGCTCTCCCTTTGAAAATGATCAATAACGGCGCCGGCCACGTCCTAGTAGTCAATGGGGGAAACAGGAAGGAATGTTAGTATGATACTTTTTAGGTTTGATCAACAACCTCTTATCTCTATATAATCCAAAAACTAGTTTTGAAAAATTCAGAAACAAAAGTAAATCAATATCGCCTACTATAGAAACCGTCTATACGTCTGCGAATCTATATTCAAATATCAAAGGAAAGGGTTGTGTTAGTAGGGGAAAGGTTATAGATCAGGATCCATTTTGGTGAATGGTGCGATCGAGTTTTCCTACACCTCCTATGCTCCTAGATTTTTCTTAAGGAAACTCCTATTTCTAACTTTGAGGCAGTGATAAAAAGCTTAAAAGTGAAGTAAAAAATTGTTTTAAATTTTCTCTAAACTAACTTTTTTCCCTAATTCTTGTTCCTGGTACACTAATGTACTTTCAAAAACGACCCTTTAGATTGAATCAAACTATCAAACTTCGAAGAGTATTTAAAAGGAGATATTTATAATATTAAAGTTGTGTTCATGGATGAAGTGATTTTTCTTTTTTCCCTTTTAAGTTATAATTTGTTCTGGAGGTTATGATAACTGAACAAGATCGTTTTTGAAAGCTCATCAGAGCAATTAAACTCTTTGCCTCAGTTTGATTCCGCGATTGCATAAAATTTATAAAAAATTTTTATAACTTAAAAATTCTTCAAAAACTTTTGTTCATAGGAGGCCATGTTCAATGAAAACTTATAAGCATGGAATCACATTTCCCAGCTTTTAAAATGCCAGTTAACGATTGAGACAATCATAGCTAAAAAATTCGATGAAAATTTATAAAATGGAAATAATTGCGTTACCTTACAATTAAGCCAAAACAAATGAGCTTTATTCTTCTGAACGCACTCACCAAAGCAAAATGATAAGATTTAAATTCGGCACGCATTGTACCGCGAGTGGGAAATTAAGGTTTTCATGTCATAATCCATTCATTTAGAGGAAGTTGAAGGCCGAAAGTATTAAAGTAAAAGAATACCATTACATTTCTTGAAAGCCTGTTTTCTAAGCTGTCATGAACACAATCGAAAACCTGTCGAAACCAAATATTTTTAAACCTATTTTCTCATCATGTACCTACAAATAAAATTAAAAATAAACTCTAGAGAGAATTTAGAGAAACGTTTTTTTGTATACAATCGTTTTCAATCGCAGCAATCATTGGAATCCATCTCAAGCTCAATTTCTGAGGGAAATTTTATCGAAAGCCTTGCGTTCAACGTTCACCTTCTGCTCATACCAACAAAAAAAATTAAATTCCCAAATTTTGATTAATCAACACTTATTCATATGTATGAAAGGTCCAAATCTCAAAAATAAATCCAAACAAATGGAACAGAATCCGAGCTTCCTTTAAAAAAAAACTGTCTCAATTTTTTTAAATTATGTTAACAATTGACGAAGGGAAGCTTTTTAACTTTCAAACCTCAATGACTCGCTTAGGAATTCATAACTCTAGAACATTTCATTAAATACCAATCGCAACAGCTTTACAAAATCATAAAAATATAACAATAAAAATATATTCATTGGGCTAGGTTATAGAAATCTGAAAAATAGAAGAATATTGTGCCAAGAAATTCTACGACGTGAAATTGATTTCGGGCAACTGTGACAACTCATAATACTGCCAAACTTGGAAAATTCCGGGTGAAGACTTCCGAATCTCAGGAAATATATTAAATGTTACGTGAATTACATTTATGGAACAAACTCACCAACTAAGACAATGCCTCAGGTCTCCGAAAGTTGATAATGGATTTTCCAGCCGGCTCTTGATTTTCTCTTGTTTTGCGGTTGCACAAAGTCTCGAAATATTCCATCCACTAATAGAAACAGTGTCACTTTGATAATTTTTACGAGCTATTGGACCATCCAACCGTTCGATAGTAGAAAAATTTAGAATTTTCAACAAAAACCACGGCACGAATATTAAAAAATAAAAATTTCAGCGATGGAGCGAATAAAAACCGCGTTCGTTGACAACTAGTCATGGCCTACCAGTCTCCATCGATATTCGTATACTTCTTGCGAAAAACCGTAAGAAGATTATTTTTCGAAGCAAAACTGCTTGAAACACGTTAAAAATTGAACCACGAGCACGAATTAAAAACACGATTAAAAACCTATCTTTATAAAAAAAATTTAATAACAGCCATTAGCAAAACTCATATCTCTGAGGAACGAAAATCGTTTTGAGACGTGTCACGTGTCTCATCAATATACAATATACATACTCCCTCCTAAATATGAATCAAGAAAAAATGTTGCTTTTGAAAGTTTAACATTCAGTAATTGAATACAGTAATTTTATGCTTGCAAAAGTAGTGTTCATATTTACGTATAATTTTCGAAAAATATGGTCATTATGAACACTTGTTTTCCAAGCATTGGTTTATTTATAAAATTTACTATTAACAGTAAAATTTACGATTATTTATTTACATAGTATTCCGTCTCACGACATAACTTGACGAACATAATTCCTAAAATTCACTCGGTTCATAGCAACCGTTCTCCAATTTCTCGGGCACCCCACGTTCGCCAGATCACGCTCCACTTGGTCTAACCACCTTGCTCGTTGCGCCCCCGCTCGTCTTGTTCCTACCGGATTCGTAGCGAACACCTGTTTTGCAGGACAGTCGTCCGGCATTCTCGCAACATGTCCAGCCCAGCGTATCCGGCCAGCCTTCACCACCTTCTGGATACTGGGTTCGCCGTAGAGTCGCGCGAGCTCGTGGTTCATCCTTCGCCTCCACACTCCGTTCTCCTGTACGCCGCCAAAGATGGTTCTTAACACTCGTCGCTCGAATACTCCGAGTGTACGCAGGTCCTCCTCGAGCAATATCCATGTCTCGTGCCCGTAGAGAACAACCGGTCTAATGAGCGTCATATACAGGTTACACTTCGTGCGAGGGCTAAGTCTTCTCGACCGCAGTTGCTTGTGGAGTCCATAGTAGGCACGACTTCCGCTGATAATTCGCCTCCGGATCTCACGGCTGGTGTCATTGTCTGCGGTCACCAGTGAGCCGAGATAGACAAAGTCTTCGACTATCTCCAGCTCGTCGCCGTCGATCATGACCTTGTTATTACTGGACAAGCGGGTTCGGTCGGTCTCGGATCCGCAGGCCAGCATGTACTTCGTCTTGGACGTATTAATCATCAACCCAATCCTTCCTGCTTCGCGTTTCAGTTTGCGGTAGATCTCCTCCACCGCCGCAGATGATCTGCCGACTATATCAATGTCATCGGCAAAGCAGATAAGTTGACTGGATCTGTTGAAAATCGTGCCCCGCATTTCGCCCACCGCTCGTCGAATAACACCTTCTAGCGCCACGTTGAACATCATGCAGGATAGACCATCACCTTGTCGAAGCCCCCTGCGCGATTCGAATGAACTCGACAATTCACCCGAAATCCGCACACAGCACTGCGTTCCATCCATCGTCGCCTTGATCAGTCTTATTAGCTTCCCGGAAAAGCCGTTCTCGTCCATGATTTTCCATAGCTCGTTACGGTCGATCGTGTCGTATGCGGCTTTTAAGTCGATGAATAGATGATGCGTAGGGACTTGGTGTTCACGGCATTTTTGGAGGATTTGCCGTAATGTGAATATCTGGTCCGTCGTAGACCGTCCCTCGAAACTTATCAAATCTTGAAAGTTAGGCTACATAAGGCTATGATCATTTAGTATCCGGGCAGTTACAAACGTCTGTATTGTAAAAACCATTCATTTGATCGAAAAACTTTCTAAGGAGGAAATGAAGGTGTTAGTATGAAATTTAATATTAAAATATAAAAAAAATATTTATCAATGTTTTTAAGAAATAATCTTACTTTTCAAAAAATCTCTGTTTAATCTTTGCACACTTGTGTCAGTCATGTATTGATCTATTATTTTTACCACAGAAGTAAAATCTTTGCAAAATCATGATATTTTACACAAACTCACCTGGAAAAAGCAATTTGAATCTGGTTGGAACCTTTTCATGAGAAGGCATCTCGAGAAATTTGATCTCTTAAATCCGGTTTTAACATAAATTTCTTCGTCCATCAGGATACATCTGTCGCATTGCTTAAAAACCTGTTGCACATATTGCAATCTAAGGACATGTTCACTATTAGTTATTTACTTGGTGTCTACTAGTCGGACATCACTTTTTGACTGACGGAAATGGATTAATTGCATTATTTAAGGGGTCTGCATTCAGTTATCCCCAATAACCATAAACTTTTTACCATATTTAAGATCAAAGGATCCATTCCGCTGCTTGATTTTAACTTCGGGTGGATTCTAGAGTGTCTTCTTATACTTCTTAACCATTCCGTCCAAAAAAGAATCAGAAAAAAATCAACAGTTTATGAGTTTTCAAGTCGACAATGAAGAATTTTCGAGGCGCAAAATGCGCAAAAGGCGCAAATTTGTGCAAAATTATTTTCACCATGTCTTTTTGCATCATAAATATCCCAAACACACATTAACTTAAAAATAACGTAGTTATCACCGAAATAAAGTGCCCGGATACTAAATGATCATAGCCTTACATTGCTTAAAAGGTTTCTAAGAATTCTGAATCTGTGATTATATGGAACGATGTCTTCCACATGTATAAATCTGAAAATAAACCAGAACTTCTAAACAGTAAGTGTTAATAATTACCCCATAGACAAAGGGTTAATTATGAACAGGCATTTTACACTGACAAGCTGCAGTTTGAAAATAATCAAAAAATCTTGAAATGATAAAGGAAAAAAATCATTTATTTTTGGTTACTTTCCAGACATCAAATATGGCAGACATTTACTTGTTAAAACTAATAGTATAAAAAAAAAACTACTTAATTTTGTTCATAATTACCCCACTTAGCCCTAACCAACTTAACTCAGAACTGATGCCAACACCTCGTGAACTATTCCCAGGTTAAAAATTCTGCTACAGATTTTTTAATTTTTTTCATTTGTTGATAGAAATTCATTTCAGAGAAGGCGGTTCCCTATAACCAAATTCAAGATTTAATCTCTGTTTTCAAATTTTACATTCTGTATCTAGATAAGGATTCTCAATTTTCGGTTCGCATCATTATTAGAAAATAAAATTTAAATGGTGTTTGGAGATCGTTTTAAAGATTTGTATTTGCATTAAAATAATTATTTTACGAAAATGAAAAAAATTAAATAATTCTGTGTTTCAGTTTCATATTCAGACCTGAAGCTTAATCCTAAACTTAATCCTGATGCGGAGTTCATATTTCAATCCAGATTCGCATGCCGGATGAAAATAAATAAAAATTAATGAATTTAGATTGAACCCAAAACATCAAAATTAAAATACTAGATTGATAATTGATGGCTCCAAAACTTATACTTATTCTTGGCTCTAAGTGAAATTCTTACCTAGAATATTATTTCAGAAATCGTTTTTTTTTACATTTCAAGAAGAGTATTGAAACTCAGAAACAAATCCAAACTTAAATTTTCTTATACAGAATAAGCTCATAAATGTGTTGAAACGATAAAGATAACTGCTTCGTTGAGGAATTCAAAATGCAAGAAATCTCAGACTTATTTATACATCTGATTGATGTTTCAATTTCAAAATTTAAAATTTGTTACCACAGTCAGTCAGTTTTAGTTTAAGGTAAAAAAATATCTTCAGACTAATAATTATTGGAGATTGGTTTTTGAAGTATTTTGGCGAATTAATTAACATGTACATAGATATACAAAATGCAGGGAGTTCATTTTTTTATCTATTATTTAACTAAATTTATATTGCAGTGTTATCAAGAGCCAAATTTCAAATTAATACTTTCAATTTGACTAAATGTTTGATTAGCAAAATTTCAATCACCTATGTTTACTTTTGAAATTTTGATTTATTTTCAATCCTGTTTTTTCCTTTGAACTTGACCGAAAGTTTAATATAGGTTTGATTTGCAAATAGAACTAGGTGTTTTTTTTTTTCAGAGAAACTGTAAGCCTTTATGTAAAATTTCTCTCGCATAGAAAAATCAAAGAGAGATATTTAAATGATTTTTTTTATTATTGATCGCATTTATTGAAATAATATGAATATTTCCTCATAATAACTGGAAAGGTTTAAGACTTAGTTTGAAGCCGATATGAAAAACTTTAACAAAATTATTTAAATCAAAATTCATGCAGATTCATATATAAGAGCTCAATTGTAAGATTCAAAACCTATAATCCAACTACTATTTGGTGTCTCAAATTTAGATTTGAGAAACATATTACAAATGAAATTCAAAGATTTAACTGAGAATTGTACGTTTTGGTTTTAATATCGTTTCCTCGATTTCCAGAAATGAAAGCAGTATGATTTAAATTTTAACCATGTTAGCCGATTTTCCTCGAGGGCCCCCCTGAATTCGGAGGCCCAGAACAATTGCTTTCCCTTTAATCCTGGACTGAAGCAAAGAGAAGTCTGCAATCCATAATAACCGTTAAATTTCTCAAGAAGTGGCCAAAAATCCCTCATCTTCTTTGGATATTTGTCCTAATTTATTTCGAAAATACTCACTTAAAAGTTTAAACCGGTACTTTTTTAAACCTTTTGTTTTTTACTCTTGCTTCTGGTTCCTTTTAAACGTATTTTCAAGAAATTTTGCTTTGAAAAAAAAAATTCTGACGAGCTTTGGCTTGAAGTTTACTAAGATCTACTGAAACTTGCTGTTTTAGAAACATTTCAGATTTAATCGCACCCTGAAAAGAATGATCAAATAATGGAACCCTATGTTTTAATATATTTAGCAGGTAATTGAATTCTTTTTGGTTTATAAAAAAAGGAACAATTTTCTGAGCAAAGATAAAGCTGTTAAGAGTATAAAGAATGCGTACTTTATTTTGTCCATGTGAGAACTGACCTTCACTACAACTATGCTTCAGTGTGAAGGACACATGTAATTTTAATCACCATTGAATGGTGTATCAAAAATGCTACAATTTATCAGAATATTTTGAGTTGGTATTCTTTATGTGACAAAAGATACAGGGACTTGAAAATTTTGATGACAAGTGTGTGCTTTATTTTGTCCAGTACTGAATATCTAGGGAAGAATGACACTTGTTTTATTTTCCCGGAAAAAAGAATCTGATATATGCCTATTACTTCTGAGAAACTATTTCTAAAACAAGCCCTACAAAACAATAAATATTTTAAAAATACCCTAGCTAGACTACCAATTTAAAAAATGATCATATATTTTTTTATTAAACTAGTATTAAAACCAATTTTAATAAAAAAAATTCCACACTTGTTCGCTACCTAAAAGTGATCTCATGTGTAATGTAAATAATATAAACAACTTTGATCAAAACCACTTGAACGATGGTAAAAAAAATTAGTAAAATTTGACATTGACACTAAAACTCCATTGTTTTATACTTTAACTTCATATTCCGACAGATGTTGTTTTAATTTATAGAAATAAGGTTTTTTTCAACATGTGACACTTTATATTCAAAGGAAACTTAAGTTTGCTGGGTAATTGATTGAATTGAATAAATATTTGTAAGTAAGGGAGAGGCGGGCAAAATGCGCATACTATGAAGAATACAAATTTTCTCCCAAATTTCAATGTATAGGGGTTTTTAAAACTACAGGCACACGAGCGTGCAGCAGTTGAATATACGATACAGGTATTTTCCTGTTAATTTTTTTTACAGGTTTAGAAATAATTACTTTATAATAAAAGTACTTTATAATAAAAGAATTTCCGAAACTGGGCTGGTTAAACGTGGAGTATTATTTCAATTGCTATATTTTCGTTTTTAATCGCTCTTTGAAAATGGTAGAAACCTATGTTAAGCATACGTTTTTGCCTTCCAAAACGTATAAAAATAAGTTAGGCCTTTCAGTTTTGAGAAAATGGAAGTTTAACTCTCTGGAGCCACCAAAACAGAAAACTTATGAGGAATCTAAATTTTAAATACTATTTTTCAATTCCTTGTGAGTAAAAACATTAAAATAAAAAAACAGACTCAAAAAAGTTCAAACCAATCTTTCTATCCCTAGTGAACGATAAAATAGCAAAATTGAGCTACATTTGTTGCACTGCATTTCCTCCACCTCATCAGCATCCTTCCTTTGAAGATAACTCAATAGCCAGCCAACATTATTTCACACCAGCTAGCAAATAAAATACATCTAAAGTGAGAACTCAACACCGGTAGAAAATTCTTCCATCAATCATTGATCACATCCCCACTGGTAAACATAAGTCAAATTTATTATACACCAGAAATAAAACGATTTGTTCTTCCCGAGAAGGGGGAATGGTAATCCGTAAGATTTATTACTTCTCACCACATTTGGCATCTGCATTCGCATTGCTGGTCGGTTGGCCAGTCAGTTTGGTGTTTGAATTTGCACCTTGTGCTCGGATTCTCTGGAGCATGTTTTGCCCCTTTTCCCCTACATTTCATTTCCAGCCGGTGAATCCGACAAAAACACTTACAGGTTTTCTCTCAAAATACATAGAAGGAAGCATAAAAAATTGTTGGTAGAAACGCATATTTTCTCCAGTTGCTGCAACTTATTTCCGCTTCCGGGCTTTTTGTCTGGAGCAGCTCCTCGCTCGCCCGTAAGTAAGTAGGTAAGCAAACATTTGTTTTCCTTCGGGGCGAAAATAAATGCATCATCCGGTTTCGTCCTGTCGTTGATGGTTGGTTCCGTGCTGTGACAAACTCTGGGTATGGAGTTGTTTCCGTTTCGTCGGGTTCAGAGTGAAAAGTCTGGGACGACAAGGGCCCGGAAAAGTTTTCAAGAAACAATCGGTCGGCACCACCTGTCCTAATGCATTTCTAGATTTACTGGAGCAACAAGATTAACAGGTTTTAAACCCCAGCCAGCACAGTTGTTGTTTAATATTTGCAACAAAATTTCGAAATCATTAGTCAAATTGTTCTTCAAGCCACACAGCACAATAATTCATGCGAACTTTAGACAGTTAATGAGTGAAAGCAAACTAATTCCCAAAACCTGCACCGTTAGCAGGACAAAAAGTGTGAAATAATTACCACTATTATACTGGCTGCGGTGGAAATGGGAACTTTTCTACCCAGAAAAACTGAACCAAGAAATCCAACGAAGACAGGGTTGGATTGAAGGAAAATAAATTTCTCAAGAATGAAATCGTGAGTGTAAGCTCATGATGTGATGTCCTTTTTGTTTCGTGATTAAATAGCTAAAATTCAAATCAAAAATTAATATTTGTTTATACTCAAACTATGAACTCATTGAAGAATCCTTTTGTATAATTTTTTTCAATCGATTCTGTACAAGAGGGAAAACAGTCTTTTTATTTGATGTGAGCTAAAGATCGAACTCATAAAACTTAGTTCATTAAGAAATATGACAGTTACGATTGTGTGCATCTTAAAAACCATTCGTTTGATCGAAATACTTTCCACAAGGGAAATGAAGGTGAATGTTCAATTACCTCGACTAGCTCGAGGGGCTAGTGAGGTGGCCACAGAAAAGCACAACGGACACCTGCGACGTTCACGGACACTTAGTACGGGCTCGGATAAAAAAAACTGTAACACGCGAGCTGCAGTAAAACGACCGTCTCGTGCGGTGTTCAAGAGCCAAGAGGCAGATTTATTAGAGTCTCAAAATAATCTACCTAAGAGAGCTTGAATTGTGTAGACTCTCTCCTATCACTATTCTAGTAAACAATAAGCGTATTGTACAAAGGTAAAAGCTCATCTACTTCTCTGCCATAAAACTACTACAGTACAATATAAATATTTAGAACACTACATTCAGGGTGGTTCAGCGTAAACATGCTGCCCCCATTGAAATAGAAAATTTCAATCACTTTTCTTATTTTCGGAATTCTCGTTGCCATCTTCGGAGTCGTGTTCAAGTTCTACCTCGTTGTCCTCGATTGGCAGCAGGCACAGTTTGGCTATCGGACGTCGGAATACCTTGGTACCTTTGGACCCATCAGCAACACGCACATCTGCGACGCGCACCAAACCATCGGGACCAGGAATAGTCGTTTCAATTCTGCCGAGACGCCACGCTGATGTCGGCACGTTGTCTTCTCGAATGATGACCAGTTGACTAGCTTTCACAGGGTACCGCACATGCCACTTGTTGCGGTTCTGTAGCGTCGTGATGTGATCATGAGACCAACGATCCCAGAAATGTTGGACCATTTTCGAATAACGTTGCCAGCGGGATAGTGTTGATTCCTTGCGTTCGACCAGTCTCGGTTCTGCGATGTCTGTCAGAGGGCGGCCGACCAAAAAATGACCAGGAGTCAGAGGTCGCAAATCTTGTGGGTCCTCGGACAGCGGAGTGATAGGCCGCGAGTTGAGCAGCGCTTCGATGCGGGCCAACACTGTAGTGTATTCTTCGAAGTTCATGTTCGCTGTTCCAGTGATGCGCTTAAGATGGTACTTGGCAGAGCGCACACCGGCTTCCCACAGTCCGCCAAAGTGTGGGGCATTAGGTGGGATCATGTTCCATTCGATGGCTGACTTGGAGCAAAAGTCGTTCAATTTATCCTTCAGGAGCTGGGACTGAAACAGGTCGTACATTTCTCGTAACTTTGAGCGGCTGCCCACAAAGTTGAGACCGTTGTCGGAGAACAATCTGGCACACTTGCTCCGACGGGACACAAATCGGTGTAGTGCGGCGATGAAGGAATCCGCTGTCAAATCGCCCACTAGCTCTAGATGGATCGCACGTGTAGCAAAGCATACAAAGACCGCCACATGTGCTTTGTACGAAACAGTCCCACGCTTGTTATGCTGTCGCAGGTAGATCGGTCCGGCAAAATCTACCCCAGTGTTGTAGAATGCATGCACACCTTCCAATCGCGCAATGGGTAGATCACCCATTTTCTGCTGCATTCCTACCGGTTTTGCTTTCATGCAAGTGACACACCGGCGAATAACCCTTCGCACCGTACTGCGGCCATGCAGAATCCAAAATTGATGGCGTAATCCGCAAAGAAGAAGCTGTTGAGCGGCATGCAACATCTCAACGTGATACGCACGAATCACGGCGTGAGTGAAACAGTGCGTGGCTGGCAGAATAATAGGATGCTTCTGACTTTCGGGCAGTTGTGCGTGACGAATTCGACCCCCCACTCGCAGAACATATTCTGATCGATCTAAAAACACAGATAAGCTGATTAGTTTACTTTTACTGTGAATTACCTTTCCGGCGTCGAGGCAGCTGAATTCGTTGGGGAATGTCTCTTGTTGCGCAATACTGGTCAATGCAACCGTCGCTCGTTGTAGCTCTGGAATACGTAGGACGCCGTATCGATGCTGTCGGTCTTTCTTGGGTCGTATGTGGTCGATGTACCGTAGAACTAATCCCATTATTCGCTGCATTTTTCTAAAGTTGTTCTCCGTCGCAAACAGGTAAAACATGGCAGGAGGGTCAGTAACTGTGAGGCTCATGTTTGGGTTTTTCGTTTCCGGAAGTTGCTCGGTCGGGATGTGCTGGAATCTTTTAGGCCAATCTTCTTCGTCGTGGTACAGGAAGTTCGGGCCTGACCACCAGATTTTGCAATCTCGTATCTCGGAAGGCAACAATCCTCGAAATATTACATCTGCTGGATTGCCATGCGTCCCCACGTATCTCCATTCAATGCCTTTAGCCAACTCTTGTATCTCGATGACTCGGTTGCTTACGTAGGTTTTGAGTCGGCTAGGGTCGGTCTTGATCCAGGAAAGTGCTGTGGTGGAATCGGACCAGAGAATGATTCTGGAAAATGAAATCTTAAGGTTGTGCGTTATATTGGAAATCAATCGTGCAAGTACAAGCGTCCCGCTTAGCTCTAAGCGCGGTATCGTGAGTTTAGCGTTCTTTAAGGGTGCGATTCGAGATTTTGAGGTAAGGAGGGAAATTTTACAGTTTATCGTATCACAAGATCTAACATAGACGCAAGCTCCATATCCCAGACTGGAGGCGTCACAAAATCCATGCAATTCAACAGATCGCGGGTTCGAATGGGGAAAAACACAACGAGGAACAACTATTTCACCCATCTCTTTCAGCTGGTTACGGAAAACATCCCAGATTTCAGCGTCGTTTCGTGCCAATATTTCATCCCAGTCTACGTTCAGTTGCCAGATTTTCTGCATTCGTACTTTCGCAGCGAAAATCAACGGACCCAGCAGTCCCAGTGGGTCGTAAAGCTTGGCGATATCAGAATATATGGTTCTTTTTGTCGTCTGTCCCAGGTGGAATTCAATTTCGTGCAATCTGGTCAAAAATACGTCCTTTCTGGGTTGCCAGGTTAAACCCAAAGTTCTTGTGGTTTTCTCATTTTCGAAAAACGCTCTTTCATGCTCAGTATTATCAATTTGCCTCATTAATTCGGGATGATTCGACGCCCACTTATGGAGATTGAACCCACCGGCCTGGGTCATTTCGACGAATTGAGTCTGCAGGTTCAGGGCATCTTCTAACGTGTCCGCTCCACTCAAGATGTCATCCATGTAGACATCTTCGGTTCCCGCCTTCGACGCTAAGGGGAAACGCTCTTTTTCATCCGTGCAAAGCTGCTCGAGCGTTCTTGTAGCCATAAAAGGCGCACAGGCTGTCCCATACGTTACTGTCGTCAAGTGGAACACCTCTAAAGATTTGTTCGGCTGGCGACGCCAAAATATCTGTTGGTACTTCTGATCTTCTGCTCGGATTCTAATTTGCCTGAACATCTGCGTAATATCTGCCGTAAATACAATCTTGGGCACCCGAAATCGTAGCACGATTTCGGCGAGCTTGGGCTGAATGGTAGGGCCAACGTACAAGTGATCATTCAGGGAACCTCCCCTCGAAGCTGCTGCAGACGCATCAAAAACGACACGCGTCTTCGTCGTGGTGCTTGCCAAATTAAGCACCGCATGGTGTGGCAGAAAATATCCTTCTGGGCAATTGGTGTCACACTTAATCATATGGCCCTGGATTTCATAGTCATGCATAAATTCTCGGTACTGGTCGTAAAGATCTTGGTCGTGAATCAATCGTTTTTCTGTCACCTGACTGTCACCTAATTCCTTTATACTGGGTCTCAATGGCAGACCTACTTCATAGCGACCATTTTCCAATCGGCAGCAAGTATCGGAAAAACTTTGCTCTGCGGCTCTTTCGTCGTGAGTCAACATTCGGGGCTCATGAATGGACTCGGCTTCCCAAAATCTGCTAATTTGCTCACTCAACGCCTCATTCGTAACGATCTTACAGACATTAGAGATCGTTCGATCAACTTCTGGTCTTTCAATAGCACCACCTACTACCCAACCAAAGACGGTTTCTTCGCACCAACAAGGAGGATTTTCAATTATGGTATGGGTTTGCCCAGTAAACATTTCATGGAACACTTGTATTCCAAGAAGCATATCAATTCTTCGTGATTGACTAAACCACGGATCTGCGAGTACTATCTCTGACGGAATTTGCCCAGGATCAATATTGAACGAATTGATTGGCAAGTTTCCTGTAATTTTGCTCATGACCAAACATTCTGTGCTGTAGGTGAAGTCTGACTTGTAGGTGGAATGGATCTTTACTCTGACTTGACTCGAAATAATCTTAGGCGCACCGGAAATACCTTCAACGGACATGTTCACCATCGTCTTTCGCAAGCGCAACGCGTGTACCACACGCGTGGATATTAAATTATGCATCGACCCACTGTCGAGCAAAACACGACAACTGATCAAATTTCCAAACTCGTCTTCTATCATGCAAACTGCGGTATAGAGAATGTACTGTTTTGGCTGCGAATTAGTACATGCAACGGAAGCTACTAGCGCATTTGAGGACGTTGTAGGCATCTCAGGGGTCCTACGCGGGGTAGGTGTTGGTTGAGTTGGCTGGTTAGCATTGTTATCATGCAACGTAGTGTGGTGACGGCCTCCACATTTCTTGCAGGAGCTCCCCTTGCAGTCTCTAACATGATGTCGGTTACTGAAACAGTTCATGCACAATCCAAGACTGCGCACCTTCGAGATACGATCGCGTAATTGTAGCTTCAGATAGTCTTCGCAGTTGCTCAAATAATGATTCCCCTTACATGCAAAACAAACAGGGTTACCATATGACCTGCCGGTATTGATCGCTAAAACCTTAGATGAGTGTGACCCACTTCGCTCATTGTGCCCGAATCTTCCTCGAAAGCTTGAACTATGAACCTCTTGTTTATCCTGGTCTATGCTCTCTAGGCATCTACATCTAGACTGTAGGTACTCGAGAAGTTTCTCCCAAGATGGCAAGGAATGATCAGTAAACTGAAGCTCGAAATCCTTTCTGGTGCGGGTATCCAATCGCGCGCATACCAGAAAAACCAAGAACTGTTCAGATAAAGGTTCTTATTTTAGCTCAAGATTAGCCAAAGCTCTTATGTTACGAGTAACGTCACTCAGTAAAGTTCGTAATGCGGATCCAGACTCGCGAACTAAAGGTTTCAGATGAAACAGCTGAGCAATATGCCTATCTACCAACAATCGCTTATTCTCAAACTCTGAACATAATGCCTTCCAGAGTGATGAAAAATTGTCTTCGGAGGACTGGACATGACGGGCTGAACCATCTTGGATGGCAGCCTTCAGGTAGAATAGCTTCTTACTTTCTGACAAACTTTCACGCCGCTTAATCAAAGAATTAAATTGGGACTCGAATGTCAGCCAGTCTTCCAATTGGCCATTGAATCGGGGAAGAGGAATATCTGGCAATTTTGTATGGAGGTGTTGTGTTGAATGGATAGTTGCTGGGGCACTTATCGGCTTGGGAGGATCAATTTCCCGGATAATCTTTCGAACTCGGTGACGAATATCATCAAACAAATCTTCTATCTTCTCAATCGTCATCTGCAGAGACCCAACCTCATCCTCCTTAATTACCCCATATAATTTAACTTCAGTTTCATGCAATAAAGAACGCATCTGGTCAATCGACTCAAGCTTGTCTTCGAGAAGTGAACTTTCTTGCTTCTCGGTATCAAACGAACGCACAAACAAAAGCAATTTTTCCGCTCGTAACTCAATGGAGTCTATCATACGATAATAGGACATGACCTGGATCTTCTTTTCAGCCGCCATTGCGAAAAAGGAAAAATGCTCGAATATTCAATTTGCAACTAAACTTCCGGAAACAACGCACCCACTTGCACGATCTTACCTGACTTCCAATCAACGATTCCACCAGTAAATGATCGACCCTGAAAAATGTTAAAACATGCTGGCATATCATACATACATATCCAGCAATCCAGCCTTGTGGGGGATCAAACTGGCATTAAAATGGCGAATTCTCTTGAGCTCTTTCGACCTGCACAGTACGTCATCCACTCTACTGCACCATGCAAACCGCTTTCGTTCTTTTGTAGCACTTTTCCTCTGGAACTGTTTTGCACAACTCGATCGTTCATGCACGTGTGATCGAGGGTTAAAGTTCCAATTTCACTTATTTCTACCGATCGCTCAAAGTTCATGCACTTGGATCGGGTTTTGTTTTTTTGCACTTATAGTTCCATTTAATTTGGATCTCATTGATCGCACAAATTGTTCAAGTTTCGAAGAACAATCGACAATTGTTCCACAGCACATTGTTCCATTGTTCAGAACACGTTGTACGCAATGTCCACCATTTTGTGATCGGACAATTGTTCCGATACTGATTCGCGGGTGAACGTCCAAGTTCCGCGTTTTCTGAGGTCACTTCACTAGCACAAAACTGTACTTCCGGACAACTAGATCACATCCGGCTCGAAGGACCACTATGAATGTTCAATTACCTCGACTAGCTCGAGGGGCTAGTGAGGTAATTGAACCGACCGTCTCGTGCGGTGGTTAAGAGCCAAGAGGCAGATTTATTAGAGTCTCAAAATAATCTACCTAAGAGAGCCTGAATTGTGTAGACTCTCTCCTATCACTATTCTAGTAAACAATAAGCGTATTGTACAAAGGAAAAAGCTCATCTACTTCTCTGCCATAAAACTACTACAGTACAATATAAATATTTAGAACACTACATTCAGGGTGGTTCAGCGTAAACAGAAGGTAATCTTATGATAACTCATGGAAAAAAAATGGAATTTTTTTTTGTTTTTTTATAAGAAAAATTTCTACTTTATTCTTGGTACAGCCATAATACTGATAAGTTTTTCCAACTTTTAATTCGTCTTATCTGTATTCTACGTGGCTGCATCATCCTCCTTCAATTCCTGCTACTTTTCGGTCCAATACTTCTCTTTTAAAAGAAACTGAGGGCAATTAAGTGGATACAGCTGTTTCGAAATTAACAAAACTTGATTATTTTTGAGCCACTAAATAGCGTTTTTAATGGAATATCTGCTGGTAAAATCTGACAATAACGAAGTAAATCATCATGAGATTGATCATAAAATATAATCGGTTAAGATAGATCGACGTTACGTTTCGAGAGACACATACAAAATTACTCATTTGGGCTTTTAAAAATAGCGAAAACCAAAGTTTTCGTTTTAAATTGTTATTTTTCTACAGGAGCGGAACTTTGCATATCATTGTATTTTTTTCTTTACAAACAGCAAATACAAACTTTAATATGCTAGGGACCTTTCCTCGAGCAGATATATTATAAGACGCTAGAGTTGGTTTGAAATAGGGTCTTCATAACTGTTCTCATTCTCATAGCCTCGACACCGGCTGTACAGCTTACGAACTAGGCCACAATTCTGGCTTATTCAAATTTTATAATTCTGGTATGAGACTCGACTTCCTTGATAACCCTTAACCGTAGTTTCCGATCATGTGCTCCACTCCAATGTTTGATTTTAACTTTGTGGACATTTTTGACAGTGTTTGCATAATTTTCCACCACTCACTTGCAGTTATTTTTTGAAATATCAACGGTTTTGTCAGCTATCAATTTGATAGTGATGGATTTGGAAGGAAACTGAGCAAAATTTTTTTTTCTTTTTATTTTGCATCGTAAATATTTAAAAAAAACGCATAAATTTTAAATTTCGGAGATTTTTAAAAGCGGAAATTGCAGGTTCAAGTCCTGCCGGTGAGCCGTTGTATCTTTTTCGAAAATTTCTTAATATTTTCAGGCTTATGTTCTTTCGTTCTTTGGACTCGATCGAATATCATGACAAAGTTTTATTGAAAACTTTCAATCAGTGAGGTTTTGTATAAAATATATGATGTACAAAATATCTGAAAAAAAGTTCTTATGGCTTTCTTATGTCTTCGGATAAGTTGTTTAAGAGTTTCATCAAACAAATTCAAAGTTCACTAACTCCATCTTTCAAAATTAAAATTTCAACAATTGTTTCACAGCTACATCTTTGACTTTGAAAAACAATATTGCAGTTGAATTGCTCAAATTGGTATCTACTGAAATAATCCGGGAAAAAAAGTTTTCATGTTCATCAGTCCTTCTTCTCATATAAAGCGTTCCACTTGTCATGAACAAAGTCAAAGATATTTTTTTCATTTAAATTATGAATTCACATGTGAGCTATTGAAGTACACAAATTTCAGGAATTGGATTCTATTCACTACAGTGAGATTTTTTCAGAATTTTTTTCAAAACTTAAACATAAATTTTTATTTTTTATTTAGTACACATCGCTTTTTATCAAACCATATAAGGAGTGTATTCGAAAAAAATGCAACACTATGTTTTGTGGATAATTTTTGAATGCATGAATGGAAATTGATGAAATTTTCATTGACACTATCTAGAAATCTTATGTTTACATGTGCAAAATTTGGTGAATTGGTGTCAGTTGGTTTTCGTGATAGGGTTTAATGAAGAAGTACATCGACTTTTATTTTTGGGCGGCACGAGCACTTGCCCTTTTCCAAACCAAGGATTTTTTTGATTGATTTTATCTTTTTCTTTTGAGTTCTTCCTTCAAATTGACTCACAATTTTGTACTAGATCAAAGTTATGACAAGTTTAGCACATTGTCCTCCTTCTGCAAAAAACCAAAATCGTTGACTTATTATCACTTCACCAAAGTTTCTCATAATGACACGTTTCCAAAGACAACCAAAATAAACAAATCAATTCAATATCAATATCGAGATCTATAGCAGTACTATGGAAGGGAAACGGTCGAGATTAAAGGTATTTTTTTTTTTGTATATTTGGTTTTTATTGTGACAATCATTATTTACCACTTACGGAATCACAGCTTCCTCGAATTGCCAGCCTTAATTATTATTAAAAACTAGTTATCAGTTATTTTTTACTTATATTTATTATCTTCTCCGAAACATCTAGGGAAGACTTGTCAACGAAATTTTTTTTTCAGAAGATTGGCCAGGAGCTTGCTGAAAAAGGGTTATTTCGATATTTTTTTTTCAAAATTTCACACCGCTAGCTTTCCAATTGTTAGGCGCTCGATTTAAGCCCCCTTTTTAAACCAGTCAATTTGAATTTTGGCCTATTTTTAGTCTGTTGGTCGTCCATCCAGAAAAAAGAATTGACCAATTTTACCACTGATATAATTGTAAGGTTCAGATTGTGCTTGATTAAACCTTCAAAAGTGAAATCATATTCTTTACTTCCATAGAATCAGTCATCCTCAGTTTTATTCAAATTTTAGCTCACCGAAAGATTCCCAAAGACTCTTAAAACAAATAATAAATGAGTTTTGGTCGAGTAGTTGATTTCCAGCTGTGTTGGGGCCCACTAAAGATCTTTCCTGAGTTTTTAACGATCCTGCCTATAGACCAAAAGTTTATGAACATATTCATCGGAAGCTATCTCAAAAACCACTTGACAAAACCTCACAAAATTTTGCACATGTAAACATTCTGTGTAGTTTTAGTGAAAATTTGATCAATATCCATCCATGCGTTCGAAGGTTATTCTCAAAACATAGTGTTGCATTTTTTTTTCGAATACACTCCTAAGAATTCTCGTGTCGCTTAAATTTATTCTATTTTTTTTTAAACTTATATTATTACTGCTGATTTCTTAAACTTATATTTATTGGCACATAACCTTGTTAATTTTGAACTAGATGTTCTTTAATAGATGTTTTTAAAAAATTAAGATTTAAAGTTAGTATTTCGAGAAATAACATAAAATACTTAAATTCAAAATTATGATAATTTTGAATTGAAACCTCAACCGCACTAAGGCAACACTTTCAAATTAAAACTACAAATTTGTGCTTCCAACTTCGAACTACAAATGTTTTCATTGATTTCATATTATTTAATTTGAAAATGAGCTTTGATAAATAAAACTCAATGATTAAATAGGGAAAGTTTTAGTTTGAAATTATCACTGCAAATCAAAAGCTTATGAAAGAACTAAAGTAAGCTGTGAAGATATCATTAGTTTCCGGAGATTTGATCGTAAAAAAAATCGTTGATAAATAAGTACCATTTATTTTTTTAATTTAGGTTTTTCAACAAAAATTATCATTCACTTAGTTTTTTTTTTGTATGAATATTTACAATGTTTTCATTCATTATTTTGATTTCCGATAAGAGAGTTCTGTACATTTCAAAGTCTTAATGTATATACTCTAGATTTCGACAGGAGCTAGTTTTTAACAGAATTTTAATTAAAGGCTTATCCTTCTATTTAATTGCTCAAGCCTAATATGATCATATTTTTTTTATTTTTGCGCACCCAGTTTCGTGTATGTTTTATATAAAAAAAAATCTAAATTAGTTGTTTTATAGCGTCAATCGTTAATTTAAAGGTAACATTCTGAATCACCTGTTAGATTCAATGCCATCGACCAAATAAAAATGATTTTGAATCATGAAAAAAAACTTACCTACCTTTCATTCGAATAAAAGTAACATAAAAAGAATCAATGGATGGACAGTTTGCGGTAACTTATTTCATATTTTTGCTAACACTTTATGAGATTTCAACTGTGGCTGTCGAAAACTAGAGCTGAAAATTCACCTAATAATCTTTTTTTTGACACCCTTCCTCTTGTGTATGTTTATACTGTTTATATGGAGTAAAAAACGCCGTGAAGTAGACAAGTTATTCCAATATGCAAACATTCCAAAAAAGGAGGTGTAATGTTCTTGTCGAAAACTAAAACTTATGGTGTCGAAAACTAAAATTAAATGTCGAAAATTAGACCACCGAGAGGTTTTAGTAAAATGATAATAAAAACTTTGTTTTGAGACTTTTGATCAATAAAAAAGGTAGAAAACAAAGAAAAAAGTCTGCTTCATAGAACCAATCATATTTGAAATGATAAACTTTAGAAAATTGATTTATTTAAAAGGTTTTTTTCACAAAACAAGCAAAAACTGTCGAAAACTAGATATTTCACCCTAATGTTTTTTTTGGGGATTTTTCGTAAGCTTTTCCTGATTTTATATTTCAAAAAGATTAAAACTTTTTTATTGTTAAGTAATCGAAAAAATTAAAATTTTGTAATTTTTCAAGTTCAATATGTACAAGGTCTCAATTTTTATATTGAACTTTTTTTAAATTCAACAAAGATAATTACCGTCATACAAGATTTAAGATTTACAGACCTCATGAATGATGCTGACAACAGAAGATTTAATTACAGTAATACCCTAAGTAGTCTTCAAAATCCGAACATTTCAAATATTATTTGTTCAACAAGCACCGAAACGGTGGAAATATAATAATTTTCGATGTTTGGTTTATAATGATTGAGTAAAAGATTTTAATTACAGATCTTGTCTAATGAATGAATCTGATCATTTTTGCCAATTTATAAACTTTGATTTTATACATGAGTTTAGGAATCTTGAATCTAAGTTTTGATTCTTCATCTTAAAGGTCTTGATTTGTGTTCTGAATATTAAACTTGAACTTGAATTCCAAATTTGATCTGAATTGTGAATCTTAATCTGGATGATCAAGATTTGAAAACATTTTATTTTAGAGATTTAAATTTATTTTTAACTAGTTGATGATTTTGAACAATATATTTTTTTTAAATGTTTAAGTAAAATCGGAGATATTCACCAATTCTCTAACTTAAAGACTACTATTTAGGGCATATTTAATTCCAACGGAAGCTGTCGTTATAATCAACAGCGCAGAAATTGAATCACAAATAGGAATCGAAAATTTAAGGAAAAAAATACAATGTTGGTTGGTTCGATGATGTCAAGCTCCCAGAAAAAAAAATATATTTTTTAAAACGATTGCATTGAACGGTTTTGTTTTCGGTATAGTTTCTCTTCCTTTGGGTTGTCTGGGTCTTCAAGTATATTCACACTCGCATTTCAATTCTCCATTTGTTTTCTCTGATTTTAAAACTTGTACTTACATGCATGTTAAAGAAGCAAGTAAATTTTGATTTAATTGAAGATCTTCGTTAGATACGAATTTTAACGATAGAAAATTTATCCCTTTTCAGAAAAATCGTGTTAGTATTTGGTTGAATTTGCCACGCACGTATCCGTATATAAAAATAGCAAAATCCGGACATTTGAATTCAAAATTTTGCAACCTAAAAATCGGACAATATCTGGGTAATTTTTTAATAATTGAAACTTTATTATTTCATTCAAACACATCAGCAGCATTCAAGTCATATTTTAGGCTTCTTAAAATCCATTCATGATTATTTTGATAAAAGTAGCTCAAATTCATTTTCGGAACGCATAAATCATAAATTAAAATATTTTTTTGAGTTTTTTGTTGGAATGGCAATAAAAAGTGAATAGATCCTGGCCAAATACCTTTCCCAAATTTTGTATTATATATCCGGGCAAGTCTGGGTAAAACCGGGCAATCTACCTAGCTCGATATTGTATGATATTTTTTATTCTTGAACAGGATCCGATTTCACAAAGATAGTAACAATGTTAACAGATTTTGAATAGGTCTCCTCTTCAGAGATTAACCGCCCCAGAGTGTCCAAAAACTAAATCCAACCCTGAAAGTGTTGGAAGGTTAGAATCAAGCGGTATTTGGGAAAAAGGGGAACTGTGAGGCTCCTCCGTAATCTCGGGAAAAGCTTTTCAAAGCTCGAAAGTTGCTGACTATTATAGTTAGTTAGTTACTCTTACACGTTTCCTCAAACGGAACGGAATGAAACAATTCAGATGAAATTCATTCAACCGGCACTCGGCCGGCCGAAACGGGAGAAGGCGAAGAAAGTGAATGATATGTAGGTAAAAGTGTGGGTGGAGGAAGGCCCATCGGATGCATTCGTCGCACCGAATTTCTTTGTTACAGATGCGCTTCTCTCGTCGTCGTCGTCGTTGTGATAACAACGGAAGCGTGGAAGAATTGTTGAACTATGCGTATGGGAAAGGGGGTTACAAAAGTTTTGCACAGTCTCGAAATGAATGAATGAATGAATGAATGAATGAATACTGGGAGGAAAAGCAGCAGCATCAACCGCAGTAACAGAAGCAGGAGATGATAGAGATCGGGCTCCCCGCAGAGTTGCGAAGAACTTGGCGATGATTTATCGTCCCGGCGCTGCAATGGCGGTGGAATTCAAAAATTCGAGGAAGTCGAAATTTTCCCAAGAAAATGATGATTCACTTTGGAATTCATATAGCAGCAAGACAAGTTGAGATGTATTATAATCTTTGAGCCACAAGTGATTTTGGGATCAAGAAAAATTTGCATCAAAATCCATTTATTAACTTTAACGCTTAATTTTAGGTTCCCTATCATGAGTTAGAATAATTGAATATTTGGAAATAGTAATTCAGTACAAATATAAAAAGTGTTCTCTCCAATATTGTGTTCTGGCAAACATATGATAAGAATATGTTTATTATTCTGTTTTTTCTGTGATACAACTAAACGTTTAGCCATACTTAAAAAATACTTTATCTGATTGATGTCGACCAAGGATAAACAACGTCTCTCCGTTTAACAGATTAACATTTTTTCTTATCCATCATTGATCTGCTTGACCGGTAGACATCAGAACAGATAAAAAGAATACATCCATTGAGAAGTTTTGCTCGACCATGCAGTATTGATAGTCTTTGGTGATTCTTTGTGCTCCACCTCAAAGCAGTGGAAAAAAGTTTTATTTGCCGGGCAACGGCTCATATTTTTTTTCCTATCACCTTGAACGGCAAATAGGGTGAAAGTATAACAAAAACTGAAAATTATGTCAGAAAATTTTCCTTCTTCTGTTTTTCCTTTGTTATTTACTAAGGTGAATATATATTCGTTGAGGGTGTATTATGAATGCATTCAAATTTTTGAAGAAAATTCATTGTACCTTTTTCCAACTGTGCCAAACTAATGATGAGCAGATTTCTTTTTGCTCCCCCAACAGAGAAGAAAAACGTGTAGGTAAACCAAACACAATTCGGGGATCAATATTAACTCTCATTATGGTCGTTAATACTCGTTTTATTTTTGGGAGCCTTTGATGTGCAAACAAGATGTCAGCCGGTCTTCCGAAAACAAATTTCTTTCGGGCGCCACCATTGGGAGTCGTTTGAATAACGTTGTTAATGGTGTTTTGCCTAGTTTCTGTGTTATTTGGCAATACAAAAGCGTCATTCAGGCGGCGAAAGCAATTAGTTGTGATATTGATGGGTAAATTTTTTCGATTTCAAGGTAAAATTAAGTGTTTTTCAATTTAAATCAGATATTATTCATATTCTTCTATATTTGGAGTAAGAACTGTAAAAAAAACTATTTCCGAGATAACTTATAATGATATTATTGTCTTGAATTCGGCTCAAAACTTCGGAAAGTCTTTTATGCCTATGTTTTCAGCATTTGATTCTTTGTCAAAGACCATTTACACGCCATAGCTTAGAAAACTTTTCAATGGCGTTATTATTCTTCTCTAGTGTGTGTTTGTTCGCTGTCTACCGGTCAAACAAATCAATGAAAACGATACTAAGACGATAAGCTGCTTGACCTAGATGGTGTTGATCTTGGGCTGGAATCAATCAGATTAATAAGTTTGGCATATGATTGAAATCGGGTGGTGCCATCAACTTATGAGATATGAAAACACGCCCTGACTTTGTCAACTTCTTGGCAAAGTATGATGAATCCAAGGGATGTTTTTTTGATACAAAAAGAATCATTTTTTCAGTTGGAAATTTGAGTATTTTAATCATAAGAAAATTAAAAAAAAATTCTCATTACGAGGCTGAATTCAATTTTCCCAAAAAAAAAAATCATTTGATTACTCATAAAAATCGATAGGGGAGAATGAGGATATTTGATCCTTTTTTCTTGTTTCCATCATATCAGTTTGGAAGAAATTAGGAATTTGCCGTCTTTTGCATTTTCTGACAGTAATTTTAAGTTCATATGCTCAAAAATTTGAACGACACCTGAACCCGTAGATGAACTCGAAAAATTTTCGTGAGACGAAAAAAATTGTGATATTTTTTAAGCTAAAGGGGAAATGTTCCCTAATTCAGGATGCCCTGACGCTATGCAAAAATCTATCAAAATTCAAAGATAAAAAGTCCATCTACTATATTTTGTCATATAAGTTCTCAATTCAATTGCTTTTTACTATTAGGCAAAGAAAATTCTTAGAGTTTGTCTTCTACTCTATATTAATTGCATACTTTAAGGTGCAATTTTCTAATTTTTAGATAAATACAGTACGTTGAGTCGTATTTAACAGAGAATTACTTGATAAACATGAGAATTTAGACAAATGTTAGTAATTTTGCGATCCATTCACGATCCTTTCCGATAAAACATCTTTTTGGAGCCTAGGGATCAATTAAACCCATTCAAAATATTTAGAAACCTTTTTATAAAAAAAAGAGTCTACTATTGCTTTGAAAAGATGGCATTATGAAGTTCATGTTACATTTTAACGATTGACATATTGGAACAAATAATTATGTATGTAAAGATTTTTCCATGTGGGAAACCTTTTTTAAAAAATAAAAAAGGATCTTCAAATCATATTTTGGTTAATTTTTAACAGACTCTAGATTCAAAGTAGAATTCAATGTGTATTTGCAGAACTTGCGTTATTTAAGCATCAAGATGTGTATTAGTAGAACTTGTGTTAATAAAGCATCAATATTTATGCTCTTGGCTATCAGTAATACACGGTGTGTTTTAAGAAGACGTTTAACCCTTCATTTCACGATTTTTTATTTTTCCTCAAAAACTATTTTAAACAGTTTCAAATGATGTGTACATCAAGAAAATAGTTAAAATTAAAAACGACTTTTCACATTTTTCATGCATTGATTTTTTCAAATTTGTTACTTTATGAAACGAAGGGTTAAAGGAAAATAAAAACAGTTACTCTTTACTTTTCAGAAATGGAAAATTAAGCTTTTTGTGAGCCATTTTCGGGCAAAATTTAAATATTTGATTGGTAATTCCCCATACGCTTGGTTTTTATGTTTTTTTTTTATTATGACTTGTGGTCCGTATTCATGAATTTCCATTTATAAAATTATTACATTGCAATAGAATAGCAATATTGTTCTTCAAAAATAATTTTATTTAAAATTTTATTAAATTTTTTTTGCAATTTTGAAATATAAAAAAAAATCAACGCCTGAAAAGATTAGTGATTTGGATTTTCTGAAAAAACTTATTATACGAAAATTAGATTAAAAATTAATTATTTTTACTATCCATGTTAAAATTGCACGGTGTCTTTGGAACCAAATTTTTATCATTCGAAAATTTGCATCGCTAATTTTTGCACCATTTGAAAGCCGGGTGTATCCCTTTTAATTTGAGACCATATAAGAAATAATCAAGTCTAGAGCCATTTTTGTTTTGAAGATTTTTTCACTTTTTAATGGTTTTTAGTTTTATGGTTAAAATGGTTAACTTATCGTATAATTTCAAATTCAGAATCAAAAATCATAAATAGAATTCTGATCCTCTATTGAGAGCTTTCCAAAAAAAATTTGTAACTTGAAATTCAAAGTTCCTTTATATAATTGACTTATGTATATCAAAGTTTTTGAGTGTACAGTGTGAAATCATTTTGTTCAAAGTAATGCAACGTTTTTTTTTTAAATTTAACTTTTCAAATTTTAAGATAGGCTCGGAATTTCAGATGAAAACGATCATACATTACCACAATGTAATAGGCAATATGAATCACAGAGAACATAGTTCGGGCTCAAAACGTGTGTGAGAATACCAACTCAAATTTCAAACCAAGTTCGTAAGTGAACTAACCTCCATTAGATGTCGCTACCGGTAAATTTTTTTTCATTTTTTCGAAACGCTCAGAAATAAATACTCATCGCTTCTCTCAAAAAAGGCCAGTGTAATATATGACATTTACACAATTTTTTGTGTAAAAAATTTTTATAACACCTTTTTTTTAATGTAAATTATATTTCAATCACACTTTAATCGCAGTCATATGCCCCAAATTGTTCAATCAATATTGGCGCTGAATTAAAAGGTGAATTCCAAGTTTTAAAATATATGCTGGGATTTTACTATCAGAAACAGTTTTCTAGTTAGAACAGAAAATGTGAACATAAATGTTATAAATGTAAATTATGGGTCGATATTCCGGTTGACGTTACCTGAGATCGATACATGAGGACTTGAAATTCAAGATTAGTTATCACTAGAAATGAATAAAGTTATTATTAATGAAAAAATAGGTGTACTGGTAGCGACATCTGATGAATGATAGTCCACTTACGAGTTTGATTTGAAACTTAGGGTGATATTCTCACACACGTTTTAAACTCATTTTTGTTCGGGGCCCGTTGTCTGTTCTCTGTGTATGAATGTAGATTTGATTCATTTACTTTCGAACCAATGATAATTGTTTTAAAAGTTTTTTTTTTGAATTTCAATAATATCAAAATAATGAGTTATCAATTGAATAAAGTTAAATTTTCAGTTTTGAAAAGTGTTCAAATACACTCGATTTTCAGTTGAGTTATCTAACGACGATAATTTGTTGTAGCGATTTTATGAGATATTTTGCTCATCACACGATTTCTGTGATTTAAAAAAATCAAAAACATACCTGCATATGTATGTAATTATATTTACTTTTCTGTGAACGACACATATCTTTTTGAATTAAATGAGTTTCACTTTTGTTAACATATGAGATCCTCAGAGCCAATGGGGATAAGTGACAAAATGGTCGATTTTGAGTTAATAATGCCAAACGATTTTTCATTTTTCAAACTATATTTGGAAATTTTTGTATATTTTTAGATTTTTTTTTACATACTTTAACGTTTGAAAGTAAAATACAAACTCTTGAAAAATATATGGAAAATGGCCAAACACAACCATTTAAAAGCGTGTTTTCTCGAAATAAGCTTTTATACACTTATACCATTTTGGCTCCAAGGGCCTCATATGCTTATGTGGTGATTTGACTTGGTATTAAAATGATTAATATTCTGCGATTCCGAGTAACACAGATTAAGCCAACAAGCATTAGAATGCTTTATTATGGCAATTTTTTGTGCTCCTCGTTTTATTCCGGTTTTATTACAGTCATCAAAAATGTTTATTATGTTAATTCGACCTTTTGTATTCAGGTAGCTTTGAAAACGCTGTAGAATATTTTACTAAATATACTGTAAAAGTTGTTTTAAAAGAAATCTGATAGAACTAAAATAAAACACAAACTTAGAACTTTGCTCCAAGCTTTTTTTTGCGTGTTTTATAAAAGCACTCGACACTTGATAAAAAAGTCGTCTCAAAACTTAGTGATAGCTCTCGATCAAGATGTCAAAACAGGACACGTTCAAGTTGGATTGCACATATTTGATCTGGAATGCCCCTTTTCACACATTTTTGAAAAGTTATGTGCGTTGTTTTTTGAGCTAAATAAAAAGATATATAAAAATCTTTGAAATACTTCAAATAATCTATTACATAAGTATGCACTGAATTAAAGGGTCCAACTAGTAGGAAAAAAAATGATGGCTTGACGCCATCATTAATTCAAGATGGTGGCATTCGATTTTCTTTACTAAGCTGTAAATTACTGAAAATATCATGAAACATCAACAATATGGGAATAAGGTGGAAGTGATCAGCGAGTAGAAGTCGAAATTCGCTATCTAAAGCCATCTTGAAATCCAAGATGGTGACTTCCGGTTTACTTTAATTATGCTATAAATCACTGTAACTCGTATTAAACCCCCAAAATATGAGTTAAGTCAGAAGGGCTAAACAAGTAAAAGTCGAATTTCGCTATCTGACGCAGTTTTGCAATCCAAGATTTCGGCTTCCGTTGCACTTTGAAATGCTGTTAATTTCTGAAAATCGAATAAAAGCCCCACAATATTGGTGATGGGTGAAAGGGCTAAACTGAATGCCATCTTGAAATCCAAGATGTTCCAAGATGCTCCACTGAACATTAAAACGATTTTAAGCACTGCAAATCACATGAAATTTCCACAATATTGGTATTGGGTGGAAGGACCAAGCTAAAAGTTTAATTTCTCTATCGAACGTCATCATTCATCGAACATGGAGACTTTTGCTTTTCTATTCGAACTGTAAATTTCTGAAAATGTCATGAAACAGCTACAATAAGGGGTGGAAATCCCAAGTAACACAGATCAAGCCAATTGGCTTTTTTGAGTTTTAATATTGTTTTATGAAGACTTTTCGATGGCATCCCATTTTTAAAACGGTTTTATTGTAACATAGGAAATGCTTCATTTATCGTGTGTTTTAAAAGAGCCCTGAAAGTTTTGCTAAAACTTGAATAAAACACTATCTTAAGAGTGTTGTAAAAAAGTTGCAAAAGTATTGCTAAAGATTCAATAAAACACATACTTTCCTGTTTTTATTAGAGCTTTGGTAAGGGTTTTAATAATGCTCTCAATGCGCTTTTAAAACTAGCGTTCAAGCCAAGTTGAAAAACTGTTTTATTGGAACATTGGATGTAGGCATGATAAAACTAAGTGACAGATGATTTGACAATCGAGAAGAACGTATACACGCTTAAACTTTTTTACCATTTTTTGAGATAGCATAACCTGTTTTGAAAGGATTATCACTCAAAATTGAGAAAAACGTGCTATCAAAATGATATAAATTAACACAGCTAAATTCATCTTAGAAATAAAAACAACTTTGTTGTATCCGCATTCAAATTTCAAAACAACCGCAAATCAGTCCACATCATTATTCGCTCAATTCTCAGGGTTCGAATAAAAGCCCACTGTGAATAAACGGTTTTTGTGATTCGATAAGAATAAATGTATTAGAAAATTCATTTACAAATACGCCTATTAAACTACTTGTTTTATTTATCCATCTCTGTCTCTCAATGCGAAGTTGATCTTTATTTTCGTCATCCAATCCAGAACTAACAAAATTATTTTCAGATAAACCGTCCTTGAAAATTTCTGGAAGACTGCAGAAACCGGCTTCAACTCAGCAAAGACGGAGAAATTGAGTTTCATCACAATCGAAAATGCTCATTCTAAATCAGCCTCAACAAGTTTCAGATGATGTATTCAGAATGAAGACCACTAGCATTGGCCGATCATTGAAAATAACGAGCTATTTAAAGTGTAAGGCAGTTCTGGTAATAGTAAGCAAAACATCCGAAGGACGTTTTAAAGAATCGTTTTATCGCTTCCAATTGTTTTCCCATACAACTGTTTTAACAGTTTTTAACTGTTTTACATAATCTAACTACAAATTCAAAATTCAATCATTTCGGAATTCACGATTCAGGCAATGTTTTTACAATTTCAATAATCGTTAGCTAAACGTTTTATTACGCTTCAAAAATCATTTGGTTATAATCCTCATTTATGCGGGTTTTTATTTAGCTTTGAGGCCAGGGTTTTGATGATAGAAAATGTTCTATTCCAAAATAGTATGAGATTATTTGATAGCAATACCTATTTGTTATTTAAAGATGATTGACCATCCTCATAGTCAAAAGGAAACAAAACAAAAAGTTGCATGAATGCCTTTTGCCAAGCAACAAATCGAAATGTTTTCATTTATTGCGAAAAACTTCTCTTTCTCAAAAATGGATAAATCCATCATGAGCGTGTATTCCATTTAGAGAAACGTCAAACGAAGCTGTGATTCAAGGTCTCTTAAAACCATTTAAAAACTGTTTATTGAAATTGTTTTATTACCACATTTTTCTAACCGTCATAAAACCATCTTAACACTGTTTTACAACTGCCTTAAGATTTTCAATATTAATTTACTGAACGCCATGTTGATTGTGAAATTGAATCGAAATTACTGACGCCATGTTGCTGTAAATAATACTTTAATACTAAAAACTAGACATTTTCATCAATTTGACAATGTTGACGGTACTATTTTTTGTATAGGTGATGAATTTCAATGTAAAACAAAAATTGCATCATTTCAGCCAATTTATATTTTCCATTAATTATAATTTTTTTATTCAAAAAATGCTTAAAATATGGTCAACCTTGATTTTCTTTGAGGCGCGCTTAAGTTTTGATGCTATTTCGTATATACTTCACCAGAAATCTGAGGTTGCAGGAAGTTTCTTGCTTAGATATATTGAAAATGAGAATGAGAATATTTTTAAAATATTTTAAATGGAATCTTTACCTATCATCAAATGCTTGGGAGGGTAAGTGATAAAACGAGAAAAAAATGGAACAGAATACTCCCACAGTAAAATTTCTATTAGATTCCACAGCTGCCACAGTAAAATTCCTATCAGATTTCACAGATCCCACAGTAAAATTCCTATCAGATTCCACGACGTAGTTTTAAAAGAGCTGTTGATAGTCTGAAGAGGGCTCTGAAAGGTTTCTTAAAGCTATGTCTATAAGGTCGAATAAAACTATTCTGTTGGATGTTTTATTATAGCGTATAGAATTAGCTTTAAAAACGTTAACAAAATGGTCCCTTTTGGCCATATGTTAACTTTAAAGTAGTTGTGCTAATAGCGTAGAATGCGCTTTGGCTTATAAAGTAGCTTTAGGAAATAGTCTTAAGCGAACTGTTAAGGTTGGAATAAAACTTAAATTGTTACTTGGGAATGAAAGAGGTGAAAAGACCTAACAAGTAGAAGTCAAATTTCGCTGTCCGACACCATCTTGAAATCCAAGACGGCGGATTTTGCTCAACTTGAAAACACTGTAACTGCCTTAAATTTGCATAAATCTCTCACAGTATGATTATTAGTAAAAAAGGATAAACGAGTAGACGTCGAACTTCACTTTCTGACGCTATCTTGGAATCCAAGATTGCGGCTTCCGATTAACTTTAAAAATTTATATCGCAACTACATTCGGCTTCAACTCATAATTTCAGTACACTGATAATTCACAACCAATCCCATTTCAATCAAAAAGTCTGTCCACATTTACTGTACCAATGATTAACAACTCAAAAAAGAGGAACTCATCCTACACGTGTTATTGGTTGGCTTGCGAGTGAAACGTCAAAATTTTATCTTTTTATATGGCTCTAAAAAAATCGTTAAAAATCTAATTTGCCGTTAATCTGACCATAATAAAGCTATAAAGTATTGAATTGACTAATGCCATGTTTATAGCAAAATTGGAATGCAAAAATGACAACATGTTGATGGATTCAGTATGTCAAGTATTGAAAAAAAATTTTGCAGGCTTTTTTTCCAATCAGTTCCATTATTGTGTTTACGATGTCATACATAACAATAATTTATTAAAATAAATGATTTTCGCGCATTTTTTTTAGTTTTATTTTTATCCATCAAAATAAATATTTTATATGAATTTTCTTATTCTAAAAGTTTGAAAAGACGCATTTATTTTTAGATACTATTCAATACACATTTCACCTAAATCTTGATCAGCATCAAAAAAGAGACTAAGAATATGAGTTAGAGATACATTTTTGGTTATCGATTTTAACCGATCATTTCTCCAAAATACTATCACCTTCCATCATGGTTCCTAGAAAAAAATAAATCAAGAGGTTGGCGAACTCACGGAAAACGAATAACAAAAATGGCTTGTGTTTTATGAAAGCTTTATAAAAGCTTCTGGGACCTATTTTACAGCATAATAATTTTAACCAAACATAAAAAATGATCATAATGCCATTTCTAGAACAGGGCCAAACAGCCAGATTAAAGTTTTTTTAGTTCTAGTGATGCATGGAATGCGCTTTAACTTTTTATGAAGCTTAATACTATAATACCAACGAAGTTTTGCTGACCATTATAAAGCTAAAAATGATCCTTGTGATTATCAGATGCGATTATAGATCCCTTTTTTTTTCAAATATAAAGCACTGCCGGAAATCTGGAGTTGAATTTGACAATAGCTTACATTTGTTTTTTAGCGTTCCAAGCTTGATTTTTCAAGTTGCTGTTGATAATTGTTTCAATCCTATTACGGGTATTGAAATTCATCGAAGTTTTTCAAGCTCATGTTAATTTCAACAGTATATCAACTGTTCAAACATTTTTAGCTATAATAAGTTGCCTCGATTTGTCATGTATTTTTAATAAACAACTTTGACAATTATGGATGATGACTTCATTACATTGACATCACATCACTGCCGTTGGAACGGGGGGAGAGAGGTGGTTTGGGGGTTAAACCTCCAATAGGGTTAAAAAAAAGTCAAGCGAGGTATTGTACTCTAAACTCAAAATAATAATAAGTAAAGTTTTTTAAGAGTAACAATCTAGACAAAAAGCAAATGCCAAAACCTGAAAAACCCAAAATCTGCTACAGTTTCTCAAAATTGATTCAACTGTTCATAAAAATTCAGGTCTGAATATTGAATAAAAAATTAAATTAAACCCTTTTCGGAGGTTCTGGCTCTAAATTCCCAAAAACAGTTAAATTCTACCATTTTATTTTTTCTATTCAATTCGTATTTTGTTTCCAGTTAAGGATTCTTGATTTCCAGTTCGAATAATCATAAGAAAATAGAAATGAAAAGCTGCTTTTAAATCTTGGTTCAATTTGGTTTTGCTTTTCACATCAATTTGAATCAAGTTTTTCGAAAATCATATGAATTTTCAATATTTTAATGACAGTTTTCTGAATATGAAAAATAAAATCGTATTATATTCAAATTTGAAGTTCTTAAACTTAATTCTTGCACCTAATTCAGACATTAAAAGCTTCAATATCTAAAACTGTAAACTCAAATGCAAATGCAATTTCAAGTTACAATTTTAATTAAGATTCACAATTCGGGTAAAAAGTAAATATTTCAAATAATGAATTCAGATCATATTTGCTGTTAAATAAACATATACACAAAATTCTTTATTTTGTCGCTGTATTATTGAATGCTATAAGTATTGCAGTTTTTTTAATGCCACGACGGGTTTTAGCCTTAAACTTTTACCGTTGGTTGAAATCTTTGAATATGCTTAAGGGTTTGGAATATTGGATTTGTTTGGAAGAAGAATTTGCTCCAAAAAGTATCAAATCAATTGTTCTTAAAGAGATACCATGGAAAAAAAACCTGAATAGTTTTCGATAAAGATTAATTCTCTCAGTTCTTTCTGTTAGTGTTTTCAAGCGATCCACCGTTTGTGTAAAGTTTCGTTTTTTTTTTTTTTTTTTTTTTTTTTGTGGTCAGTACTAAGAACCAACCGGATCGAGACCAACATATATCGATAATTTTCCTGAAAGTTCACACTGAAGAATCAGCGATAATTCTAGAAATATTTTTCAAAATCAAATTTCAAATAAAAAGATGATGTGATTTTTAACCTTTCTATGGATAAATGAAACATTATAATAAAATAAGTTCAGTCAAAGTGAATAAAAAATTTCATAACTACAAGTTCTATACTTTGATAACTTGTTATAAATCGAAAGTGATTGGAACTTAAAATATTTATAAAAAAAATTCAGTGTCTAGTTGCGTGTGGAAATATTATGGAGATATTGAGGCTTTCTTTAAAAATGATTATATTGAATTAAAGAAATGAATGAACTCCATCCATATCCATATCCATATATTTATTGAGTTACGTAAAATTGATTCTTGATTTGAAACAAGTTCATTGTTTCACTCTTTTCTTATAATCTAAAGACTTAATAAACCGTTCGCTAGCAAGCGTTAGACCAATTGTCTTGAAAAAAACATACTTTCCTTTAAGGATTTTTGTGGTTGTGGTGACAATGAAACTGCGTAGAGAAAAAACATTGAAAATTTACTTCAGCAATTTCTTATTTCACATCCCTTAAACGATGTTATTGACAGTATCAGTAAGTGGGATCATTCAAACAGGATTCACCTACCCCACAATTTTTTCCTGATCCCCAAAGTAGGTTAACCATTGCTTCAGTAGAAAAAAAACCGGGAAAGAGAAAAAAAATCGCAATCCCGAGCCTGGATGTAAAATAGACCGCCAATGCCGAAACGACAACACGAACTCGGACGCATCGTAATAAAAAGTGGGACGCAACTCATCGTAAAAAGTTCACTAGTAGGTTAGGTACAAAACGAATGTTAAAGCTAGTTAGGTTCTGCGAGGTCACACCGGAGTGGCTCGCTTGGAGTGGTTGAGTGGTGGCTCCAGAGAGCTGCTCGGTAGATAATCTCCCATGACTATTCTAGCTAGTTTGGGCCCATTTCGTTGCCGTTGTCTGTCTGGGGGTCGTCGCCATCATTCGTTTCAGCACTTTACGGTGGGCAATCAAGAAAACATTTTTTCCACTTAGCTGCCACCGCTAACGGCGAAATATCAATTTACTTTCGAGCAGATGGTGGGTGTGGTGGGATGATACTCTCGTGGTTGAGTCTTAAGCAGCATTGGGAATAGAGCTTCTTTTGCATTTTTCTATTATCGGCATGTTATCTTAAACGAAAATCGATATCAAACATATGGAAAATCTCAATCGTTCGAATTTCCCAGCAAAAAGGAAAATCAATTCAAATATGTTGGTGCCAAAACCAGATGAAGAACAAAAAAAATGTCTTGAAAGACTCCAGGGCTCCAGAGAGTATAATCTCCGAAATTGTTCTTTGAACTCCGGTTAACTTTGCATGGCGCTCATTTAATTATGTATTCGAAGCGAGCCCACGTAAAGTTGTTTCGCATTCAAATTCAAATGGTGCACTTCCCTAGCCCGAGTTTCAGGATCGTTTGCTGTTCGGGACAGCAAAATCCGGACCAGGGCGCAATGCGTTTCTTGTCGTTTCAAGGCCCCAAAGGACGAAACACGGCCATAAACATGGCATGTGTGGAGTCAAGTGTCGGTCAGATTTCCGGACAAAGTCCTGCCAGGCAACCAACAGAAAAAAAAAGAAATGGAACATCCCAGCAAAATAATCCCAGTTGAAACGGACTTTTGTGATCGGAAAATGCACCAGTAAACCAGGGACAACGACATCGGCCAACCAACTTTCCTCAACTGTTTCCCTGGAATCCCTTCTCTCGTTTTCGATTCTTTTAAAACTGCCCAGTGATTTCATCCTAGCGTTGAGCTTTTTTTTGTTCATTACTACGTTCAGCCCACTTTCGGTTCCACCAGAGGAATTCTTTTCACACGTTTCGATGCAGCAATTTCGAGGCTGATGCTGCTGCTTCTTCTGATACCGGGGCTGTGAGACGTGATTTTTCCTAGCCCTGTAGTACAGAACCTGCAATTCTTTATGCCGATTGATTTTTGCGGACCTTCAATGGAACCAAACCAGATAGTGAGACAAAAACGGGTGGATCAAAAATCCACATTGGATGATGATGCCGACGTAATTACTTCTTATCCGCTTAAGGCTGGGGATTATTTTTTGCAGTGGAATCAATTTCGGAGAATTCGCTTCCAGTGCTGAATTGTTTGGTTTGTTTACATTCTTGGGACCAACAACATGTGCTAATCTTTTGAATACTTTAGTAGAAAACCAGCAACTATAAGTTGCTGCAAATTCTACTACAAAATATGAGCCTGAAAATTCTCAAACATTTTGAAGATAATGTCTGTGTCACAAAAAAAATTAAAATCTCTGATCCCTTTTTTGTTTATTTCGGTTAATCTTTCATGAAATTTTGAAAATGCACGGTGAATTATTTACGTTTATGTTCGCAAAAACAATAATATTTATTTTTAAATCAATTGCTTATTAGCTTACTTAGCTTAGTAGTGAAAGTGGTGCTTTTCTCCATAAAAATTTCCAAGTAGCGAGTATGGTTTTATGTGATGTGATGAATATGCTTCTAGTAAATTTCCACTCGTTCATTTTTATCATCTTTCATTCTTCTAACTTTCTTTCCGTCTTTCAAATAGCATTATCTTGAAATGTTCTATACTAAGGAGAACAAGGCCGTGCGAATGGGGGGGTTAGGGCTTTAACCCACCTCCCCGCCCCCCCCCCCCCCATGAACTTGGTTTGAGACTACGACACTATTCGACGTTTGACTTACTTTGAATCTTAATTGCAATTATTGCAAGCTTTTGTATTGTAACTCAAAACTTGACCTACAAAAACCCTACCTTGTCTTTTGAATAGGTTTTTATAAAGAAATGTAGCTAAATAAGAACAGAGAAAATTTTTATTTCTTTACAATTGTTAAGCTGTTATGTAATATTCTTTAAGAATCCAATTTCAAACTCAATTTTAAAACGTGTTTTTGTTTTCCAACACAACACATAATTTACAAATGCCCCAAAATTTACATTGAATCGCATATAATTTCAAAGGTTATTTTGAATATGCAATATTTCTAACTGCTTTTGTTTTCGAAATGACTTTTGAAAATAAGAAAGAAGTATTTGAGAAATGTTTGCACTTTTTATACAAAAACTCAAATCAAAAACATAGCATTTAAAAATAAAAGTTTTAAATGAACTATCAACATTCCTCGAGAATTCAAGTTATTTTGAGTTCTGCAAAAAAGTTCTGGAAGTTTTTTTTCAAATTTTTCAAATTTATCAAACTTTTGAGATGTTTTAAACCAAACTGAATTTTAGATATTTTTAGGCATAAATGAAATCTTTTTGCAGGTTTAAAAATATATGTGTAAAATGAAATCACGTTTTTTATACTTTCTACAGTTACGTCAAAAATGCATGTAATAATATTTTTCCATTTTTATTAAATTGTTGAATTTTATTTTTTAGATCATGCATCATTTTCATCATAATTTTATCCCTTCATTGGATGAAGTATGATAAACAGAATCAGAATTTTTCATATACAGATCCCGTTTGTTTTTGGCAACACGCCCGTAAATTTTATGTTGCTAAAATCGAATGTTGCCAAAATCGAACGGTTTTTTTGTTTTTTTGTCACTTTTTTATTTTTAATTTTTATTTCAAATCTGTCAAAATTGATGTTAAACCTTACATTAGCATATATTTTTTTCAATTTTGCTCAATTATATTAGTTTTAAGCAGTAAAACATGGCAAAATTCGTGTTTTTACAGTTTAAAACTGTTATAAATAAGCCGAATTGAAAAATTTTAGGGACAAATATCTCCTGTGGAGTTGAAATCCCTTAAAAAAAAAGAATTGAAAAATTTCATGCTAATATTACATTTTACATTAATTTTGATTAATTTGAAATGTAAAAAAATTAAAAAGTGACATAAAAACCGTCTTTTTTGGATGTTGCCAAAATCGGATGTTGCCAAATCGAACGGGGTCTGTATGAAGTTTGTTAGTTAACAGTTATCATGATTGATATTTCTTAGAACTAATACATTTTAAAAATCCTTATCATCTAAACTAAACATTTTCGACCAAATTGGATGAAAGATCCCGATTTTAGAACGCTAAAATCTACCAAATCAATCATATAAAAAATAAACATCAAAATGCTGTTGCCTTGAGTCATCAATGAAATTATGTAAATTCTTATGGTGAATCGTTTTTATTAATAAAATACCCTCCGAAATGTTAAAAAAAAACTTATCTTTTTCATTTCCATATTTTGTTTAAATTCTCAAATAAATTAAACGAAGTTTAAAGTACAGTTTTTTTTTCAAATTTTTAATTGACTTGCCGTATTTCTCAGTCAAACAATTTTTATTTAATTTATTTATTAATTTATTTATTCATTTCTTTATTATTTGATTTTAACATTTTTGTCTTGGTTTCTTAATCCTGAATTTTGGTTTACATGACACATAAGCCCTTAAATCTTAATTTTAAATAAGAAAAACATAGTTTCAACCTTCTATTCTTTCCAAGACCCAATATTTCAATTAAAAGTGACAAAATCCTCAGAGTTTTTTATAATAAACTTGAAAACATGTGATTGAAAATTTAAAAGCTTTTAATTATTTTTTTTTATATAAAATCATGTTTTATGATTCGATCATGATTTTTAATTAATCTTTGAAAAGATGAAAAATGATTTGAAATAGCAACTTTAAACTTAATTTTAATACGAAATGTTAAATAACTATGTTTTTGCTCTGTTGTTTCAATATTTACAAAAATACTTGGAAACTCCGTATTTTGCACTTTTTATCAGTTTTCATGGATCATTCACGAAATTACTCATGTCCTAATATTTCCTTGTGAGTATACTTGAACATTAAGTTATAATTTCGAACTTCAAAAATAAAATTTTCCCATTTATTTTGACAATTGGAGGATTTTCCAATAATAAGGTTTGATCTCTGACTTCTTTCACTGGCCCTTTTCAAATCATAAAAAATATTTTCTTCTTTTTATCAAATTAAATTGAACTATAAATCATTTAATAAATTCTCCAAAACTCAAAATTGTTTTTTTTATCAAATCTCGAAAAATCAAATTTTTAATAGCGATTAAATATTTTTTATTCAAATTCGAAATACTACAGCGGAATTTTTCAATCAATCTTTCTGTTGAAAATGAAGAAAAGAATTTTAATAAAGATGAATAAAAATGAACAATTATTATCATTTTCTTAACAACTAATCATGGTAAGTTTTTCAACTGATTGGATATTTATTTGAGAATTCAGATTTCTACTAAACTCTGTATTTTGGAAACGTTTATTTTAAATAAGCTTAGAAATTTGGTTGAAATAAATTTCTGGTTCAGAAAAAAGAACATCATTTAAAAAAAACAATGTCTTATCGAAAATTTTAAAATTTCATTGTGATATGATTTTCAATTTTTTTTTTATCAGTTCAATTTTGTTTGAGTTTGTATAATAATCATGAGTGAGAAACGGTGTTAGAAATTCCTTTCCTGTTTTCTTGTTTATTTTTGGAATTATTATTATTTTTAGCTAAATTTTAATTTTGGAACTCCGTCACCTCCCCCCCTCCTCATGGACAGGCCCTTCGCACGGTCCTGAAGGAGAACATCGATTTCACCAATAAGACCGATAAACTTGTGAACATACATAACTAAAGATGAGTAAATTCTTCAAAAAAAATAAATTCATTGTTTAAAAAAGAAAAACACTTCCAGTTGACTAAAATTTTCAATTTTTTACAGCAATTGAGTTTCCTGCAACAGTCTTTTCCTTTCAATCAGTATGGTTCTTATTTTTATTTTTCTTCAAATCTCACCATTCATTGAACTGATTCTGACTAATATCCTGAACCGTTATTCTCTTCTTACTAAATACGCATTTCGAAAAAAAAAAATCCAATATTCATTTCCTTAAATGACCATGTAATAATCCAGTTTCTTTGTGCGCTTAAAGTAAAGTTTAAACTTTTCTTGAGGATGAAGTTTTTGGAATTTGAAATCTTAGTTTAATTTTAAGAATAATGGACATATGAAAACTTAAAATAAGGATAATGATACAAAAACAGCGAATGAAAAATTCCAAAGTGAATTTACAAGCATTTTTTACGGTTGCGTTAAAAAAATGGAATCACGTGAAGCAGCGCACTCGTTTCCAACTTTGACCAGCTGCCATTTCTGTCTGGAATAGTATTTTAAAAAAAAGTTTTCACAAAATCTAGTTCAACTATCCAACTGACAATCCACAAGAATACTGAACTAAGTCTGAAAAAAAGTCACAGCTATTCCAAGAAATTTTTGTGTATTTTTGACAATTTCCATTAAAAAAACTGGAAATTCGGTTAAAGCATGTAAAAATGTTTAATCTAGTACCTGATCAAAACTATTAAAATTTGATAAACGTGATCAAAAATTGGACCGGTTTGAAAATGAGGTTCATTATCGCCCAACAGGTGATTTCACTCTTTTTTGGAAGCGTATGTTTGGAAACTATTGTAATCATTGTTTTTTCAATGTTTCATTTAAAATTTCAAAATTTACTGCTTAAAAAGTAGTAAATTGATAAAAACTTCATTCCTACTTTGATCGGAAAAAGAAAATATTCAATTAAGTAGATATTCAAACGAAAACGCTTATATAAAACTCGCATCAAGTTAATATCAAATTCGTATATGAAGTTTTTGAGCAGGTTGTTTCTGAAACTTTGTTCTTCTTGATTGCAGCTCTGTTAGAAAAAATTATTTTCAAACAAATAAAGAATGAAGTTTTGACCAATAACCAACATTTTTGGTTAAAATTTTGAAAATATGAAAGAAAAATCTCAATCAAAACATTGATTACGATTTTTTCCTAACAAACATCCGTTTCGTAATGTTTGAAATTCGCTGTTATTTCTTCATATTTAAAAATTTGGAGTAACAATTTTTTTTAATCTCAATCAATCAGAAACATCCTCCGGCAACTGATGAGCAATACACTAAGGTTTTTTTTACGCGGTATGAATTCCGTCGTTAACGTATAGGACTTGGAATATTTTCGCTCAAAAAACGTGTTGATTCGCGAGAGCCATGTAGAAAAATCATATCCATGGCAAAAAACCGCGTAAGTAAAAAGAAGCCGTGTTAGAAAAACTGAGCAAAATCAAACCATGTAAAAAAAGACCTTAGTACATTTGAATGAAATTTCATCACCAATGATTTCATCATCATCATTGAATCATATTATTTCACTCAAGATTAAGTTGTCTACAGTACCCGTATTTCGCCATAAATCATGCAATGTTAGTAAATCTGTTTATTATTCCCATCAATTTAGAGGTGTCCTGAAAATCCTGGTTTTTCATCGATGGTCCATGATATTTTGAATATTCACTTAGAATCTCTGAGTTAAACTAAGGTTTCGGCTAATCTGGTTGCTATGTTGTTTGGAGGATTTGATGCATGTCTTAGAGAAAGTTGAATGCCAAATTCCATACCAAATAGAAAGTGAACGTCAAGTTTTAGTTTGTTACGTTTTAAAAATAATCGTAGAATATAGTGGCAACCCTAGCCCAGATTATGGCCAAATATTGAATCGAAAAAATTTAAAACTTATGATTCAATAAGATACATGATGCTGGTTATAATATTTTTTCCACAAATTACTTTCCAACATAAGTTATTACTTCGAGTCTTATGTTCTGAAATTAGTCACAAATAACAATTTATTTTCGGTTGAGGCCAATTTTAATAACCCTTGAAATTATTTTAATGTTAACACCTCAAAATTTAAACATTGTTCGGTACTACACTGATGAGTAATTAGAATAAGTTTGTGTTGTAATGTGTCTTATGTTCACTTGACACTGTAACTCATTTGTTCGTAAAACCAATATTTGTGATCGTATCCTAGTGTATAATCAACTCTCTCGCAACATAGCGATGAAACCAGAGAGAGAGCTAGTTTAGTTGGCCATTTTAAGATAGAATAGAATATTACGTTGAATTAAACGGATTTCACTATCCTATTAGTTAAAAGTCCATCCAAGCGACTTAATTACCTTCGCTATAGTGCATCCGAAAACGCGATCTGTAAGTGGTGGCAATCTAATTGCACAGTTGTTCTTCGTACAATCAACCCCAAAGATTGCAAACGAAATTCCCCCCCATTGGGTGGATCAAGTGTTGTGCCAGCGAAGGGTCGACTTACCTATATTCCTGCTGTTGGTGGATGCCGTCGACGAGAGACGGGAAAAAAATCCCGAAATCCGAACCCCCCATTGGCCGAGCCTGAACGAACATCTTGAAGTCTTAGCAACATTGTGAAATAAAGAGTTGTGTATTCAAAATACATAAAATAGCTTTAATAAACACATTTTTAAACTGCAAAATAAAACCTAAAATGGACAAAAAAAGTCAATGATACTTCTGTCCCTTTAATAAAGGATCAAGTCTCTTTTAAGTTTTACGGGTTCGAGTATCGTTCTAACTATAAAAGCATATAAACTTGAAGTTACACGCTGTCAGAAAACGCAGAAGACGACGATCTGCGATTTTTTTTTCAAAAAGATATGATGGAAATAAAAAAAAAATTAGATCAAGTATAACCATTCTCGTCTACTAGCTAGAACGTTCCCAATAATGCGAAGGAATCATAAATTTGTCGAAGCCTTCTACGATAATGCTTACGCTTATGGTACATACACAACCAGATCTGGTCAGCAGACCGGTGAGTAGAAAAAGTACATTTAGATACTACTCATCTTTGATAGGCCAGGCCGCTGTGCGTTATTGGTCGCGAAGACAACTGGAACACAGGGAGGAAACGTGGACAACAGTACCATGCGTTCTCATGATTCAATAATTTTTAATTTTAGAGCACAATACTAGAAAGAAGTGTGCTACTAGATTCTGATATCCGATAAATTTTTCTTTTGTGGTTGGGAATGGAGATATTTCACAAAAAAAATCCAAGTTTTAAAACATTTAAATTTTGATTTGCTTTGCTCCCCATCCCTAACATGGATATATCGCGATTACTCGCTCTTGGAAAGAAAAATTAAAAAGATAGAACGTTGTTGTAACATCCATGCAATATTCAGAAGTTCATTCTTTCCAAAGATTTCATGGTAAATATAATAGAAAACTTTTGTACTTACCAATAACGGAACCAAAAATTTATTTGAATACTCATTTCCCACCTTCAACCTTACTCATAAATGCATCAAGTGCGTTTGCCCTACTATCGCAGATTTTTTCCATACGCGCATCTGGGTTACAAAAAAGTGATGAACATAAAATAAACGAAAATCCACCAGAAATAGAAAATAAACTTTAAAAACACTGAACAATTGAAAACCATTGAAAATCAGCACAAATGTTGCACCATCTTTTCGCTGACATTTGGGATACTGCAACATTCCCGGCCGACTCGATGCAGGGCATCCTCGTAAATGTCCCGAAGAAAGGAGACCTGACAGAGTGCGGTAACCGGCGTGGCATAACTTTGATCTGTACAACCCTCAAAGTACTCTGCAAAGTGATCCTGAACCGGATTCAGGAGAAAATCGACGCTACTCTCCGACGGCAACAAGCTGGATTCCGATCCGGACGATCATGTGTGGACCATATCACAACGCTACGAATCATACTGGAACAAATCAACGAATTCCAGGACTCTCTTCTGCTGGTTTTCGTTGATTTCGAAAAAGCATTTGACCGACTTAACCATGAAAACATCTGGGCGGCTCTAAGGCGACGAGGGGTCCCAGAGAAACTAGTCCATCTCATTGAAGCACAGTACGAAGCATTTTCGTGCAAGGTCTTGCACGACTGTGTCTTGTCCGAACCAATCCCGGTAACTGCTGGAGTGAGACAAGGATGTATTTTGTCACCGCTGCTTTTTCTCATCGTAATGGATGAGATCTAGACCGGATCGATTGATTGTAGACCAAACCGAGGATTGCCGTGGAATCCTTCAACCAATGGAGCAGCTGAACGACCTTGACCTGGCAGACGATATTGTTTTGCTCGCCCAAACACAACAAGACATGCAGAGCAAACTCGACGACCTCACCGAAAGCTCCAAGGCAGCAGGTCTCAAAATCAATGTCGGAAAGACCAAGTCGATGGAAATCAACACAGAAAATCGTTCCAATTTCGTGGTAGTTGGACAACAGGTTGAGACAGTGGAATGCTTCCAGTATCTTGGTAGCCAGATTACGCCTGATGGTGGTACCAAGAAGGACATCGTAACCCGGATCAGAAAGGCCCGATTTGCTTTTGCGAGTCTCCGAAACATCTGGCGCTCACGCCAGATCTCTCTACGAACTAAGATCCGGATCTTCAACTCAAACGTCAAATCCGTATTGCTGTATGGGTGTGAAACTTGGTGCACATATGCGGTGACGACGCGAAAACTGCAAGTTTTTGTGAACCGCTGCGGATGCCTGCGGAACATCATCCGCGCTTGGTGGCCTGGCAACTGGATCTCGAATGAGGAACTACATCGCCGGTGTCATCAAAAGGCGCTAGAAATCGAGATTCGGGAACGTAAGTGGAGATGGATTGGGCACACGCTGCGAAGAGATGAAAACGAGATTTGCAGAGAGGCACTTGACTGGAATCCAGAAGGGCATCGAAGAAGAGGCAGGCCCAAAAGCTCGTGGCGGCGAAGTCAGCCGCTGAAATCCGCACAGTTGACGAGAACCTTGGCTGGCAGCAAGTGAAGATGCTGGCTCAGCCCTATGCGTCGGTCAATCGGCGCCGGACCCTTAGGTAGGTAGTTTTTGAAAATCAGTGGATTGAAGGGACTACGTTTTGGAAGAAACAAAATTTGTTTAGAAGGATACTGGAACGTACAACCTTTTTTCAGCTAACTTCCTTTTTCAATAGTCAAAGCCTACTACGATTAATCGCCGTAATTTATGTTTATTAATAAATTAATCGGCCTTATCGGTGTAACTTTTATGTTTTATGAGATAGACACAAATTTAGTCATAATATGTGTAGGATAATGTACTAGAACTAGAAATAATAATAATAATAATAAATAAAAAAATATATATAAACAGTTAAATTTAATACAATATTTGTCCGTTGGTAACCCTATGCACTTTTGGTCTGCAACCCATAGCAACGCGAACGCGCATTCTGGTAAGAAGAAAAGAAAGAAAAAAAATGCACTCGCGTTTTCCTCTGCCCACCCGAGTGTTTTAAACGTGACGCGCGGGTATCACTCGCTATAAATAAAGCAACCTGGTCGCTTAAGAGGTCATTCTGAAATCGAAGCTCTTATGAGCAACAAGTAGTGCTTGTGCTTGGTGGTCCGTATCAAGGGTTCGCATCAAAGATCCGCATCAAAGGTCCGCATCAAGGGTCCGCATCAAAGGTCCGCATCAAGGGTCCGCATCAAGGGTCCGCTTCAAAGGTCCGCATCAAGAGTCCGCATCAAGGGTCCGCATCAAAAGTCCGCATGAGTGCCAATAGGAAAATTTGTTGAAATAATGAGAGCTCTATCTTTACTCAGTGCAAAGTTATAAAGCTGTTATATTAGAACATTCTTAAAATTGGTTTTTTTTTATGCTTAACTATTGTATGTTTTGAACGAACAGAAATATGATATTCACTACAATTATTAAAAACACACTCAACATGCACATTTTGCACAAGATCGTTGCTCTTTTTGAACTATCCTTCCAAAGCATTTTCAAGTTTAATTTTGTTTAATTTAACGAACCTCTAGGATGAAATGAGGCAAGTGGATCCGTTAAAAAAAATAGCACATCTTGATGCTTGATTCAAATACGATCGTTTTGGCAACAGTCGATTTTGGCAACATTTTTCGGGACGACATAAGCTCATAGTTTTCGCTTTAATAGGAGCAATATAATTAAAACAAACACCATAAATACGTTTAAACGTTCTTAAATGGTGATTAAATACAAAAATTAAAAAATTAGAAAAATTAAAAAGCATGGGAAAGTATAAAACGTTGGCCACTTTTTTTATGCTCCATAACTTCTTTACTGTTATAGCCAAAATGAAGAAATAATTCTGTGGTTTTCTACATTTCTCACGTACCATAAGGCTTTTTTTTATTTTAAATAATTTAGTTTCCCCAAATTCTGACTGTTTAAAAAAGAACATTTTTTTGGATTTTGAAAAATGGTGGGGAATCGTGGGCCACCAAAACTGTGATTTTCTAATCCATTTCGTTATTTTAAAGCAAATTTCAGATGATGAAATAAAAAAGAGAGTTGTGTATGATTGAATGGATTCAAAAACTAGGCTTGCGAACGTTTTGACAAAATTATATATATGATGGACAAATATGTTTCATATGTCTTCATTTGGCATAAAAAAAACTTTACCGATAGCGAAAACGTATTTTGAGTTCTGAATGAGTATAAAACATAAAATTATAGGTTGCCCAAGATTTGTGGCCCACGATTCCTCCTAGCAATGATTTGCAAGTTGCGTTTGTGTGACTCAATGATTTTTCATCAAAAATTCCTTTTCCACGTGAAAGAAAATGACAAAACTAAGATCATAAGCGTATGAGCATATTTTTGTCACGAAGTTTAGGTCCCCCATCGATGCAATTAGCAGGTGCTTTTTTAATTATTTAAGTAATTTTTTTTAACTTTTTTAAGCTCAGTAATGAAAAGAAGCATATGACGCGTATTTAAAACAACAACATATAGAAAAATGTGCTTTCGCAAAGCGACGACGATGAAAATTGGACTAGACAAAAAAAGCAAATATGAAAAAAAAACTTATATTATAGGAAAACAAGAAAAGTGCTAAATGGATAAATGGTCGTAAATTGACTTGAAATTATGTTAATGACATTAAAAAAAGTTTTTTTTAGTATGTAACTAGCTGATTTTACCCGGCCTTGCTCGGGTTCACAAAAGATATGAATCAAAATGAGTCGTTTGATTTTTCGAATTGTTGGAAGCTTTATATTCATCATTTTAAGAAATTGGCCCATGTTTAGCCACGTAAGTTTTGTAAGTCTTTTAAAAGTTTTTATTGAGATTATTCACTGTGTTTATCGATTTCATTTTTTTAGAAGAAGCTTATAGTTTTAAAGATTATGAATTGAATTTCAAAATAATTTCCTTTTTCTCTATCACAAAAAACTTTAATCTCTTTTGGAGACTATCCCACTTTTAAAAATGGATGATCTCCCTGTACAATGGTATATTTAAGTTTTATTAAATTAAAAATTTCTAAAAACACTTCCGAACCTTGTTGAACCATGTTTAAGACTCATTTGGCATGTCTTCAATTGTATGTGTGCTTTTTTCGCTTTTTTAATATAACACCGTTTTTCTTAAATGTTGAAAGTTGCACTAAAAGTTTCTTTGAGTTATCGAAAAGAAATCATCTCTGAACCGAAATAACCATTTAAATGTTATGGAAATGGTCTTATTTGAGTTCCATTAATTATTTTGAAGAGTGATCAATGTTAAAATTATTTGAAATCATTTGTTTGAACTCGCAGTACCAAACGGTTTTTTTTTTTTCAAAATTGGATGGTAGAATTGAACACATTGATGACCAAAAATAAATCAAAAAGTATAAGTAAATTGGCCAATGAAATAGAATTGTATAAAACTTAAAACCTCAGATTGTATTATCTAATTAATTTTCTAATCCCCCATTTAGATTCCCCGGCGGCTATCTAAGCGTTGAAATTGCAGCCTTCAACATATAACTCTGAATCTAATAATTTTTTCTTTCTCTATAAGGAATCGTAAAAATTTGAAAATTGTTGGTTAAAAGCTGGAGTTTATGAAAATCGGTTCATTAGTTTTTCAGCATTCAGTCCAAATAGTTATTCAGCTGAAGAAGCCAATTCACTGTTGACTGTTCAGTTTACTGTATATCCTTGTAAACTCTCAAAGCCCTCCAGCGGGGCGTTAGGCAGCACATTGAAAATCACTACAATTTTAGTCAATATATTCTTTACAGGATAGTTGTATTTTTTAATACAAAATGTAGGCTCATTATTGCATCCAAATATCTCGTACCGGTACCACGTGTTTTGAACAGTAGAAGGAAAAAACACCTGCCAAAATTTTACCTTTCAAATCTTTGATGCTCAGCAAGCTTTGATTTGCTTTCCAGTCCACGTGAACTCTTGATGGTCGTTTCTAATGCCCGGCCCATGGTGATGGTGAAAACAACCCCGCCAAAGGGAAAAAATTGGTTATGAAAAATGGGTGCCATGACTTTTGGTTTGTGGGAAAAATACGAAAGTTCTATGGGAGGGTCCCTTTTCTCAGGTGGGAGGGGCTCGAAACTATTACTAAATCCTTCCCATGGTCCAAACACATAACTGTACCAAATTTCAGACTGATCGGTTAAGCGGTGTGGATTTGTATAAGGTGCATACAAACATATATAGTCCAACTCAACTTTATATATTAGAAGATAAATGAAAAAAGCAAAGTTTTGAAAAAAAAACCGTTCGATTTTTATCACATTCGTTTTAGGCAACACACATTTTTCGGACATGTTGCCAAATTTGAACTGGATCTATAAACTTAGCCTGAAACTGCTTGTCACCACGCGCTCGTTTTTAAGCACGATTGGCATAAATTTGTTGAATTCTTAATTTATAGCGCGAAAATTAATTTTTTGGGTCTACACAATATATAAGGTCGGTTTGCAAAATTTCACACGAGCCATTTGGCAGCCACCCTAGTAAACATAGAAAAAGTTAAATCTTGACCGTGTAAACTGCAGATGAGCACTCCTTGTTTATGAATCTATCTTCAATTAATATAAAAAAAATGAATAAGAGGAATACGACTATTGAACCAAAAATTCTACAAAATTCATATCGCATACTTATTCGACTTTTACTCACTATTCCTACTACTCACTATCGCCATCAGAAATCATTCATCGGATCAACCCGACCAAAAATCCTTTTCCTACCGTAGTGTGATTGTCAACACTGTTTGGTTGGCGGCCTCGGTGAACTGAATCCTCCTGGCCCTGAGACGTGATTCAAAATGCATCCCCGGGAACGCGACGGCCAGTTTCCAGGAATCATCATCGCATCGGCTCAGTAGGTCCACACCTGCCTGCAGGGCCTCTCTCCGGACAGAGATCACACTCAAACCAGCAAGGTACCAGCTCTCGAGGGCTTTCGATGATGAACGGCCAGTGGCAGTGTGCAGGGAACGTGTCCGATTTGTTCCGCACTTGTCCTAGAGAAGAGCCCTCCAAATGGTGTCCAACGGCGATTTCGTGCATTGATGTTGAGGAGACATCGCGCGAGGCTGTTTGCAATATTTATGGCTCGGTTTGGCTGGTTTTTTTTTGGTCCTGCTGTTTGTTGATTTGTTTGAAATGGTGTTTGATTGGACTAAGTGCCTTTTCCAGAGTATCGTCGTCGGCTTCGTCGTTGGACTGGTTTAACCAATCACTTTGCTCCTCTTTGAAAATGTAAACATTTCATTTTTTTGCGATTGAGTATAAGATAAGAGGATTGCTTTTAGGCTATTTGAAGGTAATGAAGTGACCTTTGAAAGCGAGCATTAAATAGGTGATAAGTACTTTAAAACTAATGAGATTGAACAGAATACCCTTGGTTATCTACTATCATAATTTTTGTTGAAGTTTACATTCAACATAATAATGAAACAAGAATTTCGTTATGTCATTCAATAAAATAATTTGGTCATTACTTTTTTTTGCTACATTAAAGAACATTTTGATCAGAATGAACTGTTTTGTAGTCCTAACCCAAATCCGTTCTTGACTGTCAATATGACACTATTAGAAGTTTGGCGGCTTGTAACTTTATTCGGGCGTATCCAAATAAATAAAATTTGGGGGACTCTCAATGAATTCTTAAAATCTTTAATTTTTCATAACTAATTTGTTCATGGACGCACACTGAAAGCAAAAAAAAATATCTAACCAAACCTTGAGTGTCTATTTGACACTTCTGATTGTCATGTTCCTCTACGGATTTTTACAAAATTGATAGTTTTATAAATTTCGTGTTATAACTCAAATATTTTCTTCAGACAATATTCTGCTACAACACTTCAGCTTTCCACTATTCAATGTCTAAGAAATAACCGAAAAAACATGCTTGGAAAAAAGATTATAGATCAGCTACGAAATGCTGAAAAAATCACTAAGTGTCCAAAAAAGCTTAAGTTTGAAGCTATACGCACAAACATATATTTTTTGAAATTTTTTAAGACCATGAAAACAAAAAATTTGCTTAAAAGCGGTGTAAGGCCGTACTTTTCAATCAATGGACCGTCAAAATTTTGCAGGTCACACAAAATACATTTTGAAAATAGGATTGCAAAGTTGACGTAAATTGGCACATTTTCGCCTCTTTAGATTTTCAAAACACAAAACCCAGATATTTTGAGGAATTTTCAAAGGTAGCTGTTTTTCAAACATTTTGTCTATTAGAAATTTTTCAGGTTTTCTATTTAACACTTAAATTCAACTTCATACTGGATTAAGAGTACATTAACGCATGATTTCCGCAATAAATTTATATTCACCCTAAATACAATTTTAATAGTGGTCGGTCGTGCTTTTGACAGCTTCGTGAAAATTGCCTCGAAAATTTTTGTTAAGCATCGAAAAACGTAGAACAAAATCAAAGGATCAATTTGCATATTGAAATATCAAAACAAGAAGTTTACTTAATTTCAATTATTTGGATCCCGGCACTCCAACATTTAATGGAACTGGCTCTCGGCACATGAAGCGTCTTCTAATCGATAAACTAAAAGTATAAAAAAATAGACTAGATAGGCCCACATCGCCGACAATTGATCTGGTTACCCCGGTTTTGTGAGCCCGTTCCATTCTTTCTGATGAAATATTTGCATTCTTTAAACATTATTATAAATGATAATCAACCTCATCTTTGAATTTTAAGCCGAGTCAAATTAATCCAATTTTATGTATTTTGTTCTCAAAAATGCAATTTCGTTTGATCCGAATTTTAATAAAAAAAAATCTAATATTTATAGTTTGATAGCATAAAAATTACGAAAATATCTAAAAATGCCATTTCGTTAGGGAAAGTGATTAAAACATAAACGTTAACTAGGCTTTATATTTGGCGTGATCTGCAAAATTCAAGAACACAATTGGATTTCTAAGATCAGGAGCAAAGAAAAAGGTGTGGGTCGGCTTTGCTTTTAGACTTTTTTCATCTGTTAACCAGTTTGTTTATTAAAAAATCTGTATCATATAAAAATCTGTAACAACACCACATAACACAAACTTAAAAAAATGGGATTGGATTCAGCAAGGCAAAACAACGATTTCACTGGAGATATTTGCGAAATACTTAGTAACGACCCAGAAAAAGAATTACCTATCTTACAGTTTCTTAAGGATGTTGAATTGTATAACATAATTTAATAGAATTAGGTAGGTTAAGAATTTCTCGGACACAAATGCCAAAAAGGTGGTATGATGATGGATGACTTTCTCAGATTCCAAATTTTCTTTTTTATTTTGTGGGAAAAGTTGATCATTAATTGAAATCCTTTATTTCGAAAATCTTTTTGTTTTTTTAATTTTGTCAAAAAATGGCACAAATTTATTAAATGAATTTTAACCTTTTTTCAAAAATCAGTTATCTCAACATTATGTAGTGTCTCCAAATTACACAAAATCAGCTCTTTAATTTTTAGCATCTCGGAAAAATGAATATATTGTTGATTTTTGTAGTCAGTGAAAAATTATTCTCAGTATTCAAGCATAGTTTGAAACTTGAAAGTTTCAACTTACTGTTCAACGATGGAAACATTTAGAATTTTTTTAATTCCCCTATGCACTGTGTGTAAGTGCATAAAAATTTTAAAATAAAATTGATTTTTTTTATGAATTGCAAATTAAAAATTTGAAAGGGTTTTTTGGAAAAACAATCCGATTTTTTTTAAATAATCAAGATTGAAGTAAATCATAAATTAAAATGTTTACATTGAATTCTTATGGGAAGAGTTATCGGAAAATGATAAACATGCCTAACGTTAACATCTATATATATAAAAAGCAATTTCTGTATGTTTGTTTGTTTGTTTGTTTGTTTGTTTGTTTGTTTGTTTGTTTGTTTGTTTGTTTGTTTGTTTGTTTGTTTGTTTGTTTGTTTGTCCTCTATAGACTCAGCCGGCTTAAGAGCTAGAGAGCTGAAATTTGGCATGGATACTCATTAGGACCAGGAAGGATGAAAAATGTTTTCAGATTTTTGGATGACCCCTTCTGAAGGGGGTCGTCCATACAAGACAAATATTGTTTTGTTGTGTTGAAAGACGAACAATCGATTTCAGGTGTCAAATTTTGTGTAAGGGGTCATCCAAAGGGGTCGTCCATATTAACTGTTCGCTGTTTTGCGATATTGACGTTATTATACATCGTATTCAGATGAAAACTGGTACAAGATTCTTTTGAGTTACGTGCAATCGATTTGAGGTATCCAATTTACTGTAAGGGGCCGGCAAAAGGGGTCGTCCATATTAAATTTTCAGTATCTTAGTGATATTGTCGTTTTTATACATCGGATTGGGATGAAAATTTGCACATAGGAGTTATTAGGGACAAACAACTGATTTCACTTATCCAAACTAAAATCAGGGGTCGGCCAAAGGGGTCGTCCATGTTAACTATTCACTGTTGATGCAAAATTGTCGTTATTATACATCGGATTCAGACGAAAATTGGTACACGAGGGTTTTGAGAGATGAGCAATGGATTTCAGGTATTCAATTCAGTTTAAGGGGCCGGCAAAGGGGGTTGTCCATATAGACCTTTCAATAATTTTGCAATATCGACTTTATTATACTTCGGATTGGGATGAAAATTTGCACACGGTAGTTTTCAGGGACGGACAATCGATCTCAGATGTCAAATATTTTGCCAGGGGTCGACGAAAGGGGTCGTCCATATAAATAAATCCTTCACTATTTTTAGCAATATTGACGTTATTATACAATAGATTGGTTTGAAAATTTGCACACGGGAGTTTTGAAAGAAGGGCAATCGATTTCAGATATCAAAGTTTATATAAGAGCCCCCGAAAGGGGTTTAGCTTTTTGGCAATAATTGCGTTGTTATGCAATGATTTAGTCGAAATTTATACACGTGGTTTTTATTCCTGATTTCATATTTAGTAGCAGACGACAGACGAAGTGATCGTCCAATATTTTTGAAATTATTACTTAACAATGATCCTGGAAAATGCTTGGCAATTGACTTTCATACAAACTGTTCATGACATATTCCAAGGTGAAAGCGAAACGGAGTTCGTATGGGATCAGCTAGTATAATCATATAATCTAACATAAAAAAATGTGTTAAATTAGTACAAGTTGAGGGGAACCAAACTGTCTGCATATAACCGAAATTAAGAACTATTGTTAAAAACTTGAATTCATAAAGATCCATAAGTCTTCAATATCAACCAAGCAAGAAACAACACAAGCCAACCAAAATGTCAGCACTTGGAGACTGTTTTTCTTAGATTCTGTGTGAGGGTACTCAAACCAAATTCGAAGCTTAGCCATAACAATAGTACGAAAAGCCCCCATAAAGAATCAATTTCACCGAAACAGTCCATCAGAGTAAATGTTCCTAAATGACCTCAGCAGATTTGAAATTCTCTTAAAGTGCTCCTTGATGTCCCTCCCTCCCCACCAACTCTCTGGAGCCACCCCAACGCCTTTCAACAGTTCTGCTTCAAGCTACAGACAGAAGCTCTTGAAAGGCTCCCTCACATGCACTCTATTTTGAGGGTATCCCAAAAAAAAACCAGAGAAACAAAACGCTGTCGGCAGTAAAATTCCAAAAGCCCACCATAAATTTTGAGCACGTGCTAGCTTTATTGATCAGCATTTTTGGTTCAATCCTGACCCAGCCCAGTTCTCTCGTATGCTAAAGTAGTTCATTGGAACGAACGACGACGACGACGATGTTGAGATTGAGGAGCTTCCTTGAGACGCATCCCCTCAGATTTCATCTTCTTCTGCTTTCGCCACCTCGACAACGACTAGAGATGAAAAACAGGAAACGTTTCGGTAGCAAAACAAGAAAAACCCTCGAGAAGCCATCAGTGGCGTCTTATCGTGTTTCTCTTCGCGGTTTTTTTTTCAGACTGCCCTCGTTCCGTTCATTCATTCAATATTTCGGACATCCCCTACCGACTTCTTCTGGGGTGATAGATGGACACCAACGGAAGTGGATGAGAAATCGCCCCGCCGCCGCCGAAAGAACTGAGGAATTGGCACAAGAAGCGCCTTCTGCCTGTGTGGAGGGTCACAGCTGTAAATAAATCATTGGAGGACCACCGTCTCGATTCTGGCTTTGATACTTACAGTTCAAAATTGGGGAGGTCGGCAAGCGGAAACCGGAACTGCGTGACCATTAGAGTGACTTTGATTTCGAATTCTGCGTCTTCTCGAATTTTCTCATTCCGGGGAAGCAAATGTTCCCTCAAAAGTTGAAGGCACCAAGCAGCAGCAAAGACACTTCTAGTGGCGGAAACATAACGATCGTTTTGGTTTTACTGTCACACAAAATGATTGTTTATGATCGTCGATGGAGAAATAATTATGATTGAGATGCGACGACGACAGTTCATCACTCCCGTTTTGATGGCTCAATTTGAATGGAGGGCAACTTAGGGCGAAAAATATAGGAACGGAATTTATTATGATGTGTGAACATAATTGTGTTCTAACTTGAATAGGGGGAAGAAGGTTAGCTAAGCTCGATTGACTACTCGCATCCTTAAAATTTGGATATAATTTGGTATTTCAAATTAAGTATTACATTGCATTGATAACAACTCCACGAGTGCTGGTGTGGCTCAGTAGAAGAAATTTCACATCGCCAATGGTTGCTACTCCGTGATTGACCAAAGCCATCAATTTTGTGCAAATGTCATAAGAATGATCCTTGAGATTAGCAGCTCATTCTCAATACACACAACTGATGCTCTCCTTTTCATCATCAATAACGGCGCCGTCCACGTCCTAGTAGTCAATAGAAAGGTAGACAAAAAAATCAATTTGTGCTTAAGGATCGAGGTTACCTCTGCATCCTTAATATCAATACAATGTTTAGGAGTGTGGGTTCAGGGAGGCCTTCTTTACAAAACACTCACAACGAAAAATCTTCCAGAAATCCTAAACTTTCTAACTTAAAATCCTGATTACTCCTACAGAGAATAAAATTTAGTTTTAAAGTTCGGGTCAGTGATGGAAACTGTTTCAAAAATGTAATAAAAATTATCAATGGATCAATTCCAATAAAAAAAATTATTCACCTTTAGTTCCAAACCTGTTGTTTGCAGACATCAAATTCTTTTTTTTTTTTTTTTTTGTAACGATACAACAACTAAACTACAACATGAATCTCAGTGGAAAGATATTTTCCTTTGAAGAGATACATGCTTTTCCATTATTAAAGGTACAAGCTAACAAAAAACAAATTAAAAATTGAGCTTAAGATTACATTAATTAAAACTATTAAATTAAATGAATTATTTATCCAGCTAAGAAAATTTCAAAAAGGTTTCTAATTGACTCTAGAAAAAGTGGTTGGCTGAACATCAAATTAAATTTTCTTTGAAATATTGCATTAGTTTGTTCTTGAAATGGTTCCTGTATGTTATGTTTTTCATATCAGAGGGAAGACTATTAAATTTTGTTGGTCCAATGAATGAAATTCGTCGCTGTCCACGAGAAGTGGAGGACGTGCTGCGTATCAACCCAGCAAACATTTATGAAGGTATAACGCAGGAACAAAAGAATTATTCAATCAAATATACCAGATGAAAAGATTGTATTAAACTTACAAAAATAGCATATAGCTTCAAAAGTGGAGGCGATATATCTACAATGACAAGATTCCAACGATTCGATTTTCCCACAAAAAGCTAAATAAACGAAAAAAAAATATCCCCGACCGAGATTTGAACTTCAGTCCTCCGAGTTTGCTGCCCGATATGCTACCACGATGCCAATTCGTCACTTGATATGATACACGCTATAGCTCTAAAGGTGAGATTTTCTTTTTACGAACCGGTCAAAGGAAGAGACAGGATAGAGTGTCAACTGAAGGACCGCCCATTCATCGTAAATCAGTTCACTCAAATCGTAAATGTCGAATTAGCATATTCTCAACTTTTTGGAGACATATTTACGAATTGAATAAACTGCTATCCGATACAACTTTTTTGAGCAAAGCTTGTCGTAAAAGAATGATGGAAATTCACTCAATACCAACATTTTTACGACGGTTTTTGAAAAGGTTTTACTAATCGATTTGGATTATCATTTCTATTACGATTTCATGTTAGCTGGGAAATGATTAGAATGTCGGGTAATATGGATGCGTATTCATGGAGTGAACCTTAAACTTTGATTTCTATTTAATGAATGCAAGTTTCCAAATACATAGATAATAGTTTGAAGGTCAAAAAGTTTAGTGAGTGGTAAAATATTGTGTGAACTGTTGGAATAAATTAAATTGGTTGAATAAAGCAAAGGGAGATTGAAAATAGTTTTTAAACAACGGTTCTGTAAGGTTTGTAATCGTGATAAAAGGGACAATGATGCCCTTCCCCATATAGATTTAGGTAATAAAGAAGAGAGATATAAGATGATATCCTTTTTTGCAAATGATGTATATGATTGCTCCATGATAAAATTTCATCAAGAATTATTCCCAAATATTTAAAGTTCGTTACTCTTTCGATTGCAATACCCGAGAGTTTTGGATCATCATGTTGCTCGATTTTTTACGAAAAGAGCGGAAAATCATGTACTTTGTTTTAGTAAGGTTAAGTGTCAAAAGATTTGAGGAAAAGTATTTATGCAAAACTTTCAAATCTTCTTCCATATGCATAACCACGTTGTTTGGACATACGCCGGAATAAAAAAGGGCTGTGTCGTCAGCAAAAAGGCGTGGTATGCCGTGCAGGGGAAGTCGACTAACATCATTTATGTACAGTTAGAAAAGGAGAGGCCCTATATTGCTGCCCTGCGGAACACCGACTTCCAATTTTTCGAGAGAGCTCGTTGCATCTCCTGAACAAACAAATTGTTTTCTATTTGTTAAATAGCTTCGTATCAATGTATTAGCAATACCTCTTACTCCATAACACTCTAGTTTCTTCAATAAAATTTCGTGATCGAGTGTGTCGAAGGCTTTTTTTAAGTCAAGGAAAAGACCACCTACAATATTCCTTGAATCTATTTTTTCCATCACGAAGTCCGATAACTCACAGATAGCTGTCAGTGTACTGGAAACAGATTTGAAACCGTATTGCAGATTGTAAAGTACTTTATTGCGATCCAGAAAAGTATTGATTCTATTTATCAGAAGTTTTTTAAAAGTCTTACTGAAGACACTGAGTGTTGAGATTTTGGGAACATTAAAATATTTGCAATAAAGAAGGTTTTAATAAAATGAAATTTTTTTTTATTCCTTGAAGGGCACAATATTCACAATTTTTTTTTAACATTTCTAGAAATGTTAAAAAAAATTAAATGAAGGATTAATTCCTGATAGCAGATGGCGCTGAAAATCACATTCATACAAAAAATGTATGGGTTGATTTTGACTGATTTGGAAATTTTTAAAAAATTTGTGCATATTTTAGAAAAAATCGAAGCTTTTCGCTTAATTTTTTTTACAGTTCTACGAAAATACAAGAATTTGACCAAATTTCAACCAGAATCCCAGATATTTTTGAGAACAAAACGTTGTGCAGTCTTCTACATAGATGATAAACAAATTAAAATCTTCAATATCATAAAATTTAAAACGGTCTTTTGTGATGTCAGAAATGTAAAAATTTTATAATTTTCAGTTGAATTTTCTAAAAAATTTCTAAATGTTAGCATCCCAGGAAGAAGAATGGTAGTATTTATAGAGAAAAAAAGACAACTTGCGTGAAAAATCAGCAACAATGATATTTTATGATTGTTTGATTTAATTGGTTTAAAATATATGCAAGGCAAACGTTCCTTGATGTATCTTTTATCAATTTTATACTCGTTAGATTTGAGCTTATCTTTGATGTGATCGAATGAATTTTTTAACGATAATTTCAGTGAATTATGAATTTCAAAGTAGAATTTTTAAGACAAGGATTGATCGATCTATGAAAGATCGATCTTTCAACTCAGATTCTCGGGCATGAAAAAATGTAATATTTTCAATTCTTCATCTATTGACAAATCTTTTTGATTTGTACGCCATTATCATTAACTATTATACACGATTTGCAGAAAAAGTTTACGAAAAAGACAAAAAAGACATAGATTAAAATGGAAGGTGGAAAGAGATCGAATAGTTAGTAAAAAAATGTGAGCTAGAGCTTTTGTGTTATTTTAACCTTTCGTTTCATAAAGTAACAAATTTGCAACAATTAATGTATGGAAAAATGGAAAAATCGTATTTTATTTTAATTTTTTTTTCTTGATGTACTCATCATTTTCAACTATTTGACATGATTTTTTAGGAAAAATAAAAAATCATGAAACGAAGGGTTAGAAATTTTAATGACTTTTCTCAGTTGAAAGTATCAAGTAAGTTTGATTGTCTTTATTATTATTTCTGTTTAAATAGGGATTTGCAATTAAAAAAGTAACAAGAAATTAAGAATTCTAATTTATTTAAACGTAATGACATGAAAAAACAAATTGATTTCCTTAATTTCTAATCTTCTTTAATAGGCAATGGATTGAAAAAAGCCTTTCTATGTTACACATGTTCGTTTTAAATTTTTTAACTTTATGAAAAAAAATTAACAAAAATGGAATTTTTTCGACCTTTTAAATCCAGCTTTTAGACGAAGTTTTCTACAATCGGCATGAAACCTAAACCAATACTTATTTCAACTAATTTTTTGCCCATAAAAATTCAAAATATATATGTCAATCCCACAATCTATACTAAGGCAACTGTTTGACAACTTCATCTAAGAAAACCTTAAAAAGGGAAAACTTGAAATGGATCAAAATTCACAATTTTTCGAGGGCCAAAAATCAAAGAATTAGATAATTTAAAATTATTTGAGATTGCTAATTTTTGTCAAGCAACTCTTTCAAGCTATTTGCTTAATAAAGGTAAAAATTTAATTTTAAAACTTGTCTACGTTCTTGGTAAAAAAAATAGAGCTTTACAAATGTTTCAAAAATTAAGATTTGATTTCAACGATGAACTTCTGAGAAAAAAGTTATATATGTTTTATTTTTGTTTATTATTCCCAATACTACAAAACACGAGAAATGTGACGGAAAGTCATACAGGTTTTAAGACAAATAGAATCTTAAATATTTTTCATAGCAAAAGTTAAATTGATTTGATGTCTCCAACAAATTTGTTACTAAAGTAATATAATATAAAATACTTATAGAATTTCTTAAGTGAAGGAAATTATAGTTGTAATGTTAAAATTAATAAATTTCTAAATATTTTTTTTAATTTTTCCATAAATCTAGAATATCTTGGCAAAAACTCTTTTTCGAATGGGAGAAAATAAAAAAAATTTAATCAGTATTCGTTTTAAATTTAGGTTTGGTAGGTCATCAGCTATGAATGATTGATTTTTATTCAAAATTGATCAATTTTAAAATTTTAACCGATCATTCAAAACTAGAGGTGATAAACATAATCTGACAATGAATGAAATTCAAAACGCCAAAATCTTATAAAATCAGATACATATTTGAACATAGATACCAAAATGCACCCTAGTGTTCATGCGTTTTTCGATTTAAAATGGGTATTGACAGCTTGGTCTCAAACTTTCCACCATTCTGTTTTTTTGTTGAAAAAAAAAAATGAACCTATTTTAGGTAAATTAGGGAAAATATTAAACATATCTAAAGGTGGGTTTGGAAAAACGACAACAATCCGGCACTAGTCGTCATCATATCGTATTTTCTCTGTACTCTCTCTCTCTCTGCCAGCCACCGCCTAGGCATGTGTTGAATTGTATTTATTTGTAATATTTCTTTCGATTTTCTTCTTCCATAACAATAAAGCTGTCAAATCAAGTTTTGGTTTAAAAAAAATTGTAATGAAAGAAATAGAATCAATGACAGGAAAATATCAAGCAGCCCACCTAAACCACAAACTCAGTATTTTGAACCGACTTTTCCTCCAGAATTCATGACTTTTATCTTCACAATGTTCCTTAAGAATTTTGCGTATCCGTGTTCATGTCCATAAAAATTGATAATAACAAAATATCAGCTAAGAGCTTTTCCAGTAAAGTAACTCAATTGGAACCAACAACTTGACACATTTTCTAATTTACATATCTTATATTTTTATATGAAGAGTAATCAAAAACCGTAAGATAATTTTTTTTTTAATTTCATGAAACCACATAATGAATGTATTTGAAAATGATCATTTTTCAAGACATAAAAAATATATGAATCTATCTATCTATCTATATATCAAAAAAAGGATTTCTGTCTGTCTGTCTGTTTCCTATAGACTCGAAACTACTGAACCGATTGGCGTGGAACTTGGCAGATGGGGGTATTGGAAGCCAGGAAAAATTCCTATTATGGTTTGAGACCCCTCCTTTTAACATGAAGGGAGGAGGAGGCCTCCCAAATAAAAGACAAATGATTGCATAACTCGAAAACCGATCAAGCGAATGGTTTCAAATTTGGCGTGGGAGTTTATTTGGGTTCGAGAAATATTTATATGATATCAAGCCGACCCGGTGTTTTTTTTGCTCTCCATTCCATGAAAAAATTTAAGTTTTTTCAAACTATCCTAATTCAATCAAATTTAAATTAAATTTGAACATTATCCAAAAGCAAACTATTTTCCATTGCATCAGAACTTCTGACATGTCTTGAGTCCAAACGTAAGGCTATAATAAGAAGATCTTCAATACAATAAATAATCTGTTTAAATTTAAATCAAAATTAGTTGGTTTTTAGTTGGTAGAAGTTTTTAAATACAGGTAAATATGCACATAATCAAAAAATGTGCCAAACTTTATGGAAACACTAAGACAGTGGCGTTGTTAAAAACTTGTTTTTTTTTTATTAACGAATCTTTACCATAGTAGTGGCATTAGTGTCTTAACAACACGTAGGTTACATTTATTGATTTCGAGAATCTTCATTCATTTGAAAAGGAAACTTCTATGAATACATCTAATTTTGTAAAAATATTTGTCAAATCAATAAATGTCAAATATCGAAAATCTTACGTTAATCAAATTTTAACGAAAAATACCAAAGAGGATTTATCATATTTTTATTAACACTTTAATTTATGACATTTTTAAATGAGAGTAGCAGTTATTGAATCAGTGAATTAATAACATTTTAACTCGAATAACAACACTGAACAGTCATGATTTTGAGTAATATTGAAGAAATGGCCCATCAATGTTGGAAAATAATTTTTGAATTTCCCTTATTCATTTCAATGCGATTTTCCGTATTTCTTTTAAATCTTATTAATTGGGTTCAAGAAGAGGTTTGAAAATTAGGATTAAAAAAAATTGTTAGAATTTGAAAATATGAAAAAAATTACAACAATTTTCCAAAAACTACTGTTTAAAAAAAATCTAGGAATTCTTGTGGTCAAGTTATGTGGTGAGACGGAATACTATGTAAATAAATGAAATCAACTTTTCCAAAAAATTAATAAACTTGATTTTTGCATTTTTTTGCATACTTTGATCGATATCTCACACATACATTTGAGTTTCGTGATAAAAATAGCATGAGTTTATTTCTTTTAATTTCTTGAATAGTTTTTGTGAAAACATCATTCAAAAATCTCCAGTCGTTTGTGGGATATTTGGATATTGATTAGTGTTGTTTCCAAACAACACTATCCATTAAAACAGGGATGAGCAACTCGCGGCCCGCGAGACCTTTTTGTGCGGCCCGCGAAACTTTTTTCAAATTTTGATTAAATATTCACTTATCTGCATTTTCACAACAATCATTCAGATTGTTAACCTTTTTTCTAGTATTTTATACATTTTTTATGCTCTGTTCAAGGCAAAAATGCAATATTATTTATTGGGATAACACAATATTAGTTTTTTTTTTATCCAGGATTCATTTTTCCTTATTATTTAACTCCTACCACTTTTAAAGGCAAAATGCATTGAAGTGAGGAAGAGCAGCTTAAAATCGAAAGCTACACATGATCAAAGGAATTTCGAACTCCGTTAATAAAGTTGTTATTTTTGTTTCAAGCAAAAATAAAGTTGTATGATAAAAAATATGTTCAGCAAATATTTTTTTTAAATTAATTCGGCTAAATGGTTTGCTCTGTAAGCATTCAAATACTTAATAATAAATAATATAGCCTGGGTGAACGTTTTTGGATTTTTCATCAACATGGATTAGCCGGCAGCAATAGATATCTAAAATTTTGTTATTTAACCCAAAAGGTCTCTGGCAATTATCTGTGATGCTTTTTCAGAAATTTGATAGAACATTTTTAACGTTAAAAAAGTTTCTCGGCGATTTCTGTCTCAAAAAATCATAAAACGATGTTTATTTACTACATCCAACGTTTCGGCATAATTGTTTAGCCTTTATTAAGGAATCTGGCTTGTTGGAAAAAGTTTACGAAATTTTGAAATATCGAAAAATTTTCCACTTTGTACTTATAACTCGAACTTCACATTACCAAAGTCTTAATATAGCTTAAGAAATCCTATCCCAATTAAATCCAAATAAAATTAGAAACTATAAAAATCTGGAGACAAATTCTAGAATGAATGTAGTTTTTAAGATAGTTGCTTAAAAATATGTGAAATTGAATTTTTTTTCTGTGATTTCGACAACCTTGCACAACTTTTATTTTAAAAACGAGGATTTCACCGTTTAGAGGTAAAAAATCCAGGCTATGAGGACAAGTTTTAGTTGTTAAAAAAAATTCCAGAAAGTCAATTAGCGAATCCTAACGCTTAGAAGACAGTGTTATTTTTTAATTAATTTTTTTCACACTTTTAGTTATCACTGTGCTAAGCTCCGGAAGATTTTTTTAATGATAGTGATGACGTAATAAGTGATGTTGTAAGAACTAATGTTCATGGAGAAGTACTTTTTAAAACTTGAGAGAATTTAAAAATGACAAAGAATTAGTTATGTACTTTTTCAATGTCAGTTATTTAGAAAATCGTGTTGAATTTCTGATGTCGAACACGTGAATTCGTTTTATCTCTCCTTTTTCAGATTAGGTTTCGTCAAAAACTTTTAGTTATAAAAAATTTCGTGTCCTTTTTATTACAGAGAGCTTTTGGCGAAAACTAATCTGAAAAAGGAAATCTGCTAAACCTAAAAAAAATATCATTTCAAGTGCGGCCCACCGACAGGATTTTAAATTTAAATTGGCCCGTTCATTCAAAAGGTTGCTCACCCCTGCATTAAAGGATTAATGGGGAGCCTTTTCCCTTGATTTGGAGGGGCTTTAAGTATTATAGAAACCATTGCTGATCTTGAAAAACGGCTACACACCTTATTTACGTGATCGGTTCAGTAGTTTTGGGAATATGTTCAAATTTAATATTCTTATTAAATTTGTAGTGTGCACTTTCCTCAATTTTGGGGGAAAGGAGGTTTGAAAGTATTAAAGAAACCACTTTTGGTCTTGAAAACCGACACACACTAAATTTTACGTTGATCCGATAATCAGTTTCCGAAAATTTTTCGAATTGTATCATATTTTTACTGATTTTGTATGGGAGCCTTCCCCTCCTTTTTTAGGTTTTAAAGTATTATAGAAACCATTCTAAGTCTTAAAACTGACTACAGATCAAATTTCTTGTTGATCAGCTCAGTGGTTTCCAGAAATTGTTCGAATTGAGGCATAATTTTATTGATTTTGTACCTTCCCCTTTTGAATTTGGAGGGGTTTGAAATTACTAATGAAACCATCATTTGTGTTAAAAATGGCTGATCATCAAATATCACGTTGATTGGATCATTAGTTTCTAAAAATTTATCGAATTGTGTCATATTTTTATTAATTTTATGAGGGAGTCTTCCACTGCTTAATTTGGAGAGGTTTAAATTTAAAAATTGTGAATAAATAGAGAGGAGGTTCAAACCACAAATTTATGCAAACGGATGGTTTTGAAGAAAAAATCAACTCCCGCAGGCTTTTCCCTGCTCTTGGAAAAAAAAATTTAAAAAAAATCGACAAATAGGTTAAATGGTTGTAACCAAAAAAGTACTGAAATAGGTTTGAAAGTATTATAACAACCATTATCGGTCCTCCTTACCCCTCCTTTAAATTGGAGCAGTTTGGAAGTATTTTAGAAACCATCTCTTACACAATAAATTCTTACATTCCAAATTTCAAGTTGATCGGTTTAATAGATTTTAAGTCTATAGGAAACAGACAAACAGGCAGATTTTCATTTTTATGTATAAAGATTTGAGATCCCTCCCCCTTCCCTATAAGGGTATATACGGACGACAGTATTGGCAAAAATTGGCCTCAGCCATAACCTCGAATTTTGATTTGCTGGCGGCCTCACCAGTGATGCTAGGTGCGTTACTAAAATCAGTATTTGCTTATTTTAAACTAATTATAATACTTCTAAGTTGATTAATTTTTTTAACTATCAACAGCTGAATGTTTGAATTCATTACGGGGCGTCTCTAAACGGGTGAAGATAAGCTATCATTTGCTAATGAATTTTCCAGGAGAATTCAAAACATCTGAAATATATGTTCATGTACTGATTGGTTGATTAAAAAAGAGTGGTTTCTAACTTCTAAACGAATACAAAATCATTCACAGTTACAAACAAGTAAATTAATGAAAGGTTCGTGTATGTTGAGTTTGAAATTAATGGCCTACATGCTCTGATTATTTTAAACATATCCACATAATTCGCTACTTCGTTAAAGAGAGCGATACAGTAAGTTGTTATTTCGTTCAGATAAATGATGCGTTTAATCTCACATTCGATAGAAATCTACGGGAAAGTTGTAAAATTCTCAGTACTCATGAAAAGGTTTTTTAATAACATTCCATTAGTAAAAATATAATCACTTTCCAAATATCAATGCACTTGGCAGCCCTGAACACCCAAAAAAATCAAAACACGAACACCTGTGTATCGCTTTTCCACAGGGCGAATTTGTCGATATTAGTGATGGAAAATCGCGTTTATCGTGCGCCCTTCTTAAAAATCGATTCTGTTCGCCCATGGTTTGAGGTTAGGGCTGAGGCCTCCTGCTAAGGTGGTGTTCGTGTAGAACTGTCAATATATCCTAATAGAGTTTAACATCCTTTTTCGGAAATATTGGAAATTCTATCAACTCAGAATTTTTTAGAAACTTGGCTCCTATTAACAGTGTTGTCAGTCCTCTTTGATCACACTTGAATTGGGGGAAATGTTCCTTAGTTTTTAAGTTTCAAAATTCTTATCAAGAAAAAAAGCTTCGTGCTTTGTTTTCTTACAGCACCGTCAATTTATCTAAATTAAATTTTCTCACATCAAATAATATTCAATAGTTTTGAAATAAATTTTGTGATATCCCGTATCCAATTTCGAGTAATGAACAGTTTTTGCAGGAGCCAACAGAAAGATTTGAAAAGTTTCCACTTAAATCGAATAGTTAGCATACTTGATTCTAACTTTCTTAACAGAAATGACCAATTTATTTCACTTCATAAAGCTCAGTACTTATTAGGGCTTGAAGAATACCCTATGTGAAAACCTCTAAAAATGAGTATTGACATGGACAGGTACATTTAGATCGTAAACACCCAGGTTTCCAAACAGATGAGCACCATTTTAGTAATAAACAAACTTCATTGAAGGCAAAATCAAAACATTTAAAACAAGAGAAGGAATGACCCGAATTTCAAGGAAATGACTTCAAATACTTGTAGCACTTCCCTTTAAGCTCCCACTTGGAGGGATTCAAAACTCCAGGAAACTGTTTTTCAATTTTCCTTTTCGCTTAACCTTCGATCCCGCTAAGCAGCAAAGCTGCGCTGCCGGTAAACCACTTTAAGGGAACAGCAATTTCAGCGAATCATCTTCACCCAATTTCCGTTGAATTGTAGGTTTTGTTGGTACTTCGTTTGTTCGTGGAATTTCTTCCTCACACACACCGCCGGAGAATGTTTCATATCCGTTTTACGTTTCATTGAAGTTCCCGGAAATCCTGACATACTTAAAGTAAACAGTTTTGAATGGGTTCGGGTTATTTTAGTTACGATTGCGCGATTGGCGGAATTATTTAAAGCGTGACTTTCTGTGATCATTTTATGATGCTTTTCCAATCAGTCAGCGTCAAATATTTGATCACAGCACTACTAAAAAATGCAATCTGCAGCATAGTAATAACATCCGATAAAGCCATTTAAGCGTATGTCATAATTTATTTTACATTTTTTTTTCTCGGTCAAACTCGCATTGTCCCCGTGCTGAATCTCCAGCAACAACTTGTCCAGGGAACAGAATACATATAATAAACCATTTTGCCCGTGTCAATCGGAAGCTTACTGCTGCAAATGACATCAAAAGCCATTGCCCATTCCTCCAGGGTATCGGATCCGATGACGGCCAATCCGGACCCCAAAGGGGCCATTCACGGAAACATCACCCGGGTTTGTTCGTTCAAAATCGGCGGAGAGACATTGCACCGTCATCATCAATCGAATTCAATGACTCATGACTCCCCGAATTGAATTTGTGCGGAGCTGGGTGGGCGGCTCGACTCGAATTTCACACCTCCTGGAATCGGGAAATTCAATCCCCCGGCCGAGTGCCTCCCGGATGCCGGGCTGCCTACATTATTTGCCAGCTGCCGAGACTTCTCGCCGGAAGACCATGAATGTGACATGGCCATGAATTAGCACCATTTCTATGCCGGGGTTCGGTTCGGTTCATTCATCCCTCCATTCTCCTCGGATTGCCTCCCCACTTGAATGAAAGATGACCGGATTTTGTGGCAGAGGAGACGACAGCCGGCTTCGAGGCTCCAAAGCTTCCCAAGCTCAGTTTGGGAGAGAGTTGGCGTTTTTGGGGTCCTGTTCTGGTAGTGTGTCAAGTGTCGTGTGACAATTTGCAAATCGGTGTCACCCCCAAGAGGTGGATCAGCGTCGTCGTTGCTTGTTGGAGGCCATTTTTATGGCGTTATTTTTTTCGTGGTGGCTTCTTTCGGCGAACAAAGAATTGGAAAGTGATATCGCATTGAGGGTGTCTTCTGAGAAAAGAAAACCGACCTGGGTGATTGGTTATATTATTTGGGGCTCTAGGGAAGTAGAAAAAACCGCCTCATGGGGGAGAGGGGCTTGGGTGACTGTATTTTTTTCTATGCTATTTGTGCTCAAACTATACCTTAATTAAGAAAATTATCTCATTAGAAAAAATGGAGGCATTTTTTTTGTAACAATATCACGTATGAATGGTCGGTCGGAATGAAGTGAAATTTGGTATCCGAGGGTTTTTTGGGTCAGAGATGGTCTGTATAATAGTTTCAAGGATCTCACTTTTTATGGAAGGTGATCCCAATACAAATTCAACTTTATTTGTTACGATTGCCATAAGAATGCAGTTAAGGACGTGTAGATGAAATTAAACAATTATTACGATTTATACTTTAGAAGGTAAAACGAAGTTTACCGGGTTAGCTAGTGTTAAAATAAATATGTTAAGTGTCTACTTTTTTGTTATTTCTCTGTAAGATTTTTACATTAATAGTTTTTCGTATTAAATAGTAATATTTTAAAATACGTCCTAAAATATTTAAAATTATGGGCTTTTTTTTTTAATAAAGCCTTTGTAACAAATCAGGGACTTACCTTCATCGTTTTGAAAAAAAAAAGGCTTATTCTATCTATAAATATAAAACAGGGAGAGAGAAAGAAATGTACGAACACGCAAAACTCTTCACTGGATCATCCGATTTGCATGCAATCTTTTTTGTTGTGTCCGTCTTCGCGCAAAGAAGAACACAACGGAAAGATAATTTCTAAAATGTTTTTGCGGAATTTGATGATTAATTTTTAGTTTTTATTCGTATCAAATAAAAGTCATGGCACCCAATTTAATTTTTTTTATTGGAATAACCCAGAGTAGGAAGGCGTCAAAAGCAATCAAGGCTTACTTATGTTCATCCATCTATCTATAGGAAGTTTTGGCGCCCATTTTCATTGTCAGTGTACTTTTCACGTGGCACCAGTAAAATGGATACTTGAATGTGATTGTCGCTATGGGGTTCCGCAGCTACGAAGCATAGCGAAGCCGGTGAAATATCATATTCTTTTAGCAACTCAAGCAATATGGCTGAAAAATTTTCAATAGACTCAAAACAACTTAATGAGATTGAAACATTTCATTTTCAAATCATTTTTGATGAGTTTAAGTAACACCAATTGAAAGTCATATAACTGGTACAAGATCACCTTAATTATTTTTTTTGTTGATTTTTAGAAGATGTTTAGAATTTATCCAGTCAATTTGAGAATTGAATTTTATTAATTTTGTGATTCCAAGTAAATTTAATCACTATCATAAGAACGGATTGGGAGATCAGGAAACATTGGAAAATCCACACAACCTTTCATGCTCAGTGGTTAAACGGAACTTTTGAAAATTTAAGCTATATATAGGACTTTAACTTGATAATAGATCCAACTCTCTGTTTCGAAAGTCAGAAAAAAGGATCGTAATTAATAATATCATGAAGTACTATAAACTTGAAAGAACATAAAAATTAAATTTTATATAATAAGCATGCTACATAAAATTTCGAACATTTAAGTATAAAGAAAAATCTGAAACAATACACAAAAATACAGAAAAAAGTTTCGTACCAGATATAACATCTTTAAAAAATAATCTGTAGAGCACAAGTATATTAAATAATATAGTTGATCAAATGAAAATCAATAAAAATATAGCTTTTAAATAAACGTTTAAGTATAATTGAAAATCCAGATTCGTAAAGCCAAATTAGGAATATTGATTCAAATTCACTATAAAATTCAGAATTATAATTAACTATCTGGATTACAGTTTCCTAATTTACGATCATAAAATATAAATTTAAGTAATTTGTGAATGTTTTGAATTTCTATTCCAAATACTCGAAATAGATTTGCTTTTATTCAGGGTTTGCCTGATAAGTGATAAATAATCTAAAAACAAGAAAGTTTCAATTCTTTTATTTCTAAATTCTTTAATTCTAATCGCAATTTGCCAATCCCTAAATGAAAATTGAAAACAGATAATGATGACACAAATTTCAAAGAAATTTACAAACATTATATTGATTAGAAAAGTGTTGCTGTAAAATGAGATGAATAGTAACTTTTTCTGAATTGTTAAATATTTGTCAAACCCAGCTCTGTTAATTCACAATAAGATTCAATTAATGTATTTAGTGCAAAATTGCAAAAAAAGACATTTGAAATAATTAAAAAAAATTAAAAATTAATTTTATTTTCATTATTCTTTAAATGTTTCAGGTCTATTTTTTATTTTTTTTCTATTCTGACGACCATGCTTAAAGAAAACTTCAATGTATTAAAATACAGAGGTAAACACAAATCGAAAAAACAACTCGATTTATGACGACTCCAGCAAAAAAGATCCATTTCCTGTTGGAATCAATCTTTAACATTTATATAATACTTGATCAGATAGGAGTTTTGGAATAGGAATGATGTCTAAACTAAATTGAAACTTGATAGATTAAGCGTTCTTGAGTTACCGGAACTGATCATTAGCAGATCTTTATTATTCGCTACCTCAAGGAAACAAATTTTCCATTGTAAATTTCGATTTGTATTTCAATCAACCTTTTGTATTGAAACTCTTAACTTGACATACAAAAACTCTGCTTCGCCTTTAGAATGGGTTTTATAAAGAATTGTAACTACACAAGAACAAAGTTTAAAAAACGAACCATTTTAACTTTGAAATTAATTTATCGAATATCTACTAATTTTAAACATCGAAAAGTTGGAAACCTTGCAACAGGCACAATGATCAACTGAATTAGCAAAAAAAAAACAAATCTAAAATCTAATATCCTCTATCTTATTACTTAAATTTTGATTTAATAAAATCGTTTATGTCATGAAAAGTGTTATGCTGATATGAAATATTCTTCAAGAAACCAATTTCAGTCTTAATTCCATTTTATATTTCTTTTTCTTGCTCAACATAAGTTTTGAAAAGTTTTTGATAAATAACACAATGCCACAAAATCTACATTTTTCCAAGGTTCAATAAATTTTAAAAAGTTATTTTGTGTGCCTGAGTGCTTGAGTGCCCTGCCCTGAATCTAAATTTGCAATCTTTCTTCTAGCGATCAGCTGTTATTGAAATAACTTTTCAAAATAAGTTAAAATCTTTTAAGGAAGTTCTTGACTTTTTGATAAAACTTGAAAACAACAAAAAAAATTTTTGAAATAAAACTTTGAAATGATAAAACAATTTTCTTCAAGAATTTAATTAATTTAGAGTTTTGCCAAAAAAATTACACAAGTTTTCTATTTGTTAACTTTTCTCATTTAACGAATTTTTAAAGAAGTTTAAACCAAGTTTGAATGTCAAAAATACTTGTAATGATATCTTTTCAAATTTTCAAAAATTGTCGATTTTACTTTTTAAAATTGTGCTACATCATCATCATCATCATCGTCAAAATATTATTCCTTAATTGAATAAAGTATTATAAACGAAATCAGAACTTGATTTTTATCTCAAATGAAGATTTAATAGTTATTCATTTATCAATCATTGATTTAACTTAGAACTGATACATTTTCAAACAAAATATGACAGTCCAAATTTAACAAAACATTCGAGTTCAGGACGCAAAAATTTACCTAATTTATCATTATAATATCATTATCATTATATATATTATAATATAATAATTTATCATTATAATAAATCCGTTATCAACTTATCTTTTTCACCTCTATATGTTGTTTCGATTTTCAAATGAATTTACCGAATTTCATAGTACAGTTTTATTACCAATTTTTAAATAAATTTTAGCTAGTCAAGCTTTTTAATTTTTTTTTCAAATATTTTTAATAAGTTTGTCAACGTTTTTCAATTCTGAACGTTTGTGTTCAAAAACATAAACCTTTAATTTATTTCCTTATCGAAAATTCACATTTCAAATCGCGATTAATTTTTTTCACATTCGAATACATCAATGCTTGGGTTTAAAATTAAGAAAAGAAATGTAAATTGAGATGTGCAATAAATATATATTATTATGATTATATTCCTAACAAACATGATTAATTTTTTACCTAATCAGACATCTGTTTATTTAACATCATTCGAATTAAGATTTATTTTTAAATCTGTGTTTTGGAAATTTCAACAGCAGTCAAGTTTGAAAACTGGACTGCTGATAAATTATTTTGAAAAAAAATTATAGTTCAAAGTAAGGAACATAATTTTGAAAATTTTCTCAATGACTGACTGAAACATTATTGATTTGAAACTTTCATTGTGATTTGTTTCAAAAAGATTATTTCATTTTATCATATATTTTTTTTTTGTTTGAGTTCGTGTGAAAATAATGAGTAAAGAAAAGATGTTAGAAATCAATTTCCTTCTTTATTGTGTAATTTGGTATTGTTATTATTTGATGCTGAATTTGAATTTCGAAACACCCCCTCCCCCTCTCTTCTCCATGGACAGGTTCTTCGCACGGGCAACCTTCCTGTTTTTCCCGTTTCTAGTTGATTTTGTATAGGAGCCTCCTTCCATATAAAGTAGTAATCTCGAAACTATTATACAAACAATTTCTGGCCCGAAAAACCCTCGGATACCATATTTCACTTCATCACGACATCACGTGATGGTGTTACAAAGGAAACGCCTCCATTTTTATATATAAGATATAAGAGAAAGATATCAGAGAAAATATGCAAAAAAATAACAAAATAAAAACTTTTTTTTTCTTGAATATTTTTAGAAAAATTTTCATAATTTCTGCAAATTTTGTAATCTAACAATTAATAATCTAACTACATCTTCCAGCACTCAATGAATTATGTTTAGTATTATTTTTTTAAATAGTTTTGAAAAAAAAAATAGTAATTTATAAAATTTTGTTTCCATTGCTATAACTCATTTAAAAAAAAAAGTCACGCATTAAAAAGATTGATATCACGATAAGTGTTGTTGCTTAGCAACAAGTTAAACGTTATCCAAATGTAATTCGTGTTCATGTTAAATATTTGTTTGTCCCTTTCCATTGAAAAGCTTTTCATTTCTGTAGGTGTTTCCAAAAATTAAATCTCCAACAAATCATGTTTATAAAATGCAGAATACTTGTCTTCGTTCAAATATAGGGTGCGCTATCAGAATGTATAACGAATAACTGTGCCTTTTTTTCAGTCGATTTCGGTATATAAACGAATTTTCGAAACTTCATTGAGTGCCATTCTAGCTATAAGTCGATACAGATCAAAAGAACGCACTGAAATTCAAAAAGTAAAACTTATGCAACACATCAGAACATTGACAAACTTCAGGCTAGTCTACGATCTGAAATAACCACTTTATAGCTCGAAATTGTGGCCAATGGTATGCAAAATGCCCGCGAAAGAGCTGTTTTTACTTATCAATTGGGCTGTGGTCATTTAATCGACGTTGTATTCTGAATCAGGTTTGGAATAAATGGCATAAAATATTCTGATAGAAACTTGTCATTCCCCCCAATCGGCAAAAAGTTTGCGGAGTTATTTGACGTTGAAATCGGATACATCAAGATGGAGCACTCTGTATGCTTTAAGAATCCTTAAGACAGGGTTTAGTAAAATCTAAATTAAACCAAATCCAATAGTTATTTTAACCAACTTTTTGCACAAAATGTTTCAAAATATATTAATCTAATAACTCAAATTAATGAAAATTGTTCAAAAATTGGTTAAAAATAACCTTGAAAGTATGAGAAAACTTGAAATGGATCTCTGGAATGGAATTATCGTTTTGGTAGCCTTTGAAATTCTTGTGTATTATGTATTTTTTTATCTTAAAAAAAGTTTGACATAATTATCATGATTTAAAAAAATAGACGGCATTCTGGATTAATTTTTTCAGATAAAAAAATTGATCCTACGTTAACGTTAAAAATATGCAACATTTATTACGCCTACGGAGGGGGTTGGAAAAGAAAGACAAGAAATCGAAAAATATATACAGTATTTACTTTATTTTTTGGTAATTACGATTGATTTGTAAAATCTCAGTAAGTTGTGGAATAATTTTAACAAAAACTTTTAAAAATAAAGCTTTGAGTCAGTCGTAATATGTTTAGTTTTATTGTGATTAGTTTTAATGTAATACTGAATCTCTGACCAGAATATTAATAAAAAATATATAATGTCACTTTTATCTTACTTATCTAAGACGTGAAAAAAAAACTTTTAATTTTCTTCATCGTTGCTTTTGCTCTATTTTAAAGGTTTTTTTTTTCATCACTAAAGCGTACTGAATCAATTTTTCCACTTGTGAATAATGGACAGCCAATCAAATTAATGTTTATTTTTATACCAGAGGCTGTGACGGGCTTTTCTGTGGCTGAAACTTTTTCTAATTTAGCCAAATTAATGCTTTTATCTATTAGTTTCTTAGTGTAATGATTAAAAATGTTGAGAAAAATATGAAAAAATTGCAAAAATCAAGGAAAAAATAAGAAACACAAAACACCAAAGCGTTTATCATTTTGATAGAATCCATTATTCGAACGAAGGGTTTCCATCAACAACATTACAATACCTAGGAATCGCCCAAAACCCGTCTCAGTGCACCCAAATCGCACGTCCCGGAAAAGAGCGTAGGAAAGAACCCACATTTCAATCGCACACCCCCTTGCGGAAATCGAATTTATCCCTAGTGCACCAGTAACCCATTTCCAATCCCATGCCGCTATGCTGCTGACGATGGTTGACTGAAGTAACAACAGCACAACAACATCAACAAATACCAGTAGAAAAAAAATCTATCACTTTTCGCTCCAGATGCCCTCCTCGAAAAGTCGGTCCAGCCTGGCGCTTGAATACCTGCATAAATTCGCAACGCTGACCCTGGATAACAATTCCGAGTCGCCGTTTGGGATGGCATGATGGCCGCGAGCGAAAACAGAGAGAGTGAGAAAAATGTAGGAAACAAGAGTAGGAACGCGAAGCCTAGAGATAGGCAACAAAATCGACAACGACGAACGACCGACTGACGAAGACCATGCGAATGGCAAGCTAGCAAGCAGACAGAGCGGAAAGAATAACATAAACACATCAAAACCCTCGACGAAACAACCGATTATCTGGTTCGTGTGAGCTGGATATCTGGATCTGGATCCTGGATCCTTGGAGCTGCCACCAAGCCTCGAAAATCAGCATGCAGTTGGGTTGTTCGCTGCAGGGGTGATGATGAACCCTCCAAAGCTCGTTGACAGGCCACCTAACTAGTTGACTGGTTGCAGAAACGTGTCGGACCACTCCGAAAACCCACCGACTGACAGCATTTCCATTCGGAAGAACCGAAGTTCCTACAGAGAAGAGAGTTATTGAAATGATAACTCTGAAAAAAATAAACGTGATGAGTTCGGAATCGGAAAATGGAATGGACTTATAGGTTACAAAAATTTCCGTCAAATGACATTTCCAAGGCATGCGCATTAGATTTCGTGGTATGCTGCAAGGGATCTGAAAGAAGATGTTGACAGAAGATTTTTGAGAGGACGTTTTTTTTTGTTACATTCAACCGGATTGAGTTCCACGAGCAGTCAAAATAAACAATCCTTTTCGACAACCGGTCAGAAATTTAAAGTTTCCACTTTCAACAGTGTCGAGAAAAAATAGAAGTAGTTTTTTTTTACTATGTTTAATTAGTCTTTGAATCATTACATTTAAGTTATATTATTACAGTAAATTTAAAGATCAGAATTGTAAAGAGAACGAATCTCTGCGATGGTAGACTGCATCGATTTGCCTCTGAAGTTGGAGATGATGTTGTTGGCCATCTCTTCGATAGATTCAATGCCCGCAATCCGATGAAGATCTTCGGTGCTGTGCCAAGGTGGAAGCCGCAAAATCATTTTCAGAACCTTGTTCTGAATCCTCTGTATGGCTTTCTTCCTCGTCGGGCAGCACCTAGTAAAAATCGGAACTGCATAAATTTTCTCTGGTCGGAACACCTATTTGTATGTATTTGAACATCCTATTCTTTTTTCTTTTTTTTTTGTAGCGACCCACCACACTCCCCCACACCAAAAAGCTCATTTGAGCCCCCTGGTAATGGACGCTACTATTCTCAGAACGTAGGGCAGCAACAAAAAATACTAAAAAAAATTGCGAGCAAAATTTTACTGTAGCTGAAAACTCAAATGTTTAAATTATAGTGCGAGGAAATGTAATGATAATAATAAATTAAATACTACATGGATCTCAATGGAAAACAGATTACGTTTAAAGAGATCCATAAATTCCTCGGGCACAATCTGGATTTCCTGTTGATAGGAGAATAAAAAGATTTAGTGTATTTATCACATTTAGATTGAATATCTTCAATGTGATTTTTAAAAGTATCATTCCGATCGAGTGTGAGTCCCTTGTACTTTTCATCATCAAACCATTCCAATGGAACCTCATTAAAAGTTATGGAATGATTTTCATTAGTTTTTTTTATATTTTAGCACTTGACTTATGGAGAAATAAAATAGGTAGAGTTTTAGATGCGTTAGGGAAAATTTTCCACTTTTTCAAGTTATTTAAAAGGAAATTAAATTTTGTTGCAATCTACTGCGTACCACACGTAAATCAAGACCTTTGGCTGGAAGCAAAGTACACTGAGGTTTTTTTTTACGCGGTTTTTTTTTTACACGGTTTTTTTTTACGCGGCTTTTTTTACGCGGATTTTCGAATTAACGCGGTTTTTTTTTACGCGGATTTTCGAATTAACGCGGTTTTTTTTTACGCGGATTTTCGAATTAACGCGGTTTTTCAGAGAAAATATTCTAAGACTTTTTCAAAGGAAAACACTTAGAATATTTTTGTAGTTGGGAAAATCTTAGCTCTGAGACTAAGAACGTGATACATGAGACCTGAGACCTGAAACCTGAGACATGAGACATGAGACCTGAGACATGAGACATGAGCCATGAGCCATGAGACATGAGACCTGAGACCTGAGACATGAGATATGAGACATGAGACCTGAGACATGAGACATGAGACCTGAGACCTGAAACCTGAGACATGAGACATGTGACCTGAGACATGAGACATGAGACCTGAGACATGAGACATGAGCCATGAGACATGAGACATGAGACCTGAGACCTGAGACATGAGACATGAGACATGTGACCTGAGACATGAGACCTGAGACCTGAGACATGAGACATGAGACATGAGACATGAGACATGAGACATGAGACCTGAGACATGAGACATGAGTCATGAAACATGAGACATGAGACATGAGACCTGAAACCTGAGACCTGAGACATGAGACATGAGACATGAGACCTGAGACATGAGACCTGAGACCTGAAACCTGAGACATGAGACATGTGACCTGAGACATGAGACCTGAGACCTGAGACATGAGACATGAGACATGAGACCTGAGACCTGAGTCATGAAACCTAAGACCTGAGACATGGAACATGAGACCTGAGACCCTACTATTCTATTAATCTAATTGATTTTGTTTTTTATCTTAAAAATAAACTATCATTGTACGCAAATTTTTAAATAATCATGGTTCTTACGCGTTTTTTTTAGTAACGTGCTGTTTTGTTTGAACTTTTTAATAAAAATGGATTTTTTTACGTGAATTTTCGAATTAACGAGGTTTTTTTTTACGCGGATTTTCGAATTAACGCGGTTTTTTTTTACGCGGATTTTCGAATTAACGCGGTTTTTTTTTACGCGGATTTTCGAATTAACGCGGTTTTTTTTTACGCGGGTTTTTTTTTACGCGGGACCAAATACCGCGTAAAAAAAAACCTCAGTGTATCGTCATATATTTTTCTTTCAATCTTGAATTCAGATCTCTTGCCTTGATATTCTTGTTTCAGAGATACAACGCTTCAAAAAAGATCTAACTTTTGGTTGTATTTTAATTCTGTCATGTTAAATCCTATAGTTTCAAAACATTTGTACTGTTCAACAGTTTTTCCAAAAATGTGCAAGAAGTTATTCAATGAATACCTAATCATCTAATTTCTAAAATTATCTGAAAAAAACAGGTTTCAACATGCCAGATTTTGACATGTTTCACAAGGTACTCACCTAGGATCGTTTATCTTTGTGGTTTTTTTTTATAAACGATATAGCTACCTAAGCTCAACAAATTCTTTGTACACCGATGGCCTTCAAATTTTCAGAGTCATTGACTCCACTGGAGTGCATTGCGCTTCAGGAGGACATGAACAAATTACTGTTTTGGTGTGCCCTCCTCACGGAGATTTTTTCCAAGTTAAATTTTCAATTCAAGAAATGAATTTACCAGAGTAACGGAAAAATTTCTTGATTCCAAAATGAGTTTAAGAATAAGTTTTACCAAAATTGTCATAAAATTGGCTAGCCTCCGACGAATTTTTTTTATTACATAATTCTACGCTTAAGACATTTCATCTTACAACACTACATGACGTTCACGAATTGAAACTAATTTGAATTTAAATTCATATTTGCGATTCAATAAACCTTTCGTATTGCAACTCATATCTTGACACTCCACAAATACTACCTCGTCTTTAGTATGATATTTTGTACAGAAGTGTAATCAAACAAGCTCAGAATTTAAAACCAACAATTCCTGTTTCAAAATTCATACAGCAAATACTCGTCTAACACAGCAACAAGTTGATGTCTTTTAAATGTTCAAATCTACATTCAAAAGGGTTTTCTCCAATGAATAAAAACACACAATTCGCTTTTTTTAAGGTTTCTTGCGGTTAAGATGCGGATTTTAACTGCTCTGAATGCAAACATATTACTTTTGAAAATAGATGAAAATCATTTGAAAAATTTCTGCACGTTTTTGCCAAAACTGTTAATAGAACAATTCAAAAATAATTAATGAAAGCTTGTAAACCAATAATCAAATTTCCCCAGGACTGAAAGTTATTTTGACCTCTCCGAAAAAAGGAATACCTTGAAGTTTTTTTCTTTTTATTATTTTTTCGATACAGTAAAATACGGGAATTTTGACGAATTAAAACAAAAAAAAATTGAACCACATTAACTTTAAGATATAAGCCTTGAAGCAGAAATCAAATCAAAATTAAAAAAAATGATTTTATCTCAGACTTTGATTCCTGTCACTCTTTTAAGAAAAAAAAATATTTTCTACTTTTTATCCAATTTCATACAATCATGTCTTTATATTTTTATTTGAACACAGAATTATTTCTATTTCTATCAAGTATTCTATTTTAAATTTTCCTTTTATGTACACTGATTCTTGTGTCTGTGGCTCTAAATCATGGTTTTATTTGAATTTTTAATTTATATTCGTTTTTCGGGCTTGTGATATAGCTCAGTTGGCAAGTCTGTTGTCTCCTGAGCCGATGTCCGCGAGTTCGAGCCCAAGAGTAAACATCGAACGCAGTTGTACCGGATAAGTTTTTCAATAACGATCCGCCAACTGCAACGTTGATAAAGTCGCGAATGCCATAATGATGGTAAAACGACTATAATCGAAACAAAAAAAAAAAATTCGTTTTTCGGTGTTTCAGAAATTCAGACCCCGATCATTTTTGGCATCATGCAATTTTGGCAACATACGAACATTTTTAGAAACAACATCACCTTTTAATGTTCGCTATAACCGGACCATTATAATTTAGACAAACACCGAAAATACGTTTTTACGTTCTGAAAAAAAAATTTTTTTTAAATAATCAACTACTAAAAAGACAAAAAGATGAAAAATAAAAAAAAACAAATAGGTACAAACAAAAGACTAAAAATGACAAAAAAAAAACCAACTGAAAAATGAAAGAATGACAAAAACAGCAAATAAGACAAAAAACAAGATTGTAAACAAAACAAGAATAGTAAAAAAATGCATCAAAAACATGAGAAAAAAAAATAAAAAAATTACTAAAAATGGTCGAAAATTGACTCAAAATAACGTTCATAAAAACAAAAATAGTTATTTGGTAAAAAAAAAAAGTTAAAGAAAAAAAACTGTTCGATTTTGGCAAAACAAAATTTTTGGGCATGTTGCCAAAAACGAACGGGGTCTGTAGTGATATCAAATTATCATACAAGATTGCTTGGAATTTATTTAAATTTAAATTTCTTCCAATGCCACAAAACACATGATTTTAAACAAAATTTTAAAATAAATTGTAATAAATATCATAAGTCAATAAGTTTAGTAGTCTTCAACAAAGTTGCTAAGCGATTGAAAGTCTTCTATATTATAAGTTATTGATACTTTATTTCAAAATGCATAAATATATGTTTTATTGTGTTTTGAAAAAAAAATTCTTTAAATTACACAATTTTATTTTTGTCGAGCTTTGTATTTTTGAAAATTTATTATAAAGGTAAGAACAGAGTTCTTAATTGAATAAGGGATATTAAAAAGATTCTATTTTTTTTTTTCAATGAATGTAGGATTATTAGATCGTTGAGATAGATTTTATTAAAAACTTTTTTTGGATTTCCATTGGTCATATCGCTAAAACAGAATTTGGTAGAAAAAACTTTACGAATGATTTGAATTCTAGGTTTCAAAAATCTATCGGCTACAGTTATTTAAAAATATGCACCAAAAAAGCTGTGCTTTTGCTCAAGAGATTATCTTTATTTTCCTAACTGTAGACATTAGTTTTAATAAGCCAGCACTCTTGCTTGAAAATTACCATAAGCAGAATATGTATCCATATCCATAAGTTAATAGTGTTTATGACATATAGGGGAGATGGGGGCATAATGGCCACCTTAAGGAAAACGGTTATTTAACCATAGAAAATAGCTATAATATGGAGGTTAAATTATTGTTTCGTGTTCAGACACTTGAAAAGCCTATTCCTCAACGGGCTGAAACGTGAAAAACTAGATGAAAACGTTTAAAAATGCCTTTTAAAAATTTTTGCCAAAAGCTGAAAACCAGCCACTGTGGAGGCATAATGAGAACCTCCCCTGAGGCAGTATGAGCACCATCAATCAGGGCAAGATGTGGGGCAAACTAGCAGCGAATTCAATTCGATGAAGTCAGGTGAGTCGTAGATTCATCAAAAAAAAGCAATAACAAAATAATCTAGGTCTGCTTGTAGAATACAAACAATTCTCGCACGCTCATACATTATGTGCTTTGTTCGGAGGATGATGCTACTAGCCGTATAATGTAACAATAAAAAATCGATCATGAATTGTAAATGGAAAAAAATCATCTCGAACAGAAATTTTACGCTAGTCTTTTGATTACTTCTCCGACACCTTACCAATAGGCTAAATCGTCGGATGAAAACTAGTCAAGGTGTGGCGCTATAAATCAATTTTAATTCGCTGCTAGATTCTACGGCAGAAAATGCTCATTATGCCTCGATAATATGGTGATCTATATGCCCCTAGTCAACAAATTTAAGTAAAAATGTGTTTTAAAATTGATAAATGTGAAAAATCAAAAATTTTATGATGTGAAAAATTGAGAAATAATGTGTACATCATGTTGCAGTGCGTACATTATAGATCAAGGTTATTTTAAGATCATAAGAGCTTATTTCGTGGTGCTCAAAAGTTATAATATTTTCGTAACTTGAGAATCAAGCTAGTTTTTTTTAAATATCTCTGTAAAGATGATAAGGAGATTCCTTTTTTGTGAAAAATTAATACTATAGGAAGTACGAAACAAATCCTCATGAAAATTTATTTAAGAAAATACGTACTTTCGTAGAGAAGAGTAGTGCTCATTATGCCTCGGGTGCTCGTTATGCCCTCATCTCCCCTAAACAAAAAAAATAACCTTAGCAGAAGAAATAGTAACTGGTGTTTTCATACTTGACACTAGTTATTTGGGTTGGCAAAAATTGAGCGGATTGAATTTGGTTTAACCCTTATTTTCATGTTTTTTTTTACCTTAGATTCATTTTGAAAATTTGGAGATAAGGCCGGAAGAAACATCAATTTCTTTTTTTGTCACCTCCTTCTTCGAAATTTCCAAAATACCCAGAGGGATGATTGTATAAAGTATGAAGTATTTTATGGAAACCTAGAAAAAAAAATCAAATATTCAAAAGATTACAAGACCAAAACACAAGTTGTGGAAGATGGGAAATATCTCGCCTTTTGTATTCTTGGTTTCATAGAACTTTTCGATAACAATAACTTGATTTAAAGGATTTCTGCAATGCAATTTTTTAGCCTAGAAGCTTCTGTGCACTAAATTCAAATTTATTTGTTTTTCGCATTTTTTTTTAATATCCCCTCCTCGTGATATGACAAAAGAAGGATTTAAATTTAGTTTTGGTCTGAAGTGTTCATAATTAAACAAAAATTGGCTGTGATGGCTTTCTGTGATTGAAATAGCATAAATTTCTTGAAAAAGTCATGATAAATTGTGTATTTTTTATATTACTCGAGAAAAATCAATTAACATTATCAATCCTTTTATCTATATCAAAAATAAAGTAAAAAATCCAAAATTTGTGTTGACATATAAGTTTTGATTTTGGAAAAACGTACAAAATTTGAACAATCTGTGAAATCTGCAAATATTTGAAAACTTCTGTGTACTGTAACACACATTCTGCGATGAAAATTTGCTAAAAATTCTGTGGAATTATAGATTTTTCTGTAATTTCGGTAACCTTGCCTCTGGGATGAAAAATTCCACCTGAATACGTGACGCAATAATTGATTGAGAATAAAAATCACTTTAAAGTATACCAAGAAATGAACTAATTTGAAGCACTATCTGGAACCATCATTTGCTAGACTTTTGTTCGTTCACTTCAATCAATTACTATTGGCAGTTGATAATGCAGTTGTTTTAAGGTGACATAAAAGATTCATTTTTAATGTAAAACCTTAAAAAAATAAGTTTTTTTCAATATTATGCCAAAAAAATTAACACGTTGTCATTTAATCTTTGATTAAAATCAGACACCTATGGAATTATAAATAAGTTTGTGTTATTGAGTTTCCAGAAAAAAAGGCAAACATTCCTTTTTTATTTGTTTTCATTAGATTAAAATAAGCAGTCTAAAAAATGGTTTTATTTCAAAGGAATTTTCAAATGCAAATAAGAAACTATAACAAAATAAGGAATAAATCAAGCCGTTTCAAATAAAGAAATTATTATAAAATAAGGAATAAATTAAATATAAAAAATCAAATAAACAAAGGTATAGTAAAAAGGAAAAATTTTTCAAAATAAGCTGATCGAATCAAATATGTTATATTTATTTTGTTACTAGCTGACCCGTTGTGCTTTGCTACACCTTCCGAAAATAAGTGTAATTTGTAAAAATTTATTCAAATTTAGATTTAAGAGAGCATTTGGGGTATTTTTTGGAGTTTAAAATATAAGCTATAGAAATTTTAAAATAAACGATGAAAAGGATTTTTAATAACCATTTTCAAACAGCTTTTTCAACCATCCTCGCCTACGAAGCAGTTTGAATATCTATACTTTTCGCGCCAAAATTAATTTAAAAAAATGTTTTGCCATATTCCAAACTCGTGGACTTGAAGTTTTCCAAAACAGCACTTATCATGGTAATGAAAAATATTTTAAATTAGTTATGTATTAAATACAGTCCAAATTTCTTTTTTTTAAATAAATTTACTACGGCAAAAAATATAAATATTCAAAAAAATATCAAATGCAGAAAGTCAAATATTCAAAAATGCTGGCAAAAACAATCTATTAAGTTTACATTTGTCCCGTATATTTACAAAGATTATTTACAGATGCGTCAGAGTAATGGCTTTAAAATGGAATTAATACGTATTCCTGTTTTTGGTCTATCAAGTTTCACTGATATATCTGCAGTATTCCTGCAGTATAAATTTATGTTTTTACTCCACTTTTAACGAATGCCGTTCAAAGGGAAAGACAAAGATCATTTACAAAGACATTTAAGAATACTCCTTCTGGTCTTTCCAACATATTGAATCATTTTGAAGATGAATTTCTTAAAAGTTCGACGTTTGCCCTTGCCCCACCGTGTAAGTTGAAATTTTTTTATAAACATTTTGCGTCCCGTTAAATATCAGTTCTAAAGTCTCGCTTTTTAAAAACGAAGCGGATCAAAAGCCTCTTTTATGCAGCCATGTAACACAAAAACACTTTTCATGTTAAGTACGTACTTGAATTGGTATGTAATAAAAAAAGTTCTATAGTTTGTTCAGAATTATTCAAAATAAAAAGCTCCCAGTTTCATTTCTAAATTCGTTTCAGTTGTGTATTTAGGCCGAATTAACAATTTCTAGAAGAAAACATAATTTTTATTTTTATTTTTAACAGAAAAAGTTGAACGTTTGAACATGTTCTAATGTTCCTTGAATGAAAAGTCGAATGCTACCTACATTAACACGAACTACATATGGAAGTATTTTTGCAAATCTTTCAATTGGTTATGATTCGATTGATAAAATACCAATCCGTGTCACATCTAGGCGTCATTTATTACCACGTGCAATTAAGCAAGAAAAAAAAACACATCTAGGTTGCATATCGCCCCCACGTGCATAAGAAACATAGGTACTTGGTTGAGAAACAGGCGCCTGATTGTTAAATTTTCCAGCGATCAATGAACAGTAAGTAGGTATGCTTTAGTTACTATCCACTTGCGACGACGTTTGCTTGATCATAGAGACGAAAAACAAACCCCTCAAATAAAAGAAAATCTCTAAAAATGGATGCCATGACTTTTCAATTTGAGATTTTGGCAAAAAAATGTATATGTTTTATTCGATCGACGAAATGTCAATCTGGGTCTCATCTAGGCGTCATTTATAAACATGTGCTGTACAAATGAGCTGGGAATAAAGTAGAAAAAAAATCACATCAAGGCTTCAAAACGCCACCTCTCGCATTGAAAATATTCTTGGTTGAGAAATACGCGCCAAAATATACCCACTGATCAGTATGCTATGCCTCGGTTACTATCCTTTTGCGACGTTGGCCTGACGCCTCGACCTTGGAGACGAAAAACAAACCGCTCAAAGGAAGAAAAAATCTCGTGAAAATGGATGTCATGACTTTAATTTGTTTCGAAAAACTACAAATTTTGTATGGAAGCCCCCCTTCCCTCAAGTCGGATGGAGTTTTGACTATTACAGAAACCATCCCCGGCCTCAAAAACCCTCAGATGCCAATTTTGACGATGATCGGTTCAGTAGTTTCCGAGTCTATAGGGAACAGACAGACAGACAAACATTTATTTTTATATATATAGATTGGAATATCTTTAAAATTTAAAAAAATGAGAAAACTAAAAGTACCTTCAGAAGGGGAGAGGAAAACAATGATTGTTGTTTAAAGTTTATCCGGTGTTCAAATTTCCGCAATTTCAGGCATCATTGTGGAACAAAGATAATAAATAAAAACGATAAAATCCTGTTCAATAACCAAATGAAATCATGATGCGATTACTAGAAGTATTTGTGCGATCATTTAAACATACCAAATAACAAAAAAAAACAATGTGAAAGTGAAAGGTTCGCTAAGAACTCTCTGGAGCCACCTGTTATTGGCCATTTGATTTTGTTTTCGTTTGAATCTGTCCCCTGTTTATGTTGTTTTAGATAAATTAAAGATTTTTTCTCAAATGTTTTTCATCGAGTTTCATTCTCAAAAACATAAAGTACTCTCTGGAGCCACCATTTTCTAGGAATTCCTAGATCTGTTCAGCAAAGAGTTATCTAGAACACATATTTAGTTAAATTTCTTGAGTCAAAACAATATAAGAAAGTTTTACATAAATGATGAGCAATATAAAATCTCAAAAACTAATCTCTTTAGTTCTTTTTTTTAAACGCCATTTTGGATAACTTCTTCATGACTAATCAGGAATAAATTTTTGTTTTCGTGTTTTCATTATGGTCATGATTAGAAAACAGGTATAAGAAGTCAATTTCCTTATTTACTGTGTGTTTTTCGAATTGTTATTATGTCTTGCTAAGTTGGAATTTTCAATTCAGAAAATAACAGCCATGTTTAATTCTTCAAATAATTTTGGATAATTTATAGAAATTTAAGTTTAACGTTGAAAAAGCTACACAATCATCGGAAGTTTAGGGTAACAGTAAAACATTCTAGCTATATCCGTGTATTTTTCACTGTAGATCGTACAGGAGAATGCTGACAAGTATCGCTTCATACTTTGACTATCGTTTTTTTCATCAAATTTTCTTGATATAACCAGGCTTGGCCACAAATCCAATAAGGAATTCCTGATAAGTCGAATTTGGCAGGGATGCCCAAATATTGTTTGAAAGTTCCCGGGTTTATTCAGATAATTTTCTCAATCCAATAAAAAAAAAATCAAAATCTCTTCGAAAATGTAAGATTTGTTCAAAAATGATTTTTTAATTTCAAAACGAACATAAGTTTTTTTTTTTAATCTTTGTTTGATTCAATAAAAAATTTAAATTTCAAGTAATTTTCTTTCTTTTTTTACTTGTATGTTTTAGAATTATGCTAAGATTTGATGAAATTGTTCAGATTAGCTCTTTTCTAAAAAATCGTCCTGAATTACCAAAACATATGTATACGTGTAGTAGAAAGTTAGTATGCATAAGGTTAAAGATCTACATTTTAAACAGCGATGTCAAATTAGTAATTTCAAATTGATAGACACCTGTTTTGACACATTTTATCCCAGATTTATCAGGAACTCAATCTCTTTGGTGGCAAACGCCCTAGAAGTAACAAGTTATCTGATGTCCTTTCAGCCGTTAGTGACATTTTCAAAATCAGAGATACCCCTTTTTGAAAAAAAAATCTTTAATACATCATCTGGTAATACCATCTGGTTGAAAATATTCGGCTCAAAACGATAAGAGGCATTAAAATGGAAGAAAAAATTAAGGTGTTTGAGATAAACGCTATTTTTTGGCGGCTGGCATCTTTATCCGAGTGCATCAGAAAAAAATACTTCTAGGACCCGAAATGATTCCATGAAATCTTTAATTGTACATCATTACTTTTTTATGGACCCATCCTGTAACCCAGACAAAAAAAACTCCCAAATCAGACCCTGATTGGCAATTTGACAATCCTAGCTTGAAACAGCTATTTTTTTTTATTTCTCTTCTGAGTTTTACAAAATTTATAGTTTAAAAAACCTTGTGATGACATTCAAATATGTTTTTCAAACAATATTCAGCTACAAAACTTCAGTTTTTCATTATTCAAAGTCTAAGAAAAAATCCGAAAAACATGTTTCGGAAAAAATACTGTAGATTATTTCATAACTTAATGCTGCAAAATATCACTTTACGTCCAAGAAAGGTCAAGTTAGAAGCTTTACGTTGTGCATAACTAGAGGAGAGTGGGGATACTTGATCCCCTTTTCTTATTTTCTCCATATCTTTTCGGAAAAATTTGGCAACTCGCCGTCTTTGACATTTTCTGACAGCTTGTAACTTCAAGTTTCTAAATTAGAACGATACTTGAACCCGTTAATGAACTAGAAGCATTTTCGTGGGAGTAAAAAAAATGCGAATTTTCTGAAGTTAGGGGAGACTTGATCCCCTATTGAAGGAGACTTGATCTTTTATTCAGGAAGCCCTAATCCTTGCATAAAAATCAAACAAAACCCCAAGATAGAATGTTAATTGACTATTTTGGTCATGTTTGTTCTCATTTCACAATTTATAGCAGACATAAGAAGAAAATTCTATAACTTTGTCTCAACGCTAATAACATTGCATACTTGAAGGCGCTATTTTTATAATTAAGAGAAAATTAATTATTTTTGCTCATTTCTTCAGACAATTGTTTGATAAATATTAGTTTTTGGATAAATATTAGTAATTTCGTAATCAGCAATCATAACGATCAATTCAAAAGAAGAATATGGCGTTTGGAAGGGGGATCAATTGTACCCAACTCTAGGGGATCAATTGTACCCATAATCAACATTTTAGAAAACTTTTTCTGAAAAAGTCGAGAGTTTTCCATTGCTTTGAAAATATGGCATTATGAAGTTCATTTTACGCTCAAACGATTGATACATTGGAACATATATTTTTTTCATAATTTTCCCATGTAAGGAACATTTTAAAGTGATGAAAAAAGATCTTCAAGTTACATTTTATGAAATTTTTCAAACAAAGTTCAATTACTTAAAAAGTTATTTTGTTAAAATTTTTTAATCTACAAGCATTGTTATTTTGCTCAGTTTAGCACATTTTTCTAGAACATTTGGTCTTTGTAAGACATTCCAGTTTCGAGATATAGCTAAGGGATCAAGTATCCCCAGAGATCAAGTATCCTCATTCTCCCCTATATATTTTTTCAAACTTTTTTTAAAAATGGTTCTTAAAAGTATCGCAGCACTTATGTTATAACACCACAAGAATCGGTATAAAATTGCCTTTCTGGTGAATATTATTTTATTGCGACCTTCTTGGGATAATATACTAAAAATCCAGTGCAAATTTGATAAAAGGTGCTGGAAAATCTGAGAAATTGAAAATTTAATAATTGTTTGAAAAATAGATCCTTTTGAAAATTCGTTAAAAATTCTGAGTTTAGTATTTTGAAAATCTAAAGATGCAAAAACGTGTCAACTTTTGTATCCTCTTTTCAAAATTCATCTGATATGATTCAAACAATTTTTAAGGTTGATTTATGGGAAAGTAGATACGGTTTTCACAACACTTTTTAGCATTTTTTGTGATCATGATCTTAAAAAGTTATAAGAAATCCTCATGCTTAACGTTAAATTTTTTCTTGGACACAGAGTGATTTTTTTCAGCATTTCGTAGCTTATCCACAGTCTTTTTACAAAGCATGTTTTTATCGGCTTTTTTTTTTCCTAAAACTTTCAATAAGAGAAAATTGAAGTATTGTAAGTAAACATTGTCTAAAAAAACGTATTTGAGTTTCATACGTTAAGAGGTTTCCAAAACTTAAAAGTTGTATAAATCAATAGAAAACCAAAAGAGATAAAGCAGTTTCAGTCAGGAGTGTCAGAGACTCTTACGGATAAAAACTTCTAGGAAGGATAAGGCTTAAATATGCTCACAAAAAAAGGCCGAAAAACGAGGAGGCCAGCCAAAAAAAAACTCTTTTTGTGAAATAACGTTTTAAACGATAAGCACGTTTTCACAGCTTAACGATCATTTTCGACAAAAAATACTAAAATTCCAACGCGTTCTGAATCGACTCATATTTGAATTGGCATTAAATGACGTTACGAAATTGTGTTTATTCATATAAATCGGCTGAAAATTGGTGGTTATTCGACGTTTGAAATGGATACATTCTGTTGGCACACCCTGTTTGTTGTTCAAATCTGTTTTAAATTTTAAGATCTTTAGCCTGTAACACTAATTTTAGAACATGAACTCAACGGCTAAAACTAAACCGTTCAAACCCTCAACTCAACAACCCCAATGATAATTTAACGTTCGTTCCAAAATCCGTCAATTTGAGATATTTCAACATCCTTTGAGTACGAACTCTACGAGTAGTAATGTAACTCATCCAGATAGGACAAAATCGATCGTTTATCTCTAGAAATATTCAACTTTTCATCAAAGTTTAAAGCGATTTTCACTCATTCTAGTTTAAAGAAGACCACACATACAATATTTTTATGATGTTAATTAAAGCTTCGAGAACTTTATGATCCCTCGCAGCTTAGGGCTCAGATGAAAGCGAATAGAACCAGCTAGATCTAAAATTAAACAAATTCCTCCGGGAGAACAAGTGCCTCTCACAATCGGAATGCCGCACATTGTGCCAACTGGTATCTGTGTGAGCCGAGTGTGGAATTCCGATCCCGAAGAATAGAAACAATTTTCAATATAAATCAACACTCAACTGAAGCCGGCAGCAGACTAAAAGTAAAGATATAGTGCCTGATTCATCCTCCCATTCCCATACCGGCAATATCCCAGCCCGGCTAGCGAGCTAAATTGGAAAAGATATTGCACATATTGCATTTTGTCCTTTCTTCCGGGTTTGTTTTGTTGTTGGATGCAACCAAACAGCAAGAAGGATCTGTCGATTTTTTATTTTAAATTTTCTTATCCCGCCCTTCCTCCTTTTTCTTACTTCAACAAGCAGCCTTCATCCGATGACTTCCGATTGGTTTTGGTTCCGCATTACCACCCAATATCGTCAAATTCGATATCGCCCCAAAAACAACGATAGAAAAAAAGCACCCAATAATCGAGGTCAAGTTTCGGCAAGGCAAAGATGCCTGGTTTCTGACTTTTATTTCAGGACAGACTCTACAATGGGGGTGGAGAGCAAAAGAGCCTAGGCGGCAAGCGGCAAGTGATATAATTCTTCCTGAAAGAATGGCTTTTCCGGGAGCTTTGTTTGGTTTCGATTCCGCTGTTGTCTTGATATTTTTCACCCTCTCCCACCCCCCGAAAAATTCATTCAGTGCTTTGAGCAAATGCCAAAATTTTGGTGCACATGAAGCTCCACAGCCCAGAGAGAAGAGACTATTGATTTATGGTAGCCAATTTTGGGGGCTGCCATATCGGATCGGGTGAAATAGCTACACGTCTACCCCGTCGTCTGTCTGTGTTGGTGTGTGAGGGTAATAATATTTTGCAACTCGTTTTTACTCCGATTCGTTACAATCCGGAAATAGCAGCTGCAAAGTTTGAGATTAAATTTTTTTGAAACATTGATTCGATTGAACGAATTTGTTTTTTTTGCTCTGATTTCTCATTTAAATTTTATAAAAATAATTTAAAAGTTGACACTATTTTTTGTCCAACTTGACAATTTAAAGTTTGTTTTTGGTTTCGAAAATCTTGCACTAATTTTCACATTTTGCGACGATATTTAAATAATTTTGAGTTTTTCGACAGATTCCGGAATTTCAACAATTTTGATTATTTAAAAAAACAACAAAATAAACTTTTCTTTATTTTCACCATTATTGCAAAACTCGATCATTTCAACAATTTCAACAGTATTGAACAGCTGACAACCTCCACATTTATTTCCAAATAATTTCAACTTATTAAAAAAAATCTACATTTTTCAACATATATCAATCATCACCACTCTAAAACATTTTTTCAAAAGATTCAACAGAAATCATTTATGGATAAATCTTGTTTATTTCGATTTTTTTTACTTTAAAAAGGGTATTTCCTAAAGGTTCCTAAAAAATTTTCTGTCGTAACAACCTGGCGGTTCAGACGAAAGTTCGTCAGATAAAGAGAACCAACTTTTCAGAGTATCAAATCGTGCGTTTTGATCTTGAGGCCAGCTCTATTTTTTAACCACTCTTACCTCCATGTTTGGAACATTTAACTTTTTTATAAAAAAAACTGTCTATTACTTTGTTCGATTTTGATTTTTCAAATATCTAAAGTTGGATAAAACTTTAAACCGATTTTTAAATTTATCGATCTGGACTTAAGGAGGGGGGTGTAGGGTCTAACAGGTAAAAAAAACATCATTTTCACGATTTTTTTCTAGAGCTATCGTTAAACAAATGTATTCAAATTTTTTGCATTATACAAAACATTGTTAAAAGAACATTTGGTGAATTTTTCGTAGAAAAATATTGAAAAATGAGTCGGTGACGGAGCACTTTCGAGGATGCCTTTTAGAAAACAGGATTTGCGGTGGACACTGTATCTCAGCACAAAATCATCTGAAGTCAAAAAATCAGAGCAAAATATTTCTAATAGATGTTTTTCTGGACCCCAACGTTTTTCCAACTTAAAAAAAAATTTATGAAATTTTTGTGGCTGTTTGAAGTAAAAACTACGATTTTTCACGAAAAAATCCGCCATTTTTTATGTGTAAAATCTCCCCAAAGTAAAAAAACAAAAAAAAATGAAAAACTTTGGGGTCTGGTATTTTATATGTAAAAAATATGTTCCAAATTTGAAAAGAATCGGATAAGTAGTTTTCAAATGGCAATGTCCACGGACTTTAAAAATGTGCTTTCGAAACAAACGCGTTTGAAGTTTCTGCTCTTGCTTTCTTGCAGTATTAGATAGGAGGAGACAAAGGCCTATAATTTTTACAGTTTTGCTTCAATTGACTTGAAAATTTGACACAACATTTTTGAAATGTTTTACAATAAGATAATAAAAAAATAAAAAAAATCGATTTTTTAAAAGTGTTAGAACCTACCCCCTCCCCCCCCCTTAAAAGCAATGTTTAACTTAATTTTTAACTTTTTTTTTCGAAATTTTTCACATTTTGAAATATTTTTAAATCGTGGATCATTTCAACCAAATTATCAACTTTGGACAATTCCGAACTTTTTCATCTATTTGTCAACTTTTGATTAAAAAAGTAAATATTCAAGGATTTCTGTCAATTTATTCTAACTGCTGATTTTTCTCTAAAATTTTTGAATATTCTGAAAATTAAAATGTTTTGTATAACTTTTCAATATAAGAAGACTATTTCCAAATTTGATATCAAAACAGTTAAACACGTTTCAAAATCATCTGGGAATTCTCAATAACTTTTGACATTTGATGCTACTTTTCAATCATCTTTTTCAAGTTTTGCAAATAGGTAAACAAAAAATTCGTCAAATTTGAACAATTTTTTGAATTATTGAACAATTTTGTTTTTTTTTTTTCAATTTTCGTTGAATTCGCCATATTTTCATAATTTTAGAAAGATATTCTATAAAAAAAAACCACAGTACTTGTTGATTTTCTAAATTATGAAGCAAAATTGAGTTTTTAAATAAAATCTTCGAATATTTTCACAATTTATAACAATTTGTTTTTTTTTTTAATTTATACATTTGTATAAATTGTTGGTCTCAAAAACCTTAAGTCAATATATTGAAAAATTCGATTGAAAAAATCAATTTATTTGACAAGCTTCATAATTTTGAAATATTCATTATTCTAAGAACTAATGTGTTTGATTGGATACAAGTTCCGAAAATATTTAAAAATATTTTAAAAACTCAAGAAATGGTTCACAAAATTCCAATCATTTGTCATCATTGTCATCAATTTTAACGATCCGAGTGTTATTCAACAAATTAAAAGAAATTTATTATTTTGAGTGAATGAGATATTTAAAGAAAACATTTCTTTAGAACATTCTTTTCAGATTTCCGAAAAAACAATCGAAATATACACATATATTTGTGCTATATCAATTATATTGAACATTTTTGGCAATTTACAGCTCTTTTCATCTTTTTAGTAGAATTTTCTGAAATTTGAAGATACAGAACCCGTTCATTTTTGGCAACATTCAATTTAGGCAACATCCGATTTCGGCACATGTGCCAAAAACGAACGATGTTTTGGAACGACATTGCTTTATAGTTTTTGTTATAACAGGATAAATATAATTTTAACAAAAAACATAAGTTCTAGCGTTCTTAAATGGTGAAGAATACAACAACAAAACAAAAAAAATTTAAATACTGAAAAATTACAAAAATGATGGAAATTCACATAATTTTCAGGAAAACAAATTTTAACAAAACACTTAAAATGACAAAAAATAACTAAAAAAAATGTAAAGCATGACAATAATGGCAAATATGACAAAAAACTATTTTTTAAAACAAAACGAGAAAAGTGCAAAATGCATCAACAACGTGATATAAAAATACAAAATGTTAAAAATGATATAAAACTGAATAAAAGTTGCATTAATGATGGTTTTTTTTAAAGTAACATATGAAAAATAGTTGAGAAAAAAACCGTTCGAATTTGGCAACATTTGATTTTGGCAACATAAAATGTTAGGAAGTGTTGCCAAAATTGAACGGAGTCTGTATTATAAATTTGCTAAAATAGAAATAAATCAATTAAAAAAAAAGAAAACTTAAACGAACTATTTTGGATTTTTTAAAGAAATTTTGACCACTTTTAAGTGGTACTAACAATTGATGTAAATCGATTTAAAATTTCTGCATATCAGTGGGAAAAATGAAAATTTTTTGTGGAAAATGTTAGGTTTGAAATCAAAAAAGGGTGAACAGAATAAAACAATTTTTTTTTCACAGATGATTAAAACTGCTTAATTTAGCAATTTGAGAAATTTCGATTGATAACCAATAACTTCTAAAATTTCTTTAAAATAATTTATATCGATTTTCTTTATATGAATTATGTCAATTTTGTTAATTTTGTCAATTTTGTTAATTTTGTCAATTTGGTCAATTTGGTCAATTTGGTCAATTTGGTCAATTTGGTCAATTTGGTCAATTTGGTCAATTTGGTCAATTTGGTCAATTTGGTCAATTTTGTCAATTTTGTCGATTTTGTCAATTTTGTCAATTTTGTCAATTTTGTCAATTTTGTCCATTTTGTCAATTTTGTCAATTTTGTAAATTTTGTAAATTTTGTCAATTTTGTCAATTTTGTCAATTTTGTCAATTTTGTCAATTTTGTCAATTTTGTCAATTTTGTCAATTCTGTCAATTTTGTCAATTTTGTCAATTTTGTCAATTTTGTCAATTTTGTCAATTTTGTCAATTTTGTCAATTTTGTCAATTTTGTCAATTTTGTCAATTTTGTCAATTTTGTCAATTTTGTCAATTTTGTCAATTTTGTCAATTTTGTCAATTTTGTCAATTTTGTCAATTTTGTCAATTTTGTCAATTTTGTCAATTTTGTCAATTTTGTCAATTTTGTCAATTTAGTCAATTTTGTCTATTTTGTCAATTTTTTCAATATTGCCAATTTTGTCAATTTTGTCAATTTTTTTTTTTTTTTTTTGATTTAAGGTGAAATCCACTAAGTTGTGGTTATTCCAGGAAGACAATCGATTTTCCGGCATATTCTTTCAATGATCGTTATATTATTGAATGTTTCTGCGGGAAAAAGTGGAAGAAGGAATCGATAAAATCATGAACATGCCAATCCAGATGAGAAAACTCTCACCATGCAACGGAAAAAGAAAAACCTGGATTCCCCGGATGCTTTTGGGCGAATGGTTGGGCTGTATGGCTTCAATTTATTTGCTGCTAACAACGGATTTGTCCATTGCTCTGTTTGTGACATGTTTTCATCGCCGGGACCTGTCAATTTGGGTAGATGAGACAAATCGTGTCCCCGCTGAATAATGAACAATCTGGCCTCTGCCTTCGGGTTGAGTCGAGGAAAGGTGGCAAGGCAAACATACGACAAAAAAAACTGATTGTTTGGTACACAAAAAATGACGCATGGTGGATTTGAATGGGTCTACAAGAACAAAAAAAAAATCCCGTTAACTTCAAACCTTGGGAAACAATCTACTTTGAACGATAGAAAATCTGACACATTTGTGAAAAATGACTACCTATTGAATAAAAATCCGCTTGAAAAGCTTTTATATCAACTACATGAAGAAAAATCTGTGTGCCACATTTCAATCATATGGATAGAGGTGAAGCTTATCGATGCATTCAAGAAACTTTTCAATTTTTTACACTTCGGAAAAGTACTCAACCGCCAAATGATGTTTTCCCGACTCTCGGTCGAGTACCAAATCACTACACCGAATATATGGTGTCAGAAATTCGATTGGAATTACTCGAAACAAGCAATTTTCCCACCCGGTTCGATCCCTTTTTCCAGTTGCATACATGCAGGCGCACTTGGTGCGACTCGGAAAGGAACAAATCAACTTTTCCCCTCGATCTTCTTGGAATAGTTCTATCCCAGTTTTCTAGGAAAAACTTGCATCCAAACACCCTTTCAGACCCCAAAACACCCACATCTTCCACAAGGAAATGAAATGAAAAAAAGGGCAAACACCCTCCCTCAGAAAGCTGATTTACAAGTTTTCAATTTTCCAACCGATGGTTTTTCAAAGTTCGGTTTTTCTTCATATCCTCAAAACTCCCTCCCCTGAAAAATTCCCTCAGAACTGCTGCTAGTTGAGTGTGAAAAACCAGTGTCATGAAAATGTTGTCGTAAAATTTGTCACCCGGAAGTTTTCCTGCTGCAACCTTCTCTTTTTCTTTGCGTGGCTGCTCCACCCACTAACACTTTCTCTCAGCTCGGCTTGATGTTTGCTTACTTGCTTCGTGTGGGATGCGCCTTCAAGTTTGCTGGTTGCTCTTACATTACTTAGTTTAAACTTATATATTTCTTCTATCCTATCCTACAGAAGAATGATGATACACAGACGGAAGGGATCTTTTCCCTTCATCTTAACCTCATGCCTCACCAAGGGAATGAAAGTATCTGGTACTCGTACTGGTTTTTCCTTCTTAAGTGTCCCCACTCTCGTACTCTGTCAAGAACCTATTGTGAATATCGACAGGTGGTGCTTGTTTGCGTATTAAGAAAAATAAATCTCGAGCAAAAGTTTTTCGAAACAAATTTGTTTTTCGGAACAAGCAAAAATCAACAACAACAACAACAGGTCGCTAAATGCTTGAGGAATCATTTGAAATGTGTGGGGAGGATTGTCCGGTTTTGGAGAAGTTTATGGTTCTGAAGTATTTCGGAAACTCAAATTGAGGTCACAGTTTAACCATTTAAGAAGTCTTCAGTTTAAAGTAATTAGAATGGAGAAATATTCGGTTATAAAAAGTGGATGTCGACATTCAATAAAGTGAAAAAAATGTGTTATTGGCGTCCTTGTAAAACCACAAATTCGAAATAAACTATTGGTGGCCCAAAATTGTACTATGTCTGGGATTTGGGGGCTCAAGCTTCAAATGATAGCTAAGAGTGTAAGAAATAATATTTTATATGGCGGCGGCTCAAAAAAATGATGATTAGTGATCGCATTGGTTCGATTTTCGGAAATTTTGTCCTAATAAAATTTTCAGATCTTGAAAAAGTATCCAACATGTGTCTCTAATATTTTTTAAATTTTCTTTATAATTTAAGTTTTAAACTAAAAATTTATTAGGACTGTTTTGGACTCTCAATTTGTATGTATGATGTTTTGAATTACGCAATACTATGAATTTTTGTAAAAAAATAATTAAAATTAACAAAAAGGTGTACTTTGGATTAAGATTTTTTTATCAATATTGAATTCAAAAGATGCACGTCGTTATGATGTGAGACTTGGCAGTCGCTCAACGAAGCCGTGTTGAAATTCGCTGATCAATGGTTTTGACGAGTTGCTCAAAAACCGATGGACGAGCGTTTCAAAGACCTTTCCGAGAACACAAAGTATCGAAATTCCACGATAGTTTTCAACAAGTTGAATACTTCCTGCCTTGTGGATTGGTACCATCTTAGCAGTCTTCCATGCTGACGGGAACGTACCCTCAGCTAGCGAACGGTTGAAAATCAGCGTAATTGGTGCAGCCAGCGCCCTCGAACAACCTTTCACGAAAAATGGTGTTAGACCATCAACTCCAGGAGCTTTTGTAGTGTCTAAACTATTAAGTGCTGTCAATACATCTACGGTAGAGAAACGAAAGTTCGGAACGGTCACGTCGTATGTTGGCACAAAGTGAAATCTTTCAGGATGTGATGAAGGAGAGGCGGTACAAAATACACTTTTAAAGAAGTCTGCAAACAGATTGGCTGCTTCCTCAGCTGTGCATGCTACACGTCCTTTATACTCCACATTACTCGGGATGCGTTTTGAAGTTTTTTGAGTCCTGATGAAAGTCCAAAACGATGACGGATTTTCCTTTAGGTTTGATTGCAGCCTTTCCAGGTACGCCGCATAAGTCGATGTAAGCAGATCGTTATATTCGCTTTCAATGACTCGTAAACTATTGCTGTTTTCTTCGGATTTGGCACTGAAGAAGCGATTGCGGGCTTTACGGAGTCTGTTGCGTAAGTTACGGAGCTCATTTGTCCACCAAGGTTGCCGGCTTACGGTGGTCGTGGTATTATGGTGACGTGGTACAAATTCGTGGAATAAGTTGTTCAATGTTTCATAGAATGCATCCACTGTTCCATCGACAGAAGAGCAACTCAGGTTTTGGGTCCAATCTATTGTCGAAAGCTTATCATTCAACAGGCCGAGATCACACCTTTTAAAGTCAAAGCCAGTAGCGTTTTCCCTAACGTTGTCGTAGACTGGTAGAGTAAACTGCATGTCACAGTGTAGAATGAAAGGCTTGTGGTGTTCGTCTATCTTCAGAAGTGGTACGGGTGGACCAATAAGCTCGAAGTAATCTGGATTATTGACGTAGGCTAAATCAAGGATTCGGCCATTTGCATTTCTTAGGCAATTCATTTGAACAAGCCCGACAGCGGAAATTGATTCGGTCAGCGCAACTTCTTGTTCTGTTGAAGCGTTCGTGGGTAAATAGCCGTTTACGTCATCATCAAAGTGCCAGTCTAGGTGTGGAAGGTTGTAGTCGCCTAACACAAGAAGAATGTCCACGTTCGATAATTTGTCGCATACATTTTGGATGGCACTGCTGTGTGCATTGTACACATCTGGACTGGATAACGGCCTGACATAAATACCAACAACGTAGATTGATCGATGTGGTAGTTTGATACGGACAATGGCCTGCTCGAGTTGATCGCAATCCTCCATGGAGACTGTAGTGCATTGATGGACTTCCTTGACGGCGATCAGTACTCCACCACCTCTGGATAGTTGACTAGTAGAATCACTCCGGTCACATCTGAAGATGGAGTAGTTTGTAGATAATTCACTGTTTAGAATATCCTGTCGCAGCCATGTCTCTGTCAATACCAGAATGTCATAGTCGCAACTCGACAGCATTAGTCTAAGGTCGTTCGTTTTTGTCCTTAGCCCCCTGACATTCTGGTAGTAAACCGTCAGGAAACAATTAGTTAAGTCATCAGGGTTAGCAACTGGTAAGACTTCGGCGTGCGTGTGGCTGAAATCCGAAACAATTTCAGAAGGGGGAATGGATGAAAAATTGGAATACTGGCCTGCGAGTGGAGTTTGGAAGACCCCTTCACACTCCGCGAAAACAGGCCCGGGATGGCATTGTTGGCAGGATGCTATTGAGTGCTGTGAAGACTGTCTAATCGATGGCGCGACTGTTTCGGGTGCACCGGGGTCTTCCTTGCGGCTTTCGCAGGTGCATCCCGGGGTAGGTTGATTGAAGCTTATTCGAGTCTGTTGAGGTGAATTCAGTTGATCGTCGACGCTGTTAGCCGCAGAGAGAGCCGTGCTGAAATCCGGAAGAACTTCAGGCAGGAAAACTGAAGGGTTATTTGAATACTTGCCTGCGGGTGGAGTTTGGAAGACCCCTTCCCTTACCGCGAAAACAGGCCCGGGATGACATTGATGGCAGGATGCGAGAGAGTGGTTTGAAGAATGTTTGCAAACGGCGACTGGCGAAGGCACGACTGTTTCGGGTGGACAGGGGTCTTCCTTACGACTTTCGCAGGTGCATCCCGGGAAAAGTTGATTGAAGATCAGCCGATTCTGTTGAGGTAAATACAATCGATCGATGACGCTGGGAGCTGCAGGGTGCGCATGGCTGTAAACCGAAAACTCATCAGGCAGGAAAACGCTTGGTAGATTTGAGTACTTGCCTGCAAGTGGGGTCCGGAAAACCCCTTCCCTTTCCGCGAAAACAGGCCCGGGATGACATTGATGGCAGGATACGAGTGAGTTATGTGAAGGCGATCTGATCGATGGCACGACTGTTTCGGGTGGGCAGGGGTTTTCCTTACGGCTTTCGCAGGGGCATCCCGGGGTAGGTTGATTGAATAACGCTCGAGTTTGATGTTGATCGTCGCCACTGGCAACCGAAGAGGGAGTAGTACTGAAATCCAAAAGAGCTTCAGGCACGAAGATTGGTGAACAGTTCGAATACTTGCCTGCAAGTAGAGTTCGGAAACCCCCTACCATTTCCGCGAAAACAGGCCCGGGATGGCATTGATGGCAGGATACAAGTGAGTGGTGAGAAGAAGGTCTGATCGATGGCGCGACTGTTTCGGGTAGGCAGGGGTTTTCCTTATGGCTTTCGCAGGTGCATGGCTACAAACACAAAATGAATTTAAAATAAAAATCTAGAAACTAGTCATAGTTGTTTCTGCTGATTGAAGGATCGATAAAAGGATGGAAAAGTTTGATATAGAGCAATTATTAGCAAAAGTTTGAAATTTGTGACTTTTTCACTCAGACTCAGACGAACTTGAATAACTTTTTAACGACAAGTAATAGCTATACACTTTCTTCTGCAAAGTTGCACATCATAACGTTACGCATCTTTTGAATTCAATGTTTATTGAAAATGTTCAATCAAAGTACACTTTTTTGTGAAGTGTAGTATTTTTTCACAAAAATTCATAGTATTGCGTAATTCAAAACATCATACATACAAATTGAGAGTTCAAAACAGTCTCAATAATTTTTTAGTTTAAAAATTACATTATAAAGAAAATTAAAAAAAAATAGAGACACATGTTGGATACATTTTCAAATTCTGGAAATGTTATTAGGACAAAATGTCGAAAAAATGGCCTTTTTCCAAAAAACGAACCAGTGTGACCTCTAAACATCATTTTTCTGAGTCGCCGCAATAAAAAATATTATTTCTCACACTCTTAGCTATCATTTGAAGCTTGAGCCCCCAAAATCCCAGACAAAGTACAATTTTAGGCCATCATAATTTATGCTAAACTTATGATTTCACATTCTAACATATGCACCCCCCTCCCCATGAGATTTACTTGAAGTTAATTTTGTCCGTAATAACAGAAAACTATTTGATCTTAATAAATAGGGGAGAATGAGGATACTTGATCCCTGGGGATACTTGATTCCTTAGCTATATCTCGAAACTGGAATGTTTTACAAAGATCAAATGTTCTAGAAAAATGTGCCAAAATGAGCAAAATAACAATGCTTGTAATTTAAAAATTTTTAACAAAATAATTGTTTGAGTAATTGAACTTTGTTTGAAAAATTTCACAAAATGTAACTTGAAGATCTTTTTTCATCACTTTAAAATGTTCCTTACATGGGAAAATTACGAAAAAAAATATTTGTTCCAATGTATCAATCGTTCGAGCGTAAAATGAACTTCATAATGCCATATTTTCAAAGCAATGGAAAACTCTTAACTTTTTCCAGAAAAAGTTTTCTAAAATGTTGATTCTGGGTACAATTGATCCCCTAGAGTTGGGTACAATTGATCCCCCTTCCAAACGGCATATTCTTCTTCTGAATTGATCGTTATGATTGCTGATTACGAAATTACTAATATTTATTCAAAAACTATTATTTATCATACAATTGTCTGAAGAAAAGAGCAAAAATAATTAATTTTCTCTTAATTATAAAAAATAGCGCCTTTAAGTATGCAATGTTATTAGCGTTGAGCCAAAGTTATAGAATTTTCTTCTTATGTCTGCTATAAATTGTGAAATGAGAACAAACATGACCAAAATAGTCAATTAACATTCTATCTTGGGGTTTTGTTTGATTTTTATTCAAGGATTAGGGTTTCCTGAATAAAAGATCAAGTCTCCTTCAATAGGGGATCAAGTCTCCCCTAACTTCAGAAAAATCGCAATTTTTTTACTCCCACGAAAATGCTTCTAGCTCATCAACGGGTTCAAGTATCGATCTAATTTTTGGAGCATAGAAACTTGATGTTACAAGCTGTCAGAAAATGTCAAAGACGGCGAGTTGCTAAATCTTTCCAGAAAGATATGGTGAAACTAAGAAAAGGGGATCAAGTATCCCCACTCTCCCCTATAAAGTTATGACAATCAAGTCAACAATTTAGTTCGCCTCCGGCGAAATTTCGTCTAACATCACTTTTTTTAAAAACTATAGATTTAAACTTTTTTAGATCGTGCATTATCATTAGCAAGTTATCAATGATTGAATTCACTTAAAATTAAACATTTAAAACTTATAAACTATAAATTATCAGACCTTAAGGTGATAGATCAGATTTGACAAAAAATAGAAAAAATCAATCATTAATGTTTTGACGTTAGACGTGTTTATTGATGAAAAAAACTTTCTTTAATGTTATAAAACTTTTCTTTTCTTGTTTCATATTTTTTTTTTTTAATTTTCAGGTGAGTTACCGAACTGGATTGAGCATATTTTTAATTTTGAAATGAGTTTATCTAATTTTAAAGTCAAAGTGTTTAAATTTTCTGTTCTTTCTAGGACCCAAAATTTCAATTGAAAGTGATAATATCTTCAAAGCTTAAAATTTAAAACTTTAAACCCTGCGATTGAAAAATTACAAACTTTTCATTTATTTTTGATATATTAAATCATTTTTTTCTCTGTGATAAACATTTTTTAATTTACTTTTGAAAAGTTCGAAAAATGATTCGAAGTACCAACTTTTTAGCTTCATTTTAAAGCGCAAAGTTTATATAATTTGGATTTGATTTTTGTTTTCGATATTTACAACTAAGCTTGGAATTCCTCATTTTATTTGTTATCACTATTTTTATTGATAATTTGTAACATGACATGTGCTTTGTCAGTATAATTGAACATGATGAGATATGAATAAATTAAAAGTTTTTATTTTGAACTTCAAAAATTCAACTTTTTGCCCTGTTTTTTTTTTTTTTTTTTTTGATAACTTGAAGAATTTTAGGTTTTATCTATCACTTTGATCACTGAAACTCTTGAAGTAATAATAAATATTTTCTTCTTTTAATGAAATCAAATTCAATAATCAACTTCATCATCAAAAACTTATTTCAAATCGTGATTATTTTTTTCAAATTCGAAATACGGCGGTGAAATTATGCAATCTACCCTTCAATGGAAAATAAAGTAAAACAATGTAAATTAAGATGAATAAAAAATAACAATTTTTATCATTTAATTACAAATGAATAATTTTTGACCTAATCTTACCATTATTTACAGAATGCAATTTTTATTCCAAATTTGCTGCTGCTGTCGCTTGAAATTTATTTTGAAGCAAATTTCGTTTTCAGAATAAGGAACCTATCATTTTCAAAAAACAACTATCGATGACTTACCGGAAATAGCATTGACTCGAAACTTTCATTATGATTTGTTTTGAAAATTTTTATTAATTTAACAGAGTTTTTAGATTTTCAGTTTGTGTGATAATTATAAGTAAGCACATGCTGTAAATAATCAATACTCTTATAAATTGTGTATTTTTGGCAGTGTAATTATTTTTAGATAAATTTTAATTCCGGAAACTTCCCTCATGCCAGATGACAACAATAGAAAAATATAGAAAAAAATTTACGGAATCAAAAACGAAAACAAATACAAACAAAAATGGTAAAAATTTAAAATCTTTAAAAATGGTTCAAAATGAAAAAAAGATAGCACGGTGTGTCTGTGATAGAATAATATTACCATTACACTTTTCGAAAGCTGGGACTTTCCCCATTCATTTGAGCCGAAAATTGGAATAATCCCTTGGGGGGTCTAGAACATTTGAGTTTTTTGAAGATTTTTTAACCTTTTTTATGGGTTTTTCAAAGGTAAAATCACAATAATAACTGTTGAAACACTTGTCTTACCTTCAGCGTTATTCTTACTCCATATATCCATGACATGATCTACTAGAAATATTCTCTATCTACAACTTTGTCCAAGACATGCAAGTAAAAAAAAAATTAAGAGAAAAGAGCTGTTAAGCCTCAAACTGAGTGATAAATATTTCATTTGAAAAATCTTATCATACTTATCATCACTGATTGTAGCAAGACCAGCAATAGTGTCCTGATGACTTAGCTATTGATTGTATAGTGTGTAAATATTTAGGATGGTTTATCTGCATGAAAAATCAATCTTTTACAGAAATTCAATTGGAAAAATCTGAAGTAAAGAGCATTCGTGGTGTTTCCTATGTTCAAAATTGATTTGAAAGAACGAAAGAACACTAATGGTAACAAAAGTGTTCTAACAGTGATTAGGATAAATTTGCCTTTGAAAAATCTAATAGTATTCGTCGAAGGATGGACATGGATCCATGATACACATGGATTCCCATGCGTTAAAATGGGACGTTTTGCGTACACATTTTTTTAACTTTAACTTCTCCCATTTTATCTGAGGAGGTGATGATGTGAATTTGAAATAATTATTTTGTATCTGAATTTTTTTTAACCTTAATTCAAAATTTGAATATGGATTCTATTCTCAAATTTTAATACGATTTCTGGAATGTATTAAAAAACGATTTCTGTAATAATACAGCTGGTCAGAATTTTTAAATAAATATGAGCCAAGAAGTGAAATTTGTATTGGTTCCCTCAATCGTGAATCTTTCATTTGAATTCGTTTTTTTTTTGGTTTTATCTGAATTTATTGTTCAATTTTTTTAAAATTTCAATCTGATTGGTTATTTATGGATTAACCAATTTTTTAAATGATCAATCTGATTTTGAGTTTTTAATTCTGGATCGTCAGTTAGAAGCTCTGTTGAGTTGATATTTTTCATAAGAATTAGGTTTAAGAATTTAGAATCTAAATGGTAGGGTTAGTTGCTCTACTTTGAACCCTTTGAGTGGTGGTTTTTTTTTTAAAAATCATGTTTTTCTCATAAATGGGCTTGAGTGAGGTTTATATTTTTCAGGAAATTTATTTTTTATAATTCATGATCTAATCTGCAAGTATCAATGAAATTTTTTAACATAGGTTTCGCTGTTATTGAAAGATTTGCAAAGATACGGGTGGTCGAAATTTCCATCTTTTTTTTTTAGATATAAACGAACACAAACACATACAGGATCTCAATGAAACATGATGTTTCCTCGAATAGATTCCTTTTTTCTTAACTCTAAGCGTACATTTTTCGAGGATATGATGGCTAGCATCTTACAAATGCTAAAACCTCCAACCCACCGAAAGTGTACTATGTATGCCGTGACCGGGATTCGATCTCATACCCCCTGGCTTAGAAGACTTGAAGGCTATCCTCTACGCCACGGGCGGCGGCTGCTCTTTGATCCTACTGTTTCTATTTTGGTACTGAAGTGGTTCCTTTCATTAGACCTAAATCTAAAATTCCTATAAAAAGTATCTATGATTTTTCGAAAATTAATCAAAAAATTAATTTCAAATGAAATTTTTAACCACATATTATCATAAAAAAGTATAACAGATTTTTAACGACTAAAAACACTTAAATTTTTGTTATGAAATGTTCAATATTGGTTCTCAATTGTGCCCCAATTCAAAATTCGCACTTTTGCTAATTTGTAAGTATGGAAACAAAGTTTTGGCGATGTCATGTCTAAAAATGGAACATCAAAGTCAAAAGTCTCCTATTTTTGGACCAGCTACAAATTTTCCGGGTTTTTCATTAATTTTCATTTTTTTTTTCTTAAAAATAGGTAGTATGGTTCATATTCTTCACAGTTAAAGTAATTTCCCTTTTAACATTGGCTAGGACAGTAAAAAAAAGTGATTCTTCCTTATTGACTATGATTTCTCAAACCGCGCTTCACTATGTGAGCTGTCTGGATTACTACTTATTAGAAAAAGCATTTTTATAAACGTTGAAAATTTTATCAGAAGGACTATTTATGGCAAAAAACGGTATGGTAGGATTCAGGAAGAATAAGAGTTCATTGTGTGCATAGTCGCATCTTTATCATTTGCTTGCTAAATGAATTATTTACAATTTTCGGTATTTTTGGACCAAAGTAGGTTCTAGGTCCAAAGTAGGAGCACTCCTAAGTATAGTAAGTATGGTTTCTAATTTTCTTTTTTTTCAAATTCGGAAAACTATCATATTAATATTTATTTACGACCGTTTACAATGGTTTTATCTTTGGGGATTCTCGTTGATGTTGTTCGGTGATGTTTAGATGAAAAGATTGGCTTTATTTTTTACGTTTCGGTATACTCTTTATTCCAACCATCTTCAGAAAAAAAAACATTTTTTTTCTCCTCATTTTATTGTATAAAATGGTTTCTGAAGGTGGTTGAAATAAAGAGCAACCGAAACGTAAAAAATAAAGCAAATCTTTTCATCTGAACATCACCGAACAACATCAACGAGAACTTCAAAAGAAAAAAAAGAAAAAGTTATCATAATATTGAAAATGCATTTGAGTTTCGAAAATCATGGATCAAATATTACACGAAACGCCAAATCATATATGAACCAGGATTGCTGAACAATATTCCTTACGATGATTCGAAATGAAAATCAAGAACCCCTAGCTATAGTTACCGAATCCGAAAAAGAAGAACAGAAATACAATTTTGATTTTGATTATATGGAACTAAAACCTCCGAAACAAGTAGATATATCTTTTTAAAAATTAAATATTTCGAACAGAATTTTCTAACCATAAGTGAAAACAAATTTGAAACTGCAGCAGAATTCTTAACCTGGGATTAGTTTTTGAGGTTTTCGCAAAAGTTTTGAATAAAGACTATGAGTCTTAAATAACCTTTAACTTACTCAATCGTTCAAATTTGATTGGTAATTTGAAAATTTGAGTGCAGATTAGAATGCCTTGCTTGCTTTTACTGGACCCTCATGGGAGGGCCATAAATATAAGCCTACTTGCAAGAATATGTTAAACACTTTTGAACAGCCATTTTATCGAAAAATTCAAATTACGTACGTAAACAATCATGTAGACATGTTCTGGAGATCATCCTTCGTTTGCTTCACCAATTTATTTTCAACTTTCGCAAAACAAATTGCAAAACACAATCCTTACCTTTGAGGTACAAGAAAAGGAAAAAGCCTCTTTTGGAGATTTTTCTCATTTAATTTAAAAAATTCCTCTTCAATTTACTTGACAAATGCGCTCACTTCATTCAGCCGCAAAAATGCTCTTAAAGCTCTGTTATTTTTTATGAATTGTCATCATTATAATAAAAGTTTCTTTTTCATTACCTAAATTATTAAAATTTTCACATCGAAGTGTTTCAAGCATCCTTTTCAACAAGAACCCAACCAAATGAAAAAGTTCATAAAATCCTAAACTTAGAATTCGAATATTTGTGCTAAAGAAAAACTTGTATTTTCTCAAGACATTTAAAATTTCGCAATTCGAGTTTAACATCACTTTTCAAGTTTTTTTTTTACAGAGGTTAATTATAAACAACACATTTAAAAAAAAAAAGTCTTTATTTGTATCAATTCATCATTACATTTATATTACATTATTTCATTAAATTAGGTGTTCAGGTCAATAATGAACTGTTCAGAGCCCTATAGTTAACTAGATAATAAAAATTTATTTATAAGATTTAAACTTGCTTAGCGCAATCATGTATTTAATGTAGGAGAACATCCTGTAATGGCAAAAATATTTTAAAGTAAAAACTAAACACTATCCTAAAATAAAACTAATTATAAAGAGAACGAATCTCTGCGATGGAATACTGCATCGATTTGCCTCTGAAGTTGGAGATGATTTTGTTGGCCATCTCTTCGATCGATTCAATGCCCGCAATCCGATGAAGATCTTCGGTGCTGTACCAAGGTGGAAGCCGCAAAATCATTTTCAGAACCTTGTTTTGAATCCTCTGGATGGCTTTCTTCCTCGTCGCGCAGCAGCTAGACCAAATCGGAACTGCATACATTATCGCTGGTCGGAACACTTGTTTGAAGATGAGTAATTTATTCCTCAGACATAGGCGGGATTTCCTGTTGATGAGAGAATAAAGAGATTTAGTGTATTTATTACATTTAGATTGAATATCTTCAATGTGATTTTTAAAAGTAAGGTTCCGATCAAGTGTTAGTCCCAAGTACTTCACGTGATCAGACCATTCTAATGAAACCCCAGTTATGGAATGATTTTCATTAGGTTTTAAAAATTGAGCTCTTGGCTTATGGGGAAATAAAATAAGTTGAGTTTAGGAAGCGTTAGGAGAAATTTTCCACATTTTCAAGTAATTCGAAAAGGAATTTTAATTTTGTTGCAATCTACTGCGTACCACCCGTAAATTCCGACCTTTGGCTGAAAGCAAAGTATCATCAGCAAATAATCTTCTACCTTTTCCTTCTGGTACATCAGGAAGATCAGAAGTAAAAATATTGTATAAAATCGGCCCAAGTATACTGCCCTGAGGGACCCCAGCTTTAATGGGAGTCCTTTCAGAGCATGAATTTTGATAGCTTACTTGTAAGGTTCGGCTAGTCAAATAATTTTGAATAATTTTAGTGAGATATACAGGAAAATCAAATTGAGCTAATTTAGCTACTAAACCTTTGTGCCAAACACTGTCAAAAGCTTTTTCAATATCAAGAAGAGCAACACCAGTTGAATAACCTTCAGATTTGCTAGCGTTAATCATATTAGTTACACTCAAAAGTTGATGTGTAGTAGAATGTCCATGACGAAAACCAAATTGTTCATCAGGGAAAATAGAATTCTGATTAATGTGACTCATCTTTCTATTCAAAATAACTCTCTCAAAAAGTTTACTTAAAGAAGGGAGCAAACTAATTGGTCGATAACTTGACGGCTCTGAAGCACTTTTTCCAGGTTTTAAAATTGGAGTTACTTTGGCATTTTTCCATTTATTGGGAAAATAAGCCAAATGAAAACATTTATTAAAGATTTTAACTAAAAAATTTAAAGTACTTTCAGGCAACTTTTTAATAAGAATATAGAAAATCCCATCTTGAACTAAGTAGAAACAAGTTTTAAAACCTATAGATGCCAAGAAATATTTAGCTCAACAATTTATGATTCAACTATTATAAAGATATATTGATTACCAATAAATAATCCATTTCAATACAACAATGCGTTTAAATGGTTTTCACAAAAAAGTGCTTCCTTTTTTTATTTACTGCCTAAGCATAAAAACTGTTTAAAATTTACCCCTTCACAAATTTTCAAGCTAAAGCTTCTAGCTTACAAAGCGCCCAGTTTCAAAAGCTCTGAGCAAACACTGTCTCACGTAATAAATTTAAGCCAACAAGAGAAAATTAGCCGAAGAATGTTGTCCCACAAGTGGAAACTTGATGAGCAACAACGAAAAAAGGTGAAAATCCTTCCTCCCACCAACTGACCATTTAGGAGGGATAAGTATGGAGGGCAACAACATCAAACAGATTGTACGTGAATGTGTGGCTGTTTATTTTCCACCCACGCCATATTTTGCATCCCTCAGCAGCGCCCATCCGAGGACACGTGAACTTTCACGTTACCTTCCCGTGTTAGGAACGAAGAACCACACCACCTTTGCAGTTGGCTTTCGCTGAGGTAAAAACCGAAATGGAAAAGAAGCGAAAAAATCAACCGCCCACCTCCATACATAAACACACAAACAAACCTGGTGAAGGAAGGTAAAGGTTCCACCATGCATTGATTGAAGTCCCTATTCAGGGTTCCACCAGCCAGTGTGTGATCTTGTTTACCCTTTGAAAAAACACCACAAAAACCACGTGTGCGCGATGCCTCGTCCAGCGCGAGAAGGCCAGCTAGCTAAGTATGTAGCTGGGAAAAAGTTTGGGTTTTTCAGAAGGTTTGTTGTATGTTTGGAGCCGCCAGCCGTGGGGAGTTTTATTTTTTTAAACTGTTGTTCTGTGCTGTTGCTTGAGCATACAATTGGCATGAATGGAAGGTAAGCATGAAATGATCAAACAATAACAATCTGACGGAATTATTTTTAATGTTAGGTAAACTGAACATTTGATTCAATGATTATAACCGACTGACTTGCGATGGGATATGAATATTGTAATGATACGAATCTGCTCATTAGAGACAATCAGATTTGGGAAGCACATTTCGAGCTATATGGTTGTATATGCATGACAGAGCAACAGAATTTATCGAGAATGGTTTCAAAGCAAATTTCAAAGTTTTAATATAGAAAGTTTTATTTTATTATAGATTTTTTTTTCTTTATTTTAAGAGACTTTCAGCCTTTGGCTGGTTCGTCTTTATTATAGATTTTATTTCCTTTTTTCAAAAACAATACATTAAAATATCAAATCTTATATTCAAATCACGTCTTCGGAACATTGTGTTATTGAAAACTTTCAAATTTTCGAAGGTTATGGGTAATTTTAAAGACTCCTTCAAATGGTTTTTAATTCAACCCTCATTCGTTCCAGAAATATCAACCCGTTACAATTCTTTTTTCAACTGATTTCTACAAAGTTTTTAGTTTTGAAATTCTCGTAACGTAGTTCAAATATGTTTTTCAGACAATTTTCAGCTACAACATTTACTCAATGTCCTAGAAAAAAAAAACATGCTTCTTAAAAGACTGAAGATCAGCTAAACGTTGCATATAGGGAATTTTTTGACATTTTTTAAGATCATGACTACAAAAACTGTAAAAATGTTGTGTATAAACCGAACTTTTCAATCAATGAACCGTCAAATTTGTTTAAGTCACACAAGATAAATTTTGAAAAAAAAAGACTTAATTTATCACAGTTAGTCGTTTTGAGATGGTAAAAATAAACACAGAATTTTTGACAAATTTTAAAAAGAAGCTATTTTGTTAACCTTTTTCAATATGCAATTTCTCAGATTTTCTTAGACTTAAACTCAACTTGGCACGGGATTTTAAGCATTTTTACACAAGATTTCCGCAATCGCAGCACTTATATATTAACACCACTAGAATACCTTTGAAATTGCCTTCCTGGTGAATATAAATTTAATGAGGAAATCTTGCGCAAATAAAATAAAAATCCAATGAAAGATTTAATTTAAGTGTACTTTCTTACTTTGAATCTGTGAAACTTCAAATTGACAAAACGTACGAAAAACATCTACTTTTGAAAATTCGTCAAAAATTCTGTGCTTTATTCGCATTCGCATTCGCATGAACAGTCGCCTAAAACTTCGGTTGGCGCTACTCATCAACTCTCCGTTTTATAAAATTACAGTCGCTCAGAATTGCAACTTTCCTTCCGAAAAAGTGTTGCATTTCTTGACTTATAATTTCAAAAGAAGCTAGGTCTTCCAATTCGTTGCCTCAGATTAATAAATCTCTTAAAATGAAAAACCAGCCCCCACAGAATGTTGAAGGTGCCCTGGCCGAACCCTGCGGACTGTGTGGGGAAAGGGAAAGGTATGTTAGTCAACGTTCACTTACAGATAGATGCAGAGATCTCTACGACCCATCCATAAACGTGAGGAGGTTTTGGAGAATTGTTAGTATAAATTTGGAAAAGGTTAACCCTGGGAGATGCTAGGCCAGCATTGCGGGTGTTGATTTTGTCCTACACCTCTTACGCTCCTAAAGTTTCCTACTGAAACTCCTTGCACTGACCATGAGGCTTATGGAAATTTTTTTACAAAATTATAAATTAATAAGGCAACGATTTGCAGTCACGTTAATATTTTAATATCAATAAACAAGAATTTTTTACGAATAATTGTAAAAATATCACTTATCAATGTCAAGATCAAGGGAATATAAGTGTCCTCCGGAAACAAAATCATACAATAACGTGCAAGAAAGTTCAATTCGAAATTCTGGAATTAATTGCTGAGATACCAACAAATTTTCAAAACGATCATGATCCGATAGTTGTTTTATAGATAAAAATACATAATTTGTTATGCTCAAATAACCATGCATTTCGGGTTTTAACGTTCAAAGTAGATGTGTGTAGTTTATCTAGCCAAGCTTAGCTATACGGAGGGCTATGTTGTTATTCAATAAGCGGCACTTAATGAATTTTTTGCTTAAATCATTAAAAAAATGACATCGGATTAAGATTGCTGTTTTGAAAATTTTTTGAACAATTTCTAGCTAGCCTCTCAATAATTATTATAAAAGAACTTTGATAACTTTGAAATTGCAAAATACCTTATCCTATATTTTAAAAAATTAGCTATATATCAGGAATGACTTAGCTTCGCTTTCCAGGAATAGAATCGTTGTTAAAAGCCGTACAAGTTTTTTCGAAATTGTCCAGTTGACTAGGGAAAACGGCAAACAAAGCCAAAAACTATGGACCTTTTGCGAGCTAAAAACACACACACACACACACACACACACACACACACACACACACACACACACACACACACACACACACACACACACACACACACACACACACACACACACACACACACACACACACACACACACACACACACACACACACACACACACACACTTCCGGTTGTCCATTTATAGAACTTTCTAGCACTTGTTTTTTGAATAAAATCTATAAATTTATTTAAATTTCCAAATAGAATTTTTTCAGCTCTCATCTTTGGTTTGTTGTGCTAGATATATACAAAACTTTTTAGCATTACAAATTTTTTTTTAAGATTTAATGTTATTTACGGATTTCCTTTAATTATGACTTTACACCAAAATTATAAAATGTCACGTTTGAGAAACATTCCAAAACAAATTTTCTAAACTAATATAAAAAAGAAAATATTTATTTTTAAAAAAACAAGAAATGTTTTCAATTCTTTAAAAAAATGAATCTGAATTTTTCAAGAATGATCCATTTGCCCATATTTTGCATTTGATTTAATTTTGTTCATATTAACGCACAAGGAAGAGCTGCATAGCACCTGATATAATAACCGTATCTCTTATTCCAATGCTGATAAGCTATTAGCTGGATTGACTTCTCACATCCACCATTCGTATCTCTTATTCCAATGCAGATTAATTTGAAAACTCAAACGTCAAAAATTCTGTGCTTTATATGTTAAAAATCTAAAAATGCTTTAATGTGCCCAATCACGTCAACTTACTAATCATCTTTTCCAAATTTACCTGGTATGACTTTAACAATTTTGCCGGTTCATTGATTGAAGAGTACAGTTTTCACAACCCTTTTTCATTTTTTGTGGTCATGAACTTAAAAAATATCAAAAATATCTATATATCCTTATATGCAACGTATAGCTTCAGCTTTTTGGACATTAAGTAATTTTTTTAACATTCTGCGCATGTTTTTTTCGGATTTTTTTTAGATTTGTAAACACGAAAAGCTGAAGAATTGTACGTGAATATTGTCTGAAAAAAATATTTGAGTTACCTTACGAGGTTTCCAAAACTATAAATTTTGTCATAATCGGTTGAAAAACAAGAGAGATATAGCGGTTTTAAGCGAGGAGTGTCAAATTGACACCCAAGGTTTGATTAAAAGTTTTTCCTGGGCTTTCAGGTGCGTCCATAAAAAACAATGATGCAAAATTATCAATCTCAGGGATGCGTTGAGCGTCCCCAAAGAAAATGTATTATTTGGATGCACCCGAATAAAGTTACAAGCCGCCAAACTTCCAATATTGTCTAATTGACACTCAAGAGTGGATTAGGGTTAAAACCCTAATCTAATATTCTAATTACGTTACTGGTTCATTTTGTTACCAAAAATTATCAAATTTTCGAAGGTGAAGGGAAATTTAATAATTTAAAGAAACCTGAGTTATCTTAGAAATTGAGATCATAAGCGGGAAATTGCTTAATGTTTTTTTTGAAAATCAAGGAAGAATTGGAGAGAACATTAATTTCAATCGAAGTCAATTTCCAAAACAAATATGTACACAATTTGAAGCTTCGAAATGTAATATTTTGAAATTTAATTTTTTAGATCACTTTTCAGTATCTTCATCAACATGTTTTTCCTTATTTGTATGAAACGAATTCAGAATTCAGGTTTTTTTGTGTAGCTTTGTTTTCAACGATCGATTTCATTAAAATCTCAACTCAACTTCTTTTTAAAACAGATAAAATCTGTCAAAAGAATCTAGTTCCAGACACCAAAATCTGCCAAATTTTCAAAACCTAGGCTTCAAGATGCCATTTCCATGAGTAACCAATGAAATTATTTCAAGAAATTTTTAATAGGGATCGATGTTTTATATTCATCTAAATAATGTGTATCAATTATCAAATTAATTTACCGGATGTCATAAAATACTTGGAATTTGATTTGCCGTATGTTTAAGCCATTTTTTTTTAGTTTTTATAATCTTTTTTGATTGATATTTTTCGGTGAGCAGCTCACCGAAAAATATCAATCAAAAAAGATTATAAGTACGTGCGGTGATTAAAACTAAAGGGGATTTTTTTTTATTATCTGACGGGTTTGCGCCGGGGGTCTTCAGATTTTCCCCAAAATTGAAAATTTGGTTCATTTTTGCAACTTAAAAACACATGTATTTTTTCAGATTTCTAACATTTTTATTTTTTGAGTTAGCATCGGTTAGATTTTTTTGTCAATAAAAAATAACCATTTTTCAAAGCTACATAACTCTGTTGTTTCTCAACGGAAATTATAAAATAGCACATCAAAATGCATTGAAATTTTATCAGCTTTCCAAATAGTATAGTTGAAAAAAATTAAATAATGACCTTCAACATGAAAAGTTGTAAATAAACTTTAAATGGCGTCTAAAAGTACCGTCTGCACCACCGAATATTTTGCAAAAAATACCATTGTGTAGCTCGATTCATGATGCAACTTTCATCTGAAGACACCAAAGTGGGCCATTAACACCTTGAAGAGTTATGAAAGAAATAATGACAATAAATCTCTTTTTTTGCATCAAAAACAAACAATGGTGGAACAACTGCACTCACATATGGAGATAGCAAGCACTTCTTACAACATGGAAACAAAAGAACTTATCAAAGCTGGTAAAAACACAATTTTTTCGTCCTTTTCAGACTGCCTTTACTCGCATAACAGTCCCATATGAATTTTCGTCATTTTAGGTCAACATAAGGCTTCAACATAAAAGACTAAAAAAAGAGGTTTTGTTCTATAAATTTCGAAAAAAAATATCAATTCGTGGCTGTCCTATATGAAATATATCTGAAAAACAGTCCCATATGTGAAATACCACGGATTTGGTTACTTTTCAATGTTTCTTTCGGCGAAATAGTCTTTGGTTTATTGCTTTGAATCATTTAAACATTTTTTTTAACTCACTTGATGTCGAATGATGCACACTAGTTTTCGAAGGCAGGTCTGACTTTCTTAGGAATGACTTCCTGAGCGAAAAACTATCGGATGCAATCAAAAATCGTAAAAAGATTCAACTTACAATGTGGAATTCATGATTTTTTTTTGCAAAAGTATGTTTCTTCTTCTGACAATTGCATTTAGATGTTCAAAAATGATCAATGCTAGTAGATTCGAAAAAGGTTTCAAATATGGTCAATTAACAGTCCCATAATGAATAAAAATGGTGCTCTCGACCTTACCAATAACCCAATTTCGAATATTTCAGGCCTAACGATTTATTATGACAACTTACAAACGATTTTCGTTTATGCTGAAAGTGGTGATCACAATTTAAAAATATATTCCAAAACAGAAAAAGCTGATTGTCTCGCTTGCTTATTTTTGTATATGGGACTGTTATGAAACAAGGGGCGGTAGATTGTTGCAGCTTAACTGACTTCATGTTATATCCAAAAATCTAATAACGTATTCGTTTATACCCAGTTTTGCACCAGGTCACAACAAGTTATGCACATTTAACTGTCATTTTTAAAAGTTTATGCGCTAAGTTTTGCATCCGTAATTCCTCAGATTTGATTTAAAATGGACGGTGGAACAATGAAGATTCGTGTGTGAGCGATCAAGGTAGCAAAACACTGACGACGAATTATGTTCGTTCTTGTATGGTAAACCTCAAAGCTAGGCGAATGTAGAAACTGAACCTGAATGTAGAGACTGAACCTTCTACTATTGGCATTGATTATGCTTCACAATGATCTTTGATCGAAAAATTAATAAGTTATATAGTATATGACCAGGTTGTAATAGCAACATTCCCATTATTAGTTATATCACTTAAACAATACGATACTCAGAATTTTGGTTAAAATTTAAAGTCAGTTTTGCTGCAAACACTCTACAAAGCACGAAAAAGTTGTGTTTTTTACCTGCTTTGGTAAGTTCTTTTGTTTCCATGTTGTAAGAAGTGCTTGCTATCTCCATATGTGAGTGCAGTTGTTCCACCATTGTTTGTTTTTGATGCAAAAAAAGAGATTTATTGTCATTATTTCTTTCATAACTCTTCAAGGTGTTAATGGCCCACTTTGGTGTCTTCAGATGAAAGTTGCATCATGAATCGAGCTACACAATGGTATTTTTTGCAAAATATTCGGTGGTGCAGACGGTACTTTTAGACGCCATTTAAAGTTTATTTACAACTTTTCATGTTGAAGGTCATTATTTAATTTTTTTCAACTATTCTATTTGGAAAGCTGATAAAATTTCAATGCATTTTGATGTGCTATTTTATAATTTCCATTGAGAAACAACAGAGTTATGTAGCTTTGAAAAATGGATATTTTTTATTGACAAAAAAATCTAACCGAAGCTAACTCAAAAAATAAAAATGTTAGAAATCTGAAAAAATACATGTGTTTTTAAGTCGCAAAAATGAACCAAATTTTCAATTTTGGGGAAAATCTGAAGACCCCCGGCGCAAATTGTCAGATAATAAAAAAAAATCCCCTAAACTTTTAAATTTTTGTAACCTACCTACCTAAGGGTCCAGCGCCGATTGACCGGCGCATAGGGCTGAGATAAAAGATCTCCACTGCTGGCGATCCGGAGCCGCGCGTAATGTGTAATGTAATGTATTTAATAAATTTGTATTTGTTTTTTAATCCTGAATTTTTGTGTTTTGAAAAGTTAATTCTCTATTTGGTAACCTTCAATTGGAATTTTGGGTCCAAGAAAAGACAAAATGTAGAAACAATGTTTCTCTTATAAAAATTCTTGTTTTTTTCCTTATTTATAGGCATTTGATTTATAAAAAAAATCCGATTTATAGGCTTAGACTATAATTGGTATTTTTTTTAAAGAAAAACAAAGTTTCTACTTTTGTCTTTTCTAGGACCCAATAATCCAATAAACGGCGACAAAATATTCAGAAACTAAAACTTTAAACTTCAAAACCTGCGTTCGAAAGTAAATATCTACTGTTTTACTCATTTTGGTGGTTTTGTGCCAACGTAAGAACTTATACTACACATATAATATACGACGTATTACAGGACACGACACTTAACGTTCTTACTAACATAAAAGGATTTTAAATTACCTTTTTTGTCGACCGGTTTCGGGCTCGATGTTGCCCATCTACAGGACAATGTCCGACTGGTTACTAAAAGGAAAAACACTAACACAGCTTCATACTACTGCATAGTATTCGTCGAAGGATGGTCAAATCATTTTTGGTTGGCCAAGTTGAAAAGTGGCGATATGATTGGCGGGTCGTCCTCGTTCATTAAAGGCCTCTCAGAAGTTGTTATGAACATAGATTCCCAGGCATTTAAATGAGACGCTTTGCGTATACATTTTTTGAATCTAACCTTTTCCCAACCTATAGAGTGATTAGATTCCGATGCGTGGGCAGCTACGCTGGATTCGTTGGTTTTGCTGTTATCCACAGCGTTTTTATGTTCTTTTATTCGAGTTTTAAATTTTCGTCTTGTCTGGCCAATTGTCCAGCAGTTTATATTGGCCAGACAAGACGAAAATTTAAAACTCGAATAAAAGAACATAAAAACGCTGTGGATAACAGCAAAACCAACGAATCCAGCGTAGCTGCCCACGCATCGGAATCTAATCACTCTATAGATTGGGAAAAGGTTAGATTCAAAAAATGTATACGCAAAGCGTCACATTTAAATGCCTGGGAATCTATGTTCATAACAACTTCTGAGAGGCCTTTAATGAACGAGGACGACCCGCCAATCATATCGCCACTTTTCAACTTGGCCAACCAAAAATGATTTGACCATCCTTCGACGAATACTATGCAGTAGTATGAAGCTGTGTTAGTGTTTTTCCTTTTAGTAACCAGTCGGACATTGTCCTGTAGATGGGCAACATCGAGCCCGAAACCGGTCGACAAAAAAGGTAATTTAAAATCCTTTTATGTTAGTAAGAACGATAAGTGTCGTGTCCTGTAATACGTCGTATTTTATATGTGTGATCTACTGTTTTACTTATTTTTATTATTTTGAATCAACTTTCTTGAATTGAACTTTTTTTTTTAAATTAATCTATGGAAAATTCGAAAAATGATTCGATGTAGCAGCTGTGTTGGATTTCAACAACATTGGTCACCCTGATAATAATAGCTTGTTTATGTAGACTAGCTTGCTCAACAGATGAACCAGTGATATCATTTAGACAGATTTCATTCTTTTGTTACTGTTTCAAAGTTGCAAGCGAAAAGTTGTAATTTTAATTGAATGCCAATAAATCTACCTCTTTAAGTTTCGGACGTCCCACAGAACAGAAGATTTATTTCTTATCCGCCATAGCCTGGATAAAACAAGCTGTTATACTAACATAACTTAATTGCTTCGTGCTTTCAAGTTTTACAACAAAACTGGGTATTCCGTATTTTTATGACCATATTCAACAATCTGTTTGATTCAGTTTTGTGCGTTTTCGTATGCATTCTCGATTGTTCCCAATTTTTTTTTTATCTATTGCATGAATATTTGGAAAAACTGAGCTATTGGGATTGCTCTTATTAACTGAGTTCTAAGTGGGGCTTATCATTCAATTAAGCAGTTAGTATTTAATTATTTAATGTTTTATCTACTTTGCTGATATGTTCTCATTTGTATATTTTTGAACATACTGTATGAGTTTATGAATTAGGGAACATCCATAAATGACGTAGCTTTTTTTTGTGAGTTTTTATACCCCCCCTCCCCCTCGTAGCATTTCGTCACAAAGTCATATACCCTCCCTAGATAATAACGTAGCTTTAATAACCCCCTCCCCCATTTTTAAAAATTGTTACTTTTATTATCAGCATTTTGCAAGAATAATACAAAAAATAACAAAAAAGGGAATGAAGTTATAAATGGAAGTTTAAAAAAGCTTATCAATCAGTCAAAAAAAATCAAGCTACTTTTCAAAAAACAGGATATCTAGTAAGTATTCAATCAGTTGCGTCGGTCCAAATTATCTCCATTTGGGATTCCAATGAAATCGTTGGGCAGCTTTCCTCTATCGTCTGTTCGGCTGGAATAATTGCATCTGCGATGTCAGCTACCTCCACCCATTCTCTATCGTCCTCCGGAGTGATGACCAGCACTTCTTGTCCTCTTTTGCCTACAATTCGCTTTGGACGCATCTTTCTATCCGAGGCTGGGGCCTTGTGGATTTTGCTATGCTCCTTTTGGAGAACATTTGAAGCAAAATATAAATTACATTATTTGCATGCCTACGCTCCTTGATACGCTTGAAAACAGTCGGGCAGTAGGAGTCAACAGCTACATTTTCAGACTGGATTGAATTAGGCATAATTTCGCTCAATTTTGATTTTTTTTTTTCGATATTTAATTAAAGCTACGTAGCTTTACTTGAACCCCTACCCCCCCTCTCGTCACACATCGTCACACAAAGTCAAACTCCCCCCCTCCCCCACAAATGCTACGTCATTTATGGATGTTCCCTTAATTTAGGGGAAAAGCAAGTGAGACCTTCCTCGTAAATTGAATCCAAGCGATGTTCATCATTCGAACCAGCAAAGAGTTTTATCCAGTCCATTCAGTTTTGTGCATCTTCTGATGCATTGTTTTTTGTTATGATGATATTTTTTAACAAATTGCTCGATTTAAGGGGAAATCGGGGTGATTGTGGCTAAGCAGTGTACACCACTCTTTTCAGCGACAAATTAACACTAAATCACTTGGTTTTTGCATTTTTTTATGTGAATTGCTCGATTGTTACAGTGAAACTTATGCACAAATTAAAAAAAGGTATGAAAAGTTGGAGCTATTTAGCCGCTTCTATTCATTCTTGTGCAAAAGGCGACATGATTAGCTTGAGAATGAATAAATATACCAAAAATGATCATTCATGATAAAAAACTGTTGGGTTACACTTTAATTGACTGCATTTCTTTGAAAAATTTCTAAAGTTTAGTGGAAAAGAGGCAAAATGAGCCACTTGTAGTAAAACCAAAAATTGGAGTATACTAATCGACAATTACACATTCAATGTGTAAGTTGTCACGAACGGCTGGGAAAGCATGCCATACTCACATATCAGGGTGACTCTGGAAAAAAAAACTTTATTTTTCAAAAATAAGTAAACCTTATTTTTACATCATGTGAAACCCTTCCCTTTGAGCTGAAATTTAAAATAATTCATAATTAATTTTTTTTTTTAAATATTCAAATCCAAGGGAAAATCACACTGCTCACTCCTAAAGTACTTGTCTTAACTTTGGCGTTATTCCAACTTCATTAATCAAAAACATGATCTCATAGGAAAATTATTTGGCTACAACTTTGTCGAGGACATCAAAGTGATACCAAAAGAAAGAAAAGAACTGTAATGTCGCAAAAAGAGTGTTTATTTCTTCATATGTAAAATCTAATAAATGTTTTTAAAAAGCTTATTGAATTACGACCAGAAATTGTATCTTTTGACTACTTAGCTATAGATCGAAGACTGTCTAAATGTTCAGGATGGTTTATTTACATTAATGATCAATCTTTTTATAAATTAGATCAAGATTATCTGAAGTCAAGAGTATTCATGGCGGCTTATTATAAAACAAATGTCTTCTGTTTTTCTTCAAAAATGAGTAAATCATATTCATGAAATTTTTGCAGATAATCATCATTTACTTAGTCTGAAGTTAAAATATCTTAAAACTGCTTTTTACGTTTGAAAGGCTTTAAATAGAGTTTCATACAGGCTAAATTTAGTTTGTATTACTTAAAATGTAGTGTAAAAGTTTTAAAATATCTGTTTTTTTGAAGACACACACCTCTCATGATAAAATGATAGCATTAAGAAGCAAATAGGTAATTTTATATGAAAGTCTAACATTTTTCCTTTGTGAAGGTATAGTTTAAGAGTTATCTATATGGTCATTCTGTGATAATTTTTGGGTATTAAAAAAACGGACGTTTTCTATATGTAAGTCTGTATTAAAAAAAATGGGATAGATTCCCTAGCAAATGGTTTGAATAAAAGAAGAACATAAGAACAGTGGGAGGACTTGCATGAAGTTAAAATTTCGTTTGTTTTTGAGACCAAAAATATTGAGAAATGTTTATAATGTTTGCCCCTAAATGTATGCAGCAATATTGTCCATCTTTTGAGTATATGTATTTGTTTTTAAAAGAAAACGCTGGAAAATTCAATTGAATCCAAACATAACATAACTGTTAGTGATATTCTTAGCTTTCTGTGCTAATTGGCATTAAAACAATAATTTCGAAGATGTTGAGATACATTAAAACCATAGTGATCAAAGTTACCCCAAAACATGAAATCAGATATTGCAACAAACATTTAGTTATAGCCACTAATTTAGTTTGAATATCCTGCTATCAATGATCATGCTTTAAACTCCTTACCTCAGTCTGGATTTTAACAATTTTTAGTCTTCCAAAAAAGCAACCCCTTCCAAAATATTCAAAAATGAATTGAAAAAGTGATCAATGTTCTCCCAGTTTACGGTTAATTTTCCAATTTTCAAATAAAGCAAGAGCCATATTTTTTACTATCCTGAACATTTGAATTTTGTACAATCAATAACCGAGTCGTCAAGATACCTTTTTATCTTGGGGCAATCAGCGATGAGAAGTATTATTAGATTTTTCAAATGAAATAATAATCACTCTGGTTGCGACATTACATACCATTCCTCTCAATTTGTATAACTTTGATGTCCTCGACATAGTTGTAGCCAGGAAATTTTCTTATGAGATCGTGTTATTAGCAATGCAAAAATAAATAGAATTGTTCTACCAGTGACAACGTGATTTGGCTTGTCGAGCCATTACTTTTGACAAGTTTTTTCGGTAGAAATAGATTTCTCCATCTCTTCAAGACTTTCGCTGTCCTGAACAATGTAATACTGGTCTCCCGGAAGCGTTCTGTAATCAAACTTGCAAAAGCTTCCTCCGTCGATGATAACGTACGTAACGGTTTTCAACTCTGCAGTTAATCATATAATTTCCGGGCTCTTGGTTTGACAAAGCAGCTTGTTTTTGACAAGTGGTGAAAAGGGATCCACGTTGTTGTTCACATTCTTTACTGAGGTTGTTTTCTTACTGGCGCGTAAGCACGCATGACTTTTCGGTCCAATGTTTTGTCCACCGTTCCCGGTTTACCCCCAGTTATCTATGTTCACAGAGCTTCTTTCCTCTCCTTACTTCAGAATTGATTTTCAGATTTCTTCAATGCTTACTTCTCACTTTCTCGTCAACTGACTCAGCAAAATGTTAAGGATAATCCGGATTCCGGGGTAATGTTTCTCTTTTTCACGAAAATTATGAAACTGGAGCTCACGATACAATGATTTTTTAGTTAAACTGTAAGCAACATCACCCAGCAAAAATCAGCTATTTAAACGTCATCATAAATAAGCAGTGTTGTATCAAAATCGTGGTTAAACATAATGGGACACCCTATGAGTGCTTATATAATAAACTCTCAAAGCAAATAATTATCTTTATTTCTGATTAAGTCGCCAACATTTTAAAGCCATGAAAAAAAAAATGTTCGTATCAAATCTTTGAATGTTATCTTGCCGGTATGTAAGCTATCGTTATGTTTAACTAGGTCAAAAAAAAACAAGTAATGTTTTAGGAAACCCGTTGATACTATGATCGAGTCTTAAAAAATGTGAATTGAATAGTTGATTCAAAGTGTGAGATAGAAAAGATTAGATAAAACATGGTAGTTATCAACTGATTTTATTTTGCCAAATCTAGGAATTGTCTTGTTTATAAATAAAGGTTTAATAAAAAATGTAGTCCATCATTCTTTTGCAAAAATTCATCAAAAAAGTATTTCCCGAATAATTTTGAAAGCAACATCAGCATTGAAAACAAACGATAAATTATTACAGCTATAAAGTAGAGAATACATTCCGGAAACAACTTTCCTGCAAACATGGCGATTACCGTCAAGTAACAGGAAACTGGTATCGAGACGTAGTGCCCCAGTTATCAAAAGTAATGAGCACCCTTTCTTCAGCTGGTAGAACAACGATAAAAAATGAACGCTAGGGCTTGTCAATCATAAAAAATTGAAATTGGTAGAATGTTTTGAAAAAAAAAACGATATACCTGTGTGTGAAATTCATTATTTGTGTATTAAAATTAACAATCATAGTTGGTATCTTGACTAATCAAAAATGGGTTTAAAATTTGTTTGGCTATTAGAATTTTAAAATGAAAATTTTAAGTTACAACAACAGTTTAAATTTGGATGTGCTTACAATTTAGACACCTTCTAGGATCCAACTAACGAAAAATAGAACCATACTTCAATCGCTGGTTCCATTTCTTTTCAACTGGCTCGTTTGAAATTGCTATTTTTCTGCTACCACATACCAGACATAGAAATAGTTTGATTTGGCAGCCGATATTTTGTGGTAAAATCACTACTTTCCCTCGTTTTTCTCACTTCCTTGAACATGGTCTGGTCGATTCCTGAAGTAACACTAAGCTTTACTGTGTTTTTTTTTTTCGATGAAAGAATAACTTTGTTCCTTGAACGAAATTGAGAATTGTTTTCCTTCTTACTTGACTCCCATTTCTACCACGAATACAATGTCTGATGTTCTTTTTTTTTATTTTTTCTTTCTTTAGCTATTGATTTGGACCACAATCGAAACCGTGACAGTCTGGCTGCAATGACTAGCGATAAAACAAAAATAACCACATACAGGATCAGTCAGTGAACGAACAACAACAAAACGAACAAGCGAGGGAACAAATAAATTAAATAATCGATTTCCCACCGGAAGTCAAAGTTACGGCAAATCTTTCCGCTTTTTTCCGCTTGAAGTTTTTTTTCTCTGCTTTCAGTATTTCATTCAGCTTTTACTTAAGGGAATTCCCTTCAAATGCTGTTTTGCCGTTGTTCATGTACGGAAAAATCCACTTGCGAGAAAGTCAATGATGACCTATCAAGATGAGTAATGTGAGTGCCGAGGGTATTTTGCTGCTTGCTGTTGTTTGCGTAGGTAGAGTGTTTCTGTGTGTGTGTCAATTTCTGACCAGAGACCCAAGGAGAGCAGCCAATCGATTGAGCACTAAAGTGGCCAATTCAAGCCAGGATTGATTTATCTTTAACAGACGATCTACTCGTTGTTGGTGGGTAAACAATCGGGTGATTTTTCCGACCATTCAGGGGAACCTTCTTTTTGCCCACAATAATGAAAACGAAGGAAATTTTCATATACATTTCTAAGTATGCTTAAAACATTAGTTGAATGTCTATTGTTTCATAATACTTTTTTTGCACTTACACGGTGTCTCTGATGGAACGATTATATTTATCGAAAATAAGCATCGCTAATTTTTGCACCATTCAAAAGCTGGGACTTTCCCCTTTCATTTGAGCCCAAATTTGAAATAATCCACCGGGGGGTCTAGAACATTTTATTTTTTTGAAAATTTAACCTTTTTAACGGTATTCCAAAAACAAAATCATACTAATCACTGTGAAAACGCTCGTCTTACGTTTAGCGTAAATTCAACATTATATGTCAATAACATGATTCAATAGGAAATTTCCCTGGCTACAATTTTGTAGAAGACAACAAAGTGATACAAATTGAGAGAAATGAGTTGGAATGTCACAAACAGAGTGATTATTGTTTCAATTGAAAAATCTAATAAAACTTCTCACCATTGATTGTACTAAGACCAGAAAAAGTATTCTACGAGCTTAGTTATTAATTGTAGAGTATATAAATGTTCAAAACGGTTTGTTTACATTTAAAAAGCAATCTTTTACATTAAGATGATCAGGATTAACTGAAGTAATGAGCATGTTTGAGGTTTTATTATCAAATATCAAATTCTTTTTTTTTTTGTCACTCCGATTTTTCCAAAACCCCCAAAGTAGGGAATAAATATAGTAAAAGGTATTTGAAACGAAAATTTGATACATTCTTCGAAAATTCAAACAGTTGAATGAGCGAAAGGCAAACTGTAGAAGATGGAAATAATATCATCTGTCGTTAAGAATTTTTTTTTTCTCATATGTTTGATCTTAATTTTTTCGATTCTTTGGTTTTGTGCAATGTAGATTGTATACAAGTTTGTTTCAAGCCAGCTTTGGTTTAATTTTTTAACAAATGTATTGAAAATTTAAACGAATTTTTATTTTGAGCCTGACGCCCCCCCTCCCTCCCCCTCATCGTGATGTTTCAACTCCAAATGATAAAAGACAGATTTCAAATTTGTTCCGGCCATATAAAAAAGATGGCTCCTGCTTGACATGAAAATTTTGTTACTCATGTCATACTTTGAGCAATTTTACATTTTGAATAAGTGCCTAATCTGACAAATATATTTATGTAGATAAATTATTTTAAGCATTTCTAGCCAGTGCTTTAAATACTGTTCATGATACGATGTAATATTTTATGTTCATAGAAGTAAGAAAATAATATTCCAGGGAAAAGCCAAAAATGCTGAAATCCACAGATAGCTTGCAGTGTTCCATACTATCAGATAAAAACACATGTTATTTGTTATTTTATCTAGGAAATTTGTAAAAAAATTCATCAACTTGAACAAATACAAAAATTTCAGAAAACGAAATAAAAAATTCGCATAAAATCTGATGACTTCAGATCTGACAACTTAAAGTGCATTGAGAGAATATTTTCAGATAACAATATTACATCAAATCAACCCCTTAAAATTGTTGAAAACAAAGTTGATGTTGTGATTTTTTTTTCATCTTCTTTTTCCTTTTTATAAAAAAAAATCATTAAAAGACATTAGGTTCAGTTCGTGTACTTTTGAGAAAAATGAACAATCTAGAATTTTCGCTTGAAAACTTAAATTCGACCTCATTTTTACATACACGAGTGCCTCCAAAAACACTTATCTATGCAATCAAAGATAAACAATAGGTTGAAATTTTTATTTAATTTTATATATGACACTTTATCATGCTTGTGATACCCGTGTCTAAGGTTTCACAATCTATCAAAAGTAAAAAGTTTGAAAACCTTCTGAAATCATCATAAAGGGTGAAAGATTTTCTACAAAAATGTTTGATTTTGAAATCCAGGTGAATTATTTGAATTTTGAGCTTAAATGCAAGAAGTAAATCTAATTTGTTTCCTAGTTCCAAATGTTTGTTCATTAAGTATTCAATCTAACTTAGCTCAAAATATAAATAACTAAATTTTCAAGAAAGGCGGAATACATTTTTTCCAGAATAAAACCCTACAAATGCTCATAACTTTAGATAATCTTGATCAATTTAATGTAAAAGATTGATTTTTTAATGAAAATAATCCGTTTTGAACATTTATTTACTCTACAATCAATAACTAAGCTCGTATAATACTTTTTCTGGTCTTAGTACAATCAATGGTGAGAAGTTTTATAAGATTTTTCAAATGAAATGATAATCACTTTGTTTGTGACATTACAACTCTTTTCTCTCAATTTGTATCACTTTGTTATCTTCTACAAAATTGTAGCCAGGAAAATTTCCTATTGAATCATGTTATTGACATATAATGCTGGATTTACGCTAAACGTAAGACGAGCGTTTTCACAGTGATAAGTATGATTTTGGCTTTTGAAAAACCTTTAAAAAGTTTAAAAAATCTTCAAAAAAATAAAATGTTCTAGACCCCCCGGTGGATTATTTCAAATTTGGGCTCAAATGAAAGGGGAAAATCCCAGCTTTCAAATGGTGCAAAAATTAGCGATGCTAATTTTCAAAAATAAATTTTTTTCCCAGAGACACCGTGCTTAGCTTATGATACAAAAAACACAAAAATAACAAAAATGACAAAAAAGACAAAAATGACAAAAATGACAAAAATGACAAAAATGACAAAAATGACAAAAAAGACAAAAATGACAAAAATGACAAAAATGACAAAAATGACAAAAATGACAAAAATGACAAAAATGACAAAAATGACAAAAATGACAAAAATGACAAAAATGACAAAAATGACAAAAATGACAAAAATGACAAAAATGACAAAAATGACAAAAATGACAAAAATGACAAAAATGACAAAAATGACAAAAATGACAAAAATGACAAAAATGACAAAAATGAAAAAAATGACAAAAATCAGAAAGGTTTCAGGATTTAAACATTCTCTTTATTTGTTTCCCTTAAAGTGTTTAGTCGTAAATCAAACAATATATAAACTTTTAAACAAAAAATTCTGTTTGTTTTGCTTCACGGAACGCTCTACATATTCAGTCTCGCGTTCACAATATTCAATCAAAATCAGAACACAAGCTGACACCACGCTTTAACAGCCAAAACCATTTTAATTGAAAACGGCTCAACGCGATTCGAAAGATTATCGAAAATAATGAACTCAATCATAAGCACATCCAATTAGGCAAGTTGTGCCGGAGTTTTCGTTAGTGTAGTGTTTTTTTTTGTAGCTAACCGTTTTCCAAACTCCATTCAATTCGTTTCTCTGTTATTCTTCGCTTTCAAATGACTACCGAGCCATTGAAAGCAATTGAATTAGAGATAGAGAAAACGATCCGTGGCAGCGCCGGAATTACCGAAAAGCTTTTCCTGGAAACACCCAAACTTGCTCTCGGTTTAAGCGATTGATTGGTTCTGGGATTGAGTTAAAGAATTTTAAAAAAATAATTTGTGTGTCTTCTCAGACAAACTCATATTATCAACTTCAAGAAAATTCAAAGAACTAGGATTGTTATTCCGTATAAAAAGTTTGTCTAAAAATCTGGGTGCTGTTTATTCTTCCTATTTTTTTTCCTATCCCTGCGCGCAATATTTTTAGTTTTCAAATGCTGAAAAGTACTTCTTCTGCTCTTTTCAGCTCATTTTCCATTAGTGGTGGCAAATTGACGGAGTATAACTTTTTCCCAATGCTCTGCCAGTGGCACTATTGGTGTGGTGGGATGCAACTTTCCGTTGATCACTGTTGGAGAAAATGAAACGGTGGCCGATCGAATAATTTTGAAAAAAAAAGTTTCGTTTTGGAATATTTTTCAATTATTTTTATTACTTTTATTGAGCATAACATATGTATGCAATAAAAAATATTTCGGATGATGATTATAAATAAACCAAGACAGATAATTGTATTCTGTAAAATTTTGATGAATCCCCCCCTTTGACTAACCCAAAGTTGGGAAAAATACTCCCGGGCCATAAAAACTTTATAAGTAAAATGCCTTAATAAAACCATTTGTAAATAAATAAAAAAAAATTGATGGAAGGTCACAATATGAGATAGCTTGGAAATATATACAATACCATTTCAAGAGGTTACTCGGCGTTTTGTCGGAAAATTCAAAATGACCTTTCGTTTGGACATGGTTTTGCGTGGTAAAGCGGATCAATTTATCTGTCTGATTCGTTCAGCAGACGAAAAACAGGTCAACTATCGTGTTTTTTAGTCTGTTTCACATAGAATCTGGTCGCATCTTTTCATTTACTGCAGCACCTCTAGTTGTCACATCGCGAATCTATTGACAGTGTTTTGATCCGGATGGTTTGTTTACTAAGTGGTGAAAATTTCATCAAGATTGAAGCAGACAGTCAAAAGTTATCGACGATGGAACGCGAAAAGCGAGAGAAAATTCTGCACACTCACGTAGAGAAACCGACGTGGTCAGGGGTAGAGATCGCGAAATTCCTGAAATATCCTAAATCGACTGTAAATTCGGTATTGCAACGTTACTGGGAGACCCTTACGGTGGATCGAGCAAAACAAACCAGGCGTAAAATTGGAACTTATGACCGGAAGCTGCGAGCAAAAGTAATTCGATCAGTTCGCAATAGTCCCGGAATCTCCTTGATTCGGCGCAAAAGTTCAAGACGAACCACAGTACAGCTCGACGAATTTGTTTGCGAGAAGGCTTGCGGTCGTATCATGCAAGCAAACATCCGAACAGGACGCTGAAACAAAACCTGGTTGCCAAAACCAGGGCGAGGAAGTTTTACGAGAAAGTGTTGACCAAGTACAACGGATTCATTTTGATGGACAACGAAACTTACGTCAAAATGGATTTTGGACCAATAACCGGTCACAAATTTTACCTTGCGAAGCGTAATGGGAATGTTGCGGGTAGATTCAAGTTTGTTTTCGCAGATAAATTTGCTCGTAAGTTCATGATTTGGCAAGGGATCTGTAGTTGTGGGAAGATGACTAAGATTATGATGACTGGGGACACAATGAATGGAAATGTTTACAAAGAATTTATCTCCAAAAGAGGGTTTTGCCATTCATTCGGTCCCACAAAGGTCCGGTGAAGTTCTGGCCGGACCTGGCAAGCTGCCGCTACAGCCGGGATGTCGTTAAATGGTATAAGGAGAACAAGATCGATTTTGTTGAAAAAAGTATCAATCCACAAAACTGTCCGGATTTTCGTCCCGTCGAGAAATATTGGGCATTAGTTAAAGGAAAACTGAAGAAATGTGACACAACCATGAAAAATACCGCTCAAATGGAAAAGTGGTGGAACAAGATGGCGAATGAGGTTACCAGCAGTACTGTGCAGAAAATGATGGGTGGTTTTACAAAAAAAGTTCGAAAAGTCATCCGAAAAGCTGACGAATGATTTTTAGATATTTTTTTCCTTAAAGTGCAATAAAAACCCTACAAAATGACATTTTTACTTTTGTTGTACAGTGTTTCTTTCCGGAGAAATGATCTATTTTATCCGACCAGATTCTATGTGAAACCGACTTTAATAATAACATCGATGGAAAAAATGAAAAAAAATGGGCACTTGGCGGATCTCCTCACTGAAATTTTCCGTTGAAATGCCTTGCTTGAATGTTCCAGAGAAGAATGAGAAGAAAATAAAAAAAAAATATGTCTATTACTAGATTTAGCTGACGATCTGTGAAAGATGAAAATCAGTTAGTGGTACATAACGATTGGGACAACTATCTGCCAAATATACAAAAAAACTAAAAAGCGGCCGTATTCCTTCAAAAGCACTTTCAAAGGTTTCACATAGTTGATACCATGTTTTGGTAGGAATTGTAATCGTGCCATTATGCCAAAACTGTTGTGGAATGATAAAAAGTCAATAATGTTGTTTTCTTTGTACAATGTGAACAATCTGCTAATCTCGTCATGACTTCGATGAAAAATAAAAAAAATTAGTTTCTTTAAAGGTCAAGATCCAGGACATGAAGAAAGTACACAAGCAAAGCCTAGATTGAGAAAAACGGTAGTTCATACCCAAGCAACCAAAAGTCACATATTTATTTGAATGAAGACATTGAAAGATACATATTGGCTGAAAAAAAGAATTAACTGCCCAATTCCATTAAGTGAACTTTATGTACTCATTAATGAACTTGAAAGTTGCAAAAGTGGTTAATATGTACGTTGTTTGTGACCGATTTTTCCCAATTCCCATGAGTGAACTATTTGTACTTATTAATAAACTTGAAAGTTACAAAAGTGATTTCTACGTACGTAGCACGGGACTTCAGTCACATAAAGGGCATTTGGTAAGTCACAAAAAGTGCATTTAGGTGCTTTCAAAATCAAATCATCACTTCGAGTTTTAGTTTCAGTTAGATCAGCATCTAGACGTGGTCTTGGAAAAGCGTGTTCGATTCTCACCACGAAAGTCGGGCTTCGATTTCCAAGCCGTGCAAGATTTTTTTTTTCAATGAGTAATTTGGTAATTGAGTGACCATTCTGATGCGATATACCGTGAAAGCACCAATGGCCGCGCATTTAAGCTATGATGGATGTTCTTTGTGCCGTACAAAAATTATATTTTGTGCGATTCTGGAAAGAAAAGCACTGACATGTAGTAAAACTTACGTACTTTAAGGGAAAAAATTAAAAGCGAGAAATTTTTCATTGCAACGTAACAAAAAACGGGATCTTGAAATAAGTGTCGGTGTACCAATAGCCGCGCACGTATATTTTGCTTGTTCCAATCGCCGCTCACAAGTGTACCAATGGCCGCGCGCGTCTTAATTAGGGTTTCAACAGTAAATAAGGTATCCAAACAGTTTAAAATGTTTTTTACATGGCTCTCATTCTTATGTGAATATTCTCAGGTAAGGCTTTTTGTGATTCACACATCAAACACCGATTTGTTTCCATTGTTTGTGAAACTAGTCTGGTGCTGAGACGCCATTTTTACAAAGCATTATTTTGCCGGAAGATGTTTTGGAACAATGTTTTCGGTCCCGATTTCGATAAATCATCACACATTCGGCGAGCTGTCTGAAAATCCACGAAAAAAATTGGCCAACTAAAACTAAACACATCCGAATTGCTATCTAACCTCAAATTTCCAACACTTTGTAGCCATTTTCATTAGATAATCGTTTCTTCTGATATTGTTTCTAAAAATTGTGTTATTTCAACCGGTTATATGGATGTTATATGGATGGAACACATTGATTGGAAAGCTTTCCTGTGAATCTTATGCAACCTTTGTTAACTTTCGAAGAACTTATCTACGTTTAAGTGCTGATAAACACTAGAAGACTTTCCGTGCGCGGCAATAGAAACATTCAAAAATCAAGTGTACCAATGGCCGTGCACAACAAAACTGTCTTTTTTCCGCAACAGAACCTTCAAACTGTTCACTTTTTTTCACAATTCATTCATTATACAGCCACAAATAACTTACGTTCGAAATTTTTTGCCAAGGTGCTCTAATTCAACACAAAAAAACTGAATTACAAAAAAGGGACCCGCATAGCTCACTTGCTTAGGACAACAGACAAAATGGCATCCGGCAAAAACGATGTTTGTTTTTATTTTTTTCTGACCTCAAAAAGCAGAATAAATTTATTTTTAGTATGGCAAGTGAAAGATACTTAGCGTAGGTATCAGAAAATGCGAAACATAGAAATTTTCGACGTTGAATTTCGGAGAAAATAATGATTAAAGTTGAAAGTGCGCGGCCATTGGTGCTTTCACGGTATGTAGGAAATGTATAAAAGAAGCAATTAGGGGAGGAGTGGGCTATATGCGCCTATTAAGCAGAACACTGATTCAATCAAATATCACATTGAATATGTGTACAAAAACTATATACACGTGTGCAGGCATCTGTTTTCTATACAATGGAGTAATTTTTATGTAAAAATTTTCTTTTGTTTCCAAGAAAACGATTTTATTGTAAGTGTTGTCTAAAATGCCGAACCTCAAACCGTGCGGGCTAAATGCGCCTATTTATGTTTTGAACAAAATTTCTGTTTTTAGGCAATAATTCCGTATAATTTCATTGAAACTGTTAAAAAGTAATAATTTCCGTACGACAAAGCTGAAGTTTTATAAAAATTTATGTATATTATAATTTTATGGAATAAAACAAAAGTTAGGGTTGCCATACTATGGAGGCAGTTCATCCATGAGAAAAACTTTATCAAATATGTTTTTAGATCTTCAATTCTCTCTTAAGATGTTATTCAAAGCTTAGATTTGAAGGTTCAATGATAAAAATCATTTATTTTTTCTATTTAACCTGTTATTTTAGGATGGAGGCATTTTACAAACATGATGGGGGCATACAAAATCACTCTATTATTCCACTATATAATCATTATTAAACGTCCACAAAAGCTGAAATATGTTTAATTTCTTAAGTTCATTTGAGTAAGAAACAAAAACCATCCTAGTTTTTGTTTTAAACTTCTTTACGTATAATTTTTTAAAGTCGAAATATTACATCGAAATGTGTCAAAATCTTGTATGATTTTTTAAATTTTTTTGAGTTTGTAAATTCATAAAATTCTTTCTTGCCTTATGTTCTAAGCGTATCACCCTCAAAATGCATTGGTCAGATAAGCTGTCGAGTCAGCCATTTCATCAAACAGCCGTAGGGTCATTTAACCCGATAGGCCCATTTAGGAAACCTTTCCCCTAAGCAATTTCAGAGTTTGGCTTCCGGCGCGTAGCATCATGGCGGCACCATGTACGGAACAAAGTAAATAATCGAGAGAAGGTGATATGAACCGATGCCAAGGGTGGTGCAGTTGAGGTAGAGAGAGAATTTTTGCTCACTTTACGATTTTTTTGGGTGCTGAACTTAAAAGCTACTGGAAGTTGAATAAAAGATCCTTAAGACTTGTTTTGGAACTTGGAAGTATCAAGAAAAAATCTAAAATTTTGAGCTGTATAGAACGTACTTCATATTAATGTTGGAGCTAAGTAAGCGTTTTGTACCTGTTTTATGGGACTTTTGGGTAGTGTATAATGTATATGGCGCAAATGTTGCCCAAAAATTATGGTCAATAATCTTATTGAAATGACGCTTTCTCAAAAACCATTTGACAGATTGCCACCAATATTTGACAGAAAGTGTCAATAAAAATTTTATGATTTTTTATCTATCCATTCAAAAGTTATTCACCAAAGAAAGTGTTGCATTTTTTTTTTTTTCGAATACAGTCCATATAATTAAAAATACAAATAAGTGAATACATATATGTACGAATAAAATGAAAAAAAAATAAAAGAGCATATCAAAAATTGAAGAAACTTAAAGAAAAATGTGACAAATTGGAGTAAGTACCTGATTATCTAAAATCTTTTTCGCTTTATTTCTTTTCAATTAATAATTTCTTGATTTTCTCCTATTACATCTTTATTTTTCTCATATATTATGTATTTTTGCATCGCTTTTTTTTTAGTTTATTTCATATTCATTATTAGTGTTTCAAGCTTTCACTTAGCTCTTTTACCTAGGGGAGAATGAGGAAACTTGAACCCTTTTTCTTATTTTCCTACTTTCTTGAAAAAAAAATTGTAGATCGCCGTATTTTGCATTTTCTGACAGCTTGTATTTCAATGTTTATTTGCTGCAAAAATTAGATAGATACATGAACTTGTAGATGAACAAGAAGCGATTTTCGTGGGACTAAAAATAAGATATTATGTAAGTTAAGGACGACTTGATCCTTCATTCAGGATGCCCTAAGCTTTGATAAACATCATGCTAATTTCAAAGATAAAAGTATTGACTTTTATTTGGCATATTCGTTTTCATTTCACAGTTTATAAATTTTAGATAAAAAAAAACCTAAAAACCTAAAAGTTTGTCTACTTCCCTATATTCACTGCATAATTGAAGGGGCAATTTTAAAATTTTAAAATTAAAGCACTTTTTGAGTCATTTTCATTATTTAATAGGTATTAGCCTTTGTATAGATTTAATTAATTTCATGCATAGCAATGCTCGACATCCATTCAGAAGCAAAATATATCTTTTTGGACTCAAGGGATCAAGTGAACCCAAACCATAGTATTTGGAAAACAAATTTCTTAAAAAAATGAGTATTTACTATTGATTTGAAAATATGGAAGTTCGTATTATACAATTCACCTATTTGAATATTTTTTTTGTTGTTTTACAAGTTACATTTTGTTACATTTTTCAAAAAAAAAGCAATAACTCAAAAAGTCAAACTTTAAAAAATTTTCGATATAAAAGGTTTGTTATTTTGTTCTATTTGGCAATTTTTTCTTGAACATTTGATCTATGTGAGACATTACAATTTCTAGGTATTGCTAAAAATCAAGTACCCCCAGGGATCAAGTATCTTCATTCTCTTATATTATTCAACCTTTTAAAACCTTTTTCTTATTTTATATCTTATTCATTCTCTCTACTCCTTTCGAATCTGTCTGAATAATCCTTTTCAAAAACTTGGAAAAAAATCTTTTTTTTTCACTTTCCGGATTTTCCATTACGAAAATATTGGTTTCGTGTTTCCTCTTCTTAGCTATTCCTCTACTTGATTACTCATACACTCGAGGGCTCGTTTTATTTTTCTTAAATAATCTCGTTATGTCTTTCCTATTTTATTTTAATATATCTTTTGCTCTTGTCAATTTAGTGATCGAGTCCAATTTCTTCGCTATGTCGCTTACCTTTGTTAATTTTGTTAATTTCATGGTCTCACTTTCCAAAATCCAAAATCAAATAATTAAAATATTGTTTTTTTTTTCGAAAGAAGCTTTTATACATTTACACTTCTTTGGATGCAAGGGTCTAATTTCATATTAAATTCAGATTTTATTCTTCAGAATATTACATAATTTACAAAATTTTATTTACCACACCGGTTTATCTTAGGGGAACTGGGGGTATAATGCCCAGTGTGGGCAAAACGCCCCAATGCGATATCTAGCTAGATATAAACTTTTTTTTAAGAATTCTGTACGTTATTCCCTTCTAATTAACAGTAGAAACCTTTTGTACAAAAAATTAGGATCAAATATGCGATAAATCCCTGCAAAAATCCAAAAATATTTTTCAAGCCATATTCCTTGCAATTTGTGCCTTGACTTTCGTAAAGAATTATGGCATCTATCGTCAAAAAAATAACCTGACATCTGTTACAATGATGAAAATTGGTCTTGAAAAGCATCACAAAACGAAAAATTTCCTTATTTAATTTTTTTTTCTGTTATTTTGAACGATTTTTTATAAACATGTCTAGGTAGGGCAAAACGTGCCATGTCCGTTTATCTCTAAGCATGTTTCATATTTGTTTAAATGTATATGTAGTTTCATCATAACCATTTTAAAGATATTTATTTGTTGTATTGGAAAACATAACTTGAATATAAAGGAATATATTTAAAATTCTTAAGTTTAATATAGATTTAATTAACTATTCACAAGAATTTCAGTATATCTGGCAGCACTACGCGTAGCAATACATTTTTCCATCTGTGAAGTAGAATAGAAGTGTTTTTACCTGGCAAACACTTTCGGAGGCACTTGGATCAATAAACACTTGAGTCAGCATCATAGATGCCACACCTACCGATTTTTCGGTATTCATACCGATTTTTGACGACAATTTTGACCAAGAATCGGTATTCACAGAATACCGATTTTTGGCAAAACCTACCGATTTCATACCGATTTTTGAAAAATTCGTTCTGACAGATTTTTTTTTTTCAAAATACAACTATAACTATCTTTTTCCTTATTTAAATTATGAACCAATATAATTCTAGTGCCTATTTAGCCAGCAATTCTCAGTTTATTCGATAGCATCTTTGTCTCCTATGCCAACTCTTTTGAGATCAAATTTTGATTATCAAATAACATGGTAGATTAGAGATTATAGCAGTTTAAGATCATATCTTGAAGTTGTGGGTTTAAAATTTAGGAACCAAGATAAGTGCACGCTCTTGATAAATAGCACAAGTCCACAAAATTAAAAAGTTGAAGAGGTTGTATATAACACACAACCGCAAAGTTAACGTAGAATTACAAAATATAGAAAACCGTTAAGAGAAACACTGCTGAACTTTAATCACTTGAATAATAGATGTTACTTTGACGGGAGCCTGTTTTCGACAACAATTTATTTAAAAAAAAAAACAGAATTTCCAGCTCAGGAAGCACTAAGCAAAAGTAGGAACATAGGAAGAATGAAGAAAAATACACTGGTTAAATTAGGTTTTGTTTCTCAGGCCAATTTACACGAAAACCACAACAACATTGAAAACCAACATCTTTTTCTGGCGAAAAAGAGATTTTTGTTTCTTCAGGAAATGGTAACTGTCAAAATTCACGCTGCTAAAATATCTGCTAAATCTTTACCGAGAAACTCCAAAATTCGACACATATCAGGAACCATAGGACCAAATTGTTAAAACTAAAAATCATAGAGTTTCCAATCGTTGAACGAAACAAGTGCTCATGAGGTAAATCTATATCGAGACCAACAAAAACTACTCTTACATCAAGAAATTCGTTTTAATATCATGCTGAAAATTCCGAGAAAAATTCTCAAACAGGACCATTTCCTGGTGATGTTCCGAAACTCCCGGTTTTCCGATGACGGGATGAAATTCCAAAGTTTTTCCCGGTATTCCCGGTTCGCTTACAACCCTGTTATATCGCTGTGTTGTGTAAATATTGAGCGTGTGGGAGAAGTGTAGTGTGTGATGTGCGCGGAGAGTGTGCTGATTATGACACGCAATAAACATCACACCCCCACACGCCATACACATCGCACACCACACGCACATTATCTACACTTCACATACAAACAATTGCGCATTATCACCCATTCTCACTGACGCCCTCCACCACAGAAGAAGCTCTCCGCTGTAGGTTGTCTCACTTGCTGGCTGTCTCTAGCTGGCCTATGCTGCTGCGCTAGATGCTGAACAGAACTGCTAGTCGATATCGATGTAGGATTACCACTGGTGGGGTCCAAACACCGATCGAAGAGCAGCGAACTCTGTTCAACGCGACGGGCAAAACGAAACTGAAACCGAGTCGACCGAAGAGCCCTTTATTTTATACCTTTCGTAGGTAGGGAAAAACAAAACCCATCAAAGCAGGCGTTGGTGATGACGTCATAATCCTCTAGATATGATGTCCGATAAAGAGGCGTTTTTCGTGACGCGAGATCCATTCGCAAATTTCAATTTGCCCCCCTATAGTGTTGCCGTAAGACGTAATTCTACGTCAAAAAAAATCCTATGTTTTTGTGATAACTTTTGCTGATAAAAATTCTTTAAAAAATTTGTGCGCTTTTTGGCAAAGCTTTGAAACATTCGAATCGCGCAGGGGGCTTCGACAAGGTGATGGTCTATCCTGCATGATGTTCAACGTGGCGCTAGAAGGTGTTATTCGACGAGCGGTGGCGAAATGCGGGGCACGATTTTCAACAGATCCAGTCAACTTATCTGCTTTGCCGATGACATTGATATAGTCGGCAGATCAACTGCGGCGGTGGAGTCGATCTACCGCAAACTGAAACGCGAAGCAGGAAGGATTGGGTAGATGATTAATACGTCCAAGACGAAGTACATGCTGGCCTGCGGATCCGAGACCGACCGAACCCGCTTGTCCAGTAATAACAAGGTCACGATCGACGGCGACGAGCTGGAGATAGTCGAAGACTTTGTCTATCTCGGCTCACTGGTGACCGCAGACAATGACACCAGCCGTGAGATCCGGAGGCGAATTATCAGCGGAAGTCGTGCCTAATATGGACTCCACAAGCAACTGCGGTCGAGAAGACTTAGCCCTCGCACGAAGTGTAACCTGTATATGACGCTCATTAGACCGGTTGTTCTCTACGGGCACGAGACATGGATATTGCTCGAGGAGGATCTGCGTACACTCGGAGTATTCGAGCGACGAGTGTTAAGAACCATCTTTGGCGGCGCACAGGAGAACGGAGCGTGGAGGCGAAGGATGAACCACGAGCTCGCGCGCCTCTACGGCGAACCCAGTATCCAGAAGGTGGTGAAGGCTGGCCGGATACGCTGGGCGGGACATGTTGCGAGAATGCCGGACGACTGTCCTGCAAAACAGGTGTTCGCTACGAATCCGGTAGGAACAAGACGAGCGGGGGCGCAACGAGCGAGGTGGTTAGACCAAGTGGAGCGTGATCTGGCGAACGCGGTGTGTCCGAGAAATTGGAGAACGGTTGCCATGGACCGAGTGAATTTTAGAAATTATGTTCGTCAAGTTATGTCGTGAGACGGAATACTATGTAAATAAAAAAAATAAATAATTGAAACATTCCAAATATTTTAAAAATATCCACACAATAATCAACATTCTCGAAGACCACGAGTAATTATGATATCTAAGAAAAAAAAGTAATGGAAGTTTTCATTTCGTTATTTTTTTCTAAACCACAAAAAACGGGAATATTGACGAAATTATAGAGAAATTTTAAACGCAATTGAATTTTTGATATTTGAAAACACAAAAAGTCAAATCGTTTCGCAGTCTTTAACAAAGTTGTTCAATGAGTTATGATCTTTGATATCAAATACTCAATGACTATCTTGAATGATGTCATAAATAGTTGTTATCTTATTTATTTTAATTTTTAAAAATTGTAGAAATTAATTTTTTCTCATCGTTGTATTTCTAATACAAGAACATCCAGACAAGATCTGGATTCATGAATGTAGTAGTATTCAGTGTAAAGATTTAAGGAGCATAAAAAATACTAAATGATAAAAGCGTTTAGAGTGAATAACATAATAAAGTCGAGTGGGCAGAAAATATCATGTTTAAAAATTACGATATCAGCAAAATAGTAATTTTTCAATATTCTTTCATTAAAAATAGTATTAAAAGTTTCGAAAAAAAATATCGGTATTTATACCGATTTTTGGAATTTTCATACCGAATACCGATTTTTTCGGACTCGAAAATACCGATTTTAATGTGGCATCACTGGTCAGCATAGAGAGCTCGCCGTGTGCGCATCGTTTGTTTTTCTCTCATCAGCCCATTATTGAACATCGGCAATCGGCTGTTGATTTATGGCATCAGTGAAGAGATCTAATTAACCAATCATTACGATAGAATTGAAAAGGAAATTAGTGTTTAAATGTTCGAAGTGTCGTTGAAAAAAGAGTGATTTATATTTCTGTACAAATTGAATAAGTGCAGTCATGTTGAAAAATGGCGTGAAAAAAATACAACGCTGTTGTATTTTCCTTCAAACTGAATGAAGTCTGTGGGGCTCGGTGGTTGTGTTTTTGATTCTGGGTTGCAGAAGGCGTTTAAAGTGTGAAAAGTGAGGCTCGTCGTAATATTCACGGGAACATTAAGTGACTGGATTTGCATAGTTAAAAACCTTTGATTCTTGAATTATTCGAGTATTCAGACTCATGGTGGCTGCAATGAAATGGCGGCGTAAAGATGTGTGTGTGTAGACGGGGAAACGCATGCAAAAATTGAGAAACAACGACGTTCAGTGAGAGGGAGAGAGAGTGCCCGCGATGGGGATGAGAGCATGGAAGTATTGTAGTGCGGGTCATAGTGGTGTGGAAACCAGCATACACATACACTAGCTCGGTTTTGAACGGCATTGAAAACGTGAGAAGCTGGCGAAGAAATTATTGAGTAGTGGTGTGCAAAACGAATCAGTGGATTTATTTGGGCAAGTGAATGAATATGTTGTGAAGAGAGTCGGGGGTTACACACGGAGTGTCCTTAACGTACTGTTCAATAAGCTTTTGGGAAATTTGCGGCTAGTGCGCGCTTGCTGTGTCTGCGCCTTTGCAGTGTCACTTGGACGCAATAATCGTCATCATTATCATCATGATACAACCAATGTTTCCTGAATTTGTAAGCCAAGGGAATCATCATTTGCGACTGCAGGAGCGTGTTCTGGGTGAGGAAATTCCAATTATTCCCTTATTCCATTTTTTTTATTTCATTTCATATTGATGATTTATTATAATTTATATATAGTTTTTACTATCTCTTGTGCGCTGCTTGAAAGTTATACGAAGGATGAAAGACTGTCAATGATCATCATCATTCCAATTTTTTTTGTTTTCAATATTTTATAATAACACTTTAATTTCAGGAAACATTTGTTACAAACTTGAATGATTTTGTGAAAGATCGAAGTAACAGTGAAAGTCCAATGTTTCAGCTACCAACTATTATGCATTTTTATTTAACTTAAGCTTAGTTCACACAGGGCGACGGGTGATTTCGTTTTTCTGGCTGCTGCGGCTGGTTGCGTGTCTTTTCTTTGTACACGAGAGTTACGAGACAGATGGTAGAACTGTGACTCGTGTGGCTGTCAGGGTGGTTCAGTTGTTGCAAAAGGCTTTATTCTGAATCATTATTTAATGGTACGTTTTCATGTTCCTGAACTTATTAGCGTTAATTGATTTTCTTAACAATTTCAACTTGGTCGATCTAAGCAAGAGATGCAGCGTTGCAGAGTGAAGCGATGAACCGATCCCGGGAAAAAATTCAATATATTGTTCTTTTTTCCTTCTAGATGATCGTTGAGTATAATTTTCTTCCCGAAAAATGTGGATTACTACACGGAAAATATTTTAATATTTAATTTCAATACTGCATGATTGCTTTATGAGTGCTAGTTGAAGGTTTGTTCTCCAAATCAGATTCAAAAATCAATATCAGTTTTGCTGCTTCTTTTATTATGTTTATCTACATATTTTCAATTAACTAGTTTAATTTAATCCAACTTTATTATAATCTCATCCTGTTTCAGATCATTATTTCTCATACAGAGTTTGATTTTTGAAATGGATTTAAGTATTATTTAATTCTCATATTTCATTTTCAGCCAATCACGAATTGTCAAAATTGCATAAATTGTAATTGTAATTGTTGATTTATTTACACACGAAAACCTTTTAGCAATTAAAGGCCTTTTCATAAGGTCAAGGAAATTCAAATCTTAGTAAATTGTTTTAATACATTTTATTTTCAGCACCATTTATAGATTTCAGTTTATTTGTTTGTTAAATAAGTTGCATATGATGTAGGTTTTTTTTAAATGATTTTTTTTTAAATTGTTATTATTTATTTTGAACAAGGTTCGGTAGGAAAAACGATGCATTTTTTATCCTAATAGCTTAATAACCTTTCAGAACAAGCAGATACAATAAAGGGAAAAATATCGTCATGCACATTTTCTTCTTCTTTTAATTATTATTTTCAATTTAGCCGTATATTTAATATTCAGCGATGCATCACATTATTCATATAATGTATTCGAATTATATTATACCATATTATAACATAATATTGTTCTTTATATTATACCATATCATACCATTATATGGTATTATATTATATTAGGCTGGAACAAATATCAATTTCTTCTTTTGTCACCCCCCTCCCCCTTCGAAATTTCCGAAAAACCCGAAGGGGGAATAATAAAAGTTCCTACTCGCGATGTTCCAACTCCGAGTGACAAAAGAAGGATTTGAAATTTGTTCAAGCTTTATTTAACACCATATTATATTATATAACATTATAAACCATTACATTATATAAAATTTTATGTTACAACGTATAGGGTAGGGGCATCTGGGTATCCTCGTTTTGCAAAAAGAAGGGTTACCGTGTATGCTAGTTCCCGTTTCAGATACTGGACGTTCCTCAATTCATGTCTGTGTAGCCGATTATTGCATGTGTGACACTATCTCGGCCAATAGGCCTTTCCGAAAGGATAATCTTCCTCTACTGTCCTTTGTACACGCACACACACGACGGCTGAGCTGTCGTGTCGTGAGCGGTCGTCAGTCAAGCTACAATCTTCAGCGAGGGTAGATGCGAGTCTCCCGTTCAGCCAGTGCAGCACGCAGCTTAAGTTTGCACAATGGCGAATCCTGACAGGAGAAAATTTTAAGTCAGGCTGAACGGGAGGCTTGATCTTTTTGTGTTGTGAGTCTTCTTATGTGTTTCTAGTGAAAAGGTGAAGTGTGTGTTGTTTTGGTGCATGGATTGGATCGGTAAGTTTTGAATAGAATTTGAAATAAACTGACGAACGCTACATTCATGTGGGGAGAGCTGTGTTTTACCTCAAAATGGCGAAATATGGTGGCTAGATGTCTGATATTTTAGATTGTTTTTCAACCTAACAATATCCATTACCGTTTTTGATTGATAGCTTGCTTGCTTGCACCTTCAAATTGTAGAATGGTAGAGGGAGAGGCTTTTCTTTTTTTCCATTCGTTTTTCTTGCAATCCCAGTGAATGATACTCGTTCGGAATTAAAATCTGCTGAAACAAAAGCTCTCACACATACGTATGAATCGTGTGGACGCTTCTCTCTCTCACTAGCTTTCGTTCCTCTGCTCGGTTTCCTCTGGTTTTTTGTCTTTTCTGCCATTACTACAAACTCTCGTGCCGGGTAGTGTACTCATTTACTCACGTAAGAAACCGAATATTCGTTGCTTTAGAAATTGAGCGAGCATTATTTCACAGCAGCACCCTCTCGCTTGTTTCTTTTCGTTTTTCTTCCGACGTTCAATTATGGCCCGCCGCGTTCTCTGATAAATATATTCGGCTGCCGAACGAGTTGATTTTTGAATTCGCTGAAGCAGATCTGATCGTCCTCTAATGTTTCCCTGATTGTTATAAACTCGCGCTGAGTTTATTGATATCTAACGTTCTTATGCTTTGCAAATCAAGCTCTCGTACCTAGCAACAATTGTTTCTGCTTGTTAGCTCGTTTGAATTTAGTATTATAAAATCGCTCAGCGGAAATTGCCTTACAAGTTTTATAGATTCGCGATTCGTGGCAATAAGTTCAATGAAGGGACAAATATCATCAAATAAGGTACAGTAAGGTTGTTAAGGACGATAGCTTTTTTACTTATCCTGAAGAATATGAATTTTGAGTGTTAAAGTATTGTTTGAAAATTTCTAAGGATATTTTAAAAATATATTTTTGTTATGTAAATTTTGAAACTTTATGATCGTTCGAGAAGAGTTGTACAGGCGATTCTTAATACAAAAAAGACTAAAAAAGGAAAAGTTCAATTAAAAAAAACTTTTTTCGATCTTTTACACACCGGAAAATTTTCGTAAATGCAACGAAATTTTCATATGTATTTGCTTTCAATACATCGTATTTGAGAATGACTGAGAAGAATCGTAAATGACAAAGGTTTAAGAAAAATTACAAAGCAATTTTTTGCTTCGAAACAAAATAAGCGTTTATGGTTCACTTTATACATTTTCGTTGGATCGGGAGGACCAACATGAAGAGTGTTCTGAGGGTTCACTTTATGAGTTTTCGTTGGATCGGGAGGACCAACATGAAGAGTGTTCTGAAGGTTCACTTTATGAGTTTTCGTTGGATCGGGAGGACCAACATGAAAAGTGTTCTGAAGGTTCACTTTATGAGTTTTCGTTGGATCGGGAGGACCAACATGAAGAGTGTTCTGAAGGTTCACTTTATGAGTTTTCGTTGGATCGGGAGGACCAACATGAAAAGTGTTCTGAAGGTTCACTTTATGAGTTTTCGTTGGATCGGGAGGACCAACATGAAGAGTGTTCTGAAGGTTCACTTTATGAGTTTTCGTTGGATCGGGAGGACCAACATGAAAAGTGTTCTGAAGGTTCACTTTATGAGTTTTCGTTGGATCGGGAGGACCAACATGAAAAGTGTTCTGAAGGTTCACTTTATGAGTTTTCGTTGGATCGGGAGGACCAACATGAAGAGTGTTCTGAAGGTGAGTTTTCGTTTGATTGGAAGGATCAATTTAAAAAAAAATGTTGAGAAGGGTTCACTCGAAGAATTCACTGAGATGAACAGTAATTTCTTTCTGTTTGGAGCAAGATGTCTTATACCAGAGGAAGTAAAGAATCAGCAAATGTCTTTTGTCAGAGGTACAGAATGATGGAGAGGACAGCTCTTGCAACTTGGTTGGTTTGACGAAAATACGTTTCGTTTTTATTGATCCCTGATGAAAATAGCGGTTTGGAATAAAAAAAACTCGTTGAAAGTGGTTCTAGAGATAAATCGGAACCAAGAATTGAATAGAGTTCACGAATGCCAAGATGATTAAAATTACGAAGATATTTGAGTATTAGTGCTGTGCCATTAATCAAACATTGGAACGGAAGGTTAAACAGAAAGAGTTTAACCGGAAGGTCCAGCAAAAAAAAAGTTACGACGGAAGGTCCAGAATAAGCAAGTTGAGAAGGAATGTTCAGAAATAAAATATTCAGTTCATATAGAAGTAAGTTGGATGAAATAGTTGAACCAAGCAAAATAAATAATATAGGTCGAAATTGACCGTGATATTCAGAGAATGGTTTAGGAGACTTTTAAGAATGAAAAAGATGGGGACTGAATAATTTATAAAAAGTAAAAATACTATTGGAAGATGGATATCCATTGACAAATTAATAGAGAAAATTAATACGTCTTAATCTCATTAAACATATGAGTCTATAGGGAATGGGTAGAACAGAGGTCAATTTGGGGCCTCCCTTAACCTTTGGCGGTGTCCATGAGAAATTTTCAAGCCTTTTTCAAACGTTATCACTTATTCTTGGTGTGGAGGGGAGATGTGTAGCCGATTATTGCATGTGTGACACTATCTCGGCCAATAGGCCTTTCCGAAAGGATAATCTTCCTCTACTGTCCTTTGTACACGCACACACACGACGGCTGAGCTGTCGTGTCGTGAGCGGTCGTCAGTCAAGCTACAATCTTCAGCGAGGGTAGATGCGAGTCTCCCGTTCAGCCAGTGCAGCACGCAGCTTAAGTTTGCACAATGTCAAGGGAATTTGGCATAGTTGAGGAAAATATAGTATTTGTTTACCTTTTGCAAAATAAGGACGCACCCTCTTTTCGGAAGCCTTGAGGGCGGGATTATGATTTGCATGCTATCTCGGTTAGTCAACAATATGGTAATAGATGCTCGAGACTTCTTCCCTTTCAACCCTGGATACCGTAAGTGCCTCTGCTTACGATTCTACTCCCTTGAAAGTCTCATTGAGTAGTTATGACTGTTTTGCGTGGTAACCAAGATAGACGCGCAGGTTATTTTCTTTGCCACAACCGCGGCGCTGCCGTAAACTCAAGGTGGATACATACATACATACATACATACACTTGGATCAATAAACACTTATTAAAAGTTAAACGGCGCGATTCTTGTAATGGGGGTCTGTGTTTGCTGGTAAAGATAGAACTTGTACACAACAGGGGTTTGAGTAGTTAAGGTTACTCAGTCCTTTGTAACGTGGAGACAGGCAGGCTACCCGGGGTACACACATATGCGCATTATGCCCCTACTGAATCTGAAATCCAATTTTCAACCTACTCTTAAAACTTCATTAAATTTGTGGCCCAGTTCTTTCTCAGCCTTTGGCTAGATCGGTCGTTTTTTTCTTGCGCTCCAGATTCTAGTTTGAAAGGCTAAAGTTATTTTTTCTATGTTTGCTAAAGTTCGGTGCAAAGTATAGCGATGAGTCCATCTCCCGGAGATCACCCGGGTCGAACCATACCAGAATGGCTAGATCCGCAAAACCTGCATGGCCACCTTTTCTATATGTTTCTCAAAGCTAGTGATGGACATACACTTCCCAACCCGTTTTTGGTCGGAAGGTCGATAGAAAAACACGTAGGCAAGATTGAGGGAGCGTTTTTCGATCGCATTAGGAAGTGGTACGTGTTGAAACTACGAAATATGGACCAAGGAAGAAAGCTGGAAGAAATGAAGAAGCTCATCGATGGAACTCCCATAGAAATCGGTAGTCATCCCAATCTGAACCGACGTAAGTTCGTAGTTAGTTGCGGCGAAGTTATCGACATGACCGAGGCGGATTTGTTAGCCGAACTATTGTCACAAAAAATTACCGAGGTCAGAAGAATAACGAAGAAAACTCCAGCTGGCATAATCGGCACACCGACTTTAGTGCTAACGATAAACAGCACGGTCATCCCTGAATTCGTGAATTTCGGTCTCCTCCGAGTCCGAACGCGTTTGTACATCCCACAGCCACTACTATGTCGTCAGTGTTTCTCCTACGGACACCCGAAGAAGCGATGTCCGAACGAACGCGCGTGTAGCATCTGTTCTAGCCAAAAACACGATAGCAGCGAATGCCCTGGCAAAAAATTTTGTCGCACTTGTCAATCACACGAGCACTCACCAGCCGAACGCACTTGTCCGAAGTGGGTTGAAGAATCCACTGCTCTTCGGATAAGCGCAGAACAAAATTTATCGCTTGCCGCAGCTCGTCAACAAATTAAAACAACAACAATATCAAGATCAGCTACGCGAACATCACCCGATCAAGTAAAGAAAATGGAAGTCTACACCACTTAGAAAAAAATCAACAGCAAGAACAACAACAACCAGAAAAGCAACAACAAAAGCAACAACAACAACAACAACCACAAAAACAACAAGATAACACCACAAAACAGCAGCATCCAAAACGTGATCATACAACTGTAGCATCGGGACAACAAGCTATTCCACCGACAACCCCGTCACCCCCTCGTAAGAAAACCCCTTCTTCTGCTTCTCCATCCGACTCCACGGACAAAGGAGTTGGACAGGAGAGTAATGAGTCAACCTCTGCCGCAGAACGGCAAACTAGTCTTAAGAATCCCACCTTTTCCCCCAAACTCCATCCAACATCCTCCAACCCTTTCCAGCCCCCTAGTTTTAAATTTAAATTAAAAAAAAACCCGGCACATAAAAACTTTGTAAAAGTAAACGGCCTAATAAAGATTGTTCTAGTTAAAAAAAAAAATGTGGCCTTTTATTAACTCCCAGTTATTCTAACTGTCAGATTTAGACAGAAAATAAACCAAACTTCCAAACACAATCGAAAATTAAAGTTATTCTTTTCAAATGTACTCTAAAACAAGGCTTTTTTCTTTACGTGGGCATTATGCCCCCTCTTCCCCTACATATTTTTCTTCTAATTTCGGATCTCATTCTCTATTTTTCTCTTACCTGGTAAACATTTTCAACTCCTTCTTTCATCTTTTCTCATCTTCATTAGGGAAGCTCGAGTGATTCTGACCAAGACCTTCAACAATGCGAGTTTCTGTTGCCTGATGTCTTTGAATACATCTGCAATCAAAATCGGTAGTTTAGTTGCATTAATGATCTTCTGAACGTAGATGAATTAATCGGTAGAAAACATGTTTTTCTCCAAATTTTTCATGCGCGGCACCCGTGAGCTGCGCTTTTGCTTTTTTCACCTGAACTTGCTTTTATTCTACTGGATGGTCTTGAAATCTTAGGATCTTATTTAGACTTTGTCTAAAGATTATCTTTCAAGATTCGACGGCGATTTCGATCCGGTTTATTAAAATACATTACCAATTTAGTAATACTATGACGAGGAACTTTCGTTGAACCTGAGAAAGTTGTTTTTCAACAAAATGGAGCCCTGTCATACATCAAAACAGACCCTAACCTCGCTGGAAAAGAATATGAAGTTTTGACCGGAGGATATTTGGGATTCTGAACTCCCTCAACTATTTGGTACGTTCAAGCGAAGGCCTGTGAATCTTTTCAATCAAGTTTCGATTCTCTAAAGACTTCCATCTATGAGACGTGAGTTTCAATGTCCGAGTAGATTTAGTCGATTTGGGGTCATTTTAAATTTCTCATGAAATAGTTACTCAAACTTACTTACTTACTTAATGATCCCGCGCCGATCCTCTGGTGCATAGGGCCGTGGTAAAAGACCTCCACTGTTGACGATCCAGAGCCAGCGTCTTCACCTGGTCCCAGCCAAGATTCTCGTCGACAGTTCGGATTTCAGCGGCTAGGCTTTGCCGCCACGAGTTTCTGGGCCTGCCTCTTCTTCGATGACCTTCTGGATTCCAGTCAAGCGCCTCTCTGCAAATCTCGTTTTCATCTTTTAGCAGCGTGTGCCCAATCCATCTCCACTTACGTTCCCGAATCTCAATTTCTAGCGCCCTTTGATGACACCGGCGATGTAGTTCCTCATTCGAGATCCAGTTGCCAGGCCACCAAGCGTGGATGATATTCCGCAGGCAGCGGTTTACAAATACTTGCAGTTTTCACGTCGTTACCGCATATGTGCACCAAGTTTCGCACCCGTACAGCAATACGGATTTGACGTTTGAGTTGAAGATTCGGATTTTCGTTCGAGAGATCTGGCGTGACCGCCAGATGTTTCGGAGACTCGCAAACGCGAATCGGGCCTTTCTGATCCGGGTTTCGATGTCTTTTCTGGTACCACCATCAGGCGTTATCTGGCTACCAAGATACTGGAAGCACTCCACTTTCTCAACTTGTTGCCCAGCTACCATGAAACTGGAGGGATTTGCTGTGTTGATCTCCATCGACTTGGTCTTTCCGACATTGACTTTGAGACCTGCTGCCTTGGAACTTTCGGTGAGGTCGTCGAGTTTGCTCTGCATATCTGGTTGTGTTTGGGCGAGCAAAACAATATCGTCAGCCAGGTCAAGGTCGTTCAGTTGCTCCATTGTTAAACGATTCCACGGCAATCCTCGTTTCGGTGCACAGTCGATCGATCCAGTCAGAATCTCATCAATTACGATGAGGAAAAGTAGCGGTGATAAGATGCATCCTTGTCTCACTCCAGCAGTTACCGGGATTGGTTCGGACAAGACACCGTCGTGCAAGACCTTGCACGAAAATGCCTCGTATTGTGCTTCGATGAGATGGACTAGTTTCTCTGGGACCCCTCGTCGCCTTAGAGCTGCCAGATGTTTTCATGTTTAAGTCGGTCGAATGCTTTTTCGAAATCAACGAAAACCAGCAGAAGAGAGTCCTGGAATTCGTTGATTTGTTTCAGTATGATTCGTAGTGTTGTGATGTGGTCCACACATGATCGTCCGGATCGGAATCCAGCTTGTTGCCGTCTGAGTGTAGCGTCGATTTTCTCCTGGATCCTGTTCAGGATCACTTTGCAGAGTACTTTGAGGGTTGTACAGATCAACGTTATGCCTCGCAGGTTACCGCACTCTGTCAGGTCTCCTTTCTTCGGGACCTTTACGAGGATACCCTGCATCCAGTCGAATGTGGCAGTATCCCAGATGTCAGCGAAAAGACGGAGCAACATTTGTGCTGACAGGGCAGGGTCGGCTTTCAGCATTTTAGCAGAGATGCAATCGATCCCAGGTGCTTTGTTGGATTTAATGTTTTTGATTGCCGCTTCTATTTCAGCCAGCGAGGGCGCCTCCGATTTGACGCCATTTATACGACTTACTGTTGGCGCTTCAAGCTGCGGGTTCTGTTGGCCATCGCTATTCGTGACTCGGAAGAGTTGTTCGAAGTGCTCAGTCCATCGTTTGAGCTGATCTGATCGATCGGTCAATAACTGACCTGCTCGGTCTTTCAGTGGCATTCTTGCATTAGTTCTTGCACCACTGAGGCGGCGAGAAATGTCATAAAGTAGTAAGTCAGTTACTCAAAAATTCTGCAAAAAATCATGGATGAGTTTTGAACCAAAACGAAGCTTTTCAGACCCCAGGGTTCACGAAATTCAAAACTGACCCCAAATCGTTTCAGTATAATGTCAGAAGCTTATATTGCGAAAATATGCTCCCAATTCAAATCTTCCTTAGAGAGAGTAGTTGAGGATGGAAGTGAACACATCGAATGATTGTTTCTTAATATGTTAACCAACTTGCTCGAGTAAATAAAAGGCTTTTCAAATCATGTTGACATCAAAAAAATTGTTTTTGACCTTGGTGATAGATTTCCGCATTTTTTTATGGGTCATACTACTGTTAGTCACCCTAATATAAATGTATGCCCGTTAGATACCCAAAAAAAATTGACTTTTTTCCATATGGTTTATCGATGCCTTATGGGTCACCGAAACTATCCAGAAAATTCAAATAAACTTGAAATGAAGTTGGCCTTTGATTTTGGTTTTGACAAATCTTAAGCTTCATTTTTTGGTAACATGACAAGCAGCTAAGCATTTCATGAAAAAAGTAATAACCATTTCAAAATAAAAAATCCAAATACATTGAATTTTTTTTTTTTCAAAGTGACAGACTTTGGTTGCTAGAGCTTTAAATAATTTCATGAAGAGTTTTTACAAAGGTTATACAAATCAATAAATTTCCTGGCTTGGGCAGTTTTTAGAGATTTTTTATGCTGATCCCACGGTTACACAGATTTCAAATAAGTTTAAACGTGTTTGAGCTTCGTTGACATGAAATGTACTGTAAGAATGAAGGAATACTTTTCATCCAAATTTTTAACTTTCAGTACGTCTCTGACGATTTATGAATGGAAAATTTTGTTTTCCCATACAAATTTCCATACAAAATTAAATCTCGTTGCGCTAATCCAGGACTTGATGGACCGTTTCCAAAATTTGTAGGTATTGCTATTTCTGGCATCAAAAACAACCATAACAAAATTATAGGGGGGTGTAAAAGTTAAAGAATTAGAAATTTTTAAACGAGACTTTTAGCGGTCTTATGCCCCATTCGAGATTCAGACCGATTTTTATCGAATTTTCCTTGCTTAAGAATTTATTTTAAAAAAAAATCATTGACATTCATTTTAATTCGAAAAAAAACCACTATGACTTTGAATTCCAAGGGCTCAGCAATGGGTTGAGTTGAGGGTAGCCAGTCTCAAAAGTAGTACACACAAATAAACTCTGAAACCAGCACTGACTGCGCTGCAAGCTTGGTGGGTTTCACACAATCGAGCGCAAAAGATGCGAAACTTTTCTCTATGACGTCGTCCTATAGTAGCAACTCACTAAATGTCAGCCGTTTACAGAGCTGGAAAAGCAGCTCCGGAAAAGGAAATGGGAAAACGCACTCAAAACTTTTACAAAATGCCACATAATGACACCTTGCTACTTCGGTCGGAGGTGGAGCGGTGAATAAGTTGGAGAATTAATTTAGACGTTTTCAATATTTGCTGGAAACTGAGAGGAGAAATTCGTTTCTATTAGTTGGGATTGCTTTTTGAAATTTTTCAAATAAAAGTTTGAATAGAAATTATTCAAGTTTGATCTATAAACACAAACTTAAATAACTAGTGTATTTTTTTTAAAGCTGATGATGAATAAATGAATTACTCCCGATACTAGGGAAGCTTATTTTCCAACAAGTTAAAAAAATAAACATAATAAAAAAAATCGAGTTTCCAAATAAAAAAGTTTCCATTTTGCAGGATTCACCAACTCTTCATTATAAATAAAGGGAAAATGCTGCACAGCGACGAGAATGGCGGCAGACATTTCCCAGGCCGGATTAACCCGGTATATACGGGAAAATTCAATTTAATTATGCATACGCCTCGCTTCTTTCCCGTGCCGATCGTGTGCAAGAAATTGTGGCAAAAGATGAAGGTACGAAAAAAACACGGAATCGGAACGTTCTTTGATGCATCCCTCCGGTTAGCTGCGGAGTAACGATGAGACTCGAAGGGAAGTAGCAGAGACAGCACAATAATACTAATAACAACAGAAAATATACATCATCATGAACATCAAACTTTACCTGTGTGGAGAGCATTGCAATAGGCCAGGAATGGAAAAGTACATACATAGGGGTCCTGACAGGGATTCCAGGGCATACAGCTCGAAAAATATCTGTTTATAGAGTTAAAATATATTTTAAATCAAGCCTATTTGTCACTAGCTGACCCGGTATACTTTGCTACATCTTCCAAACTGTAATCAAATTTGTGATAACCAGGGTGGCCAGCAAACCGGGAAAACCGGGAAAACCGGGAAAAAACCGGGAATTCAAAATGGGACCGGGAAAACCAGGAAAAACCGGGAATTTCAAATCAAAACCGGGAAAAATTGTTTATGGATTATTTTTTCCCAATGATATATAAACCTATTAAATCCTTAAATCAGGACGGAACTTTCTCCCAGAAATTTTATGATCTTTAGTCGTTTATTCCAGGACTGTTAATCATTATGGAGAAGCAGGAAAATGTCGGAATTTTATATAATTGAGTGAAATTGCAGGAAAAGTCAGGAATATTTTAAGAATTCAGATTTTTGAACGCAGTGCATACTTCTGTCGAGCAAAGAAACGTCGTAGAAAAATATCTCGATCACAAACTATTTTTTAGCTCACGCATTTTGTGCACTGCAGTGTATATAAAAAGTTTTTAAAATAAATAAACGTTTCACAACTATGAAGTTTGAATACGTTAAGTCTTGGTAGTTGACTTTTGTTGTGCACTTTCTTTGCAAATATCTGGAAAATAGAACTTAGAAATCTGAATGAAGAAATAAGTGAAAGGAATTAAAAAAAAAATCCTAAATGCCGTGACTTTATAGTCCTGATGTGAATTCATATATTTAAATCAGATAGTTTTCTATTGAATCCACATCCCGAAAAATAAGCTCACCATCTATCTTATATCTGGAATTTCTATACTTTGGCCAGAATTGATTAAGTTCGAGTCTGCATGAGGAGCTCATTTTTTTTTTCAGAAAAACACGTTATGCTGAAAAAAAACTGAGCAAAATTAGCAGAAATCTAACAAACACATTTAAACCGGGGGAATAGAACGTTAAAAGAGAGTTATCATCCATGAAGTCTTAACTCGGTCGACAAATTTTCTGAAAAGCTATTTTTACAAAAAATCTAATGATCAAAGGTAGTTTATAATTAGATTGAACAATGAGATTTTTTCACGAAACTTTACTCATTTTCAGCTGTTTTCAATTGAGTTTACAGTACCTCAAAAATCAAAAATAATCATAATCATACTTCAAATTTTCATTTGATTGATAAAACATTGAAAAAAAAAAGCTAAACAAAAATATTTTGTTTGTTTTTTATGTATTGTCAAAAACTATCAGCACGTAAGTTCATAAATCAAAATCAAATTTCTGACAAACCGATATAACCTTAAAGTACTTATTTTATTTGTTTTGGAAAATATTTTCTTTTAATATTTAGCTCAATTTTAACTTTCGAAAATCGGGAGCTGTCCCATGTGGGAAAAATGCCAGAAAAAAAGATGCCATCATTTTATTCGATTAATTGATAAACGCACAGAATGCAGAAAATGTAACAAAAGAACAAGTTGTTGTGTGATTCTTGTTCACATTACATAAAAAATCGAATAAAAAAATGCATTTTTGAGATAGGACAGATAATTTAGAACTCAGCGCACTATAATAAAAATTTTAAAGGTATCCAAACAAAAACAGGATTCAGTATTCAATATGAGAACCAAAATGAAATATCAGATTGCTTATCATGAATAAGGTTCATCTGAATCTGTTTTAAGAACTTTAGAAAAATATCAGAATATCAATCAGAAGAATTCAATAGAAAAATTTAGTATTTCAACTTAATATTTCAAAAGTATTATATGGCATCATATAAAAACTATGATTTATCCATGCAAATAAATCATAAAAAAAGCAGTTTCTCATATCAAAAGCGAAGATGGTATGAAAGACTGAAAAGAAGGTGACAATTTTCGGTTCAGGTTCGGACAACTAGATTTATTTTCTTACCGTGTTACGATCACTGTAATTTGAATAACCTTTGAGTTTCAAGATTAAACTAAAAAGAATTAAGTCATCTCACACTTTTACATTCAACTTACATTAACATATCTTCAGTTTTGGGCAAAAAATCTAATGGACATATTTATTTGCGCATTTTGAAACGAGGGAAACCATAAATTCTCAATCGGGAAAACCGGGAAAAAACCGGGAATTTGAAAATGGAAACACGCTGGCCACCCTGGATAACACTAGTTTATTTACTAAATATACCGCTGCAAGCTTTGTATGGGATTTACAAATTTATACCTTTATACACCTCCCATAATTTTTTTGTTTTGTTTTTGCAGCCAAGAATAGCAATATAAAAAATTCGGAAGCAGTCCATCAAGTCTTGAGTTAGCGCAACGAGTTTTAATTTTGTATGGAAACTTGATGGGGAAACAAAATTTTGCATTCAAAAATAGCCAGAGATGTACTAAAACGTTCCAAAAAAAATATAACTTTGGAAGAAAAATATTTCTTGAATCTTGCAGTACAACTCATGGGATCAAAGCATAAACCAAACTTGTACCCCAGAAAAGATATTTGATGTTATATAATTTTTTTTTCAATATTAATTGTTTTAGTTTGCCATTTTAAATACTTTTCATTGGATTCAGATTTTTTATTTTTAAATGGTAATAACTTTTTTCATGAAACACTTAGCTACTTGTTATGATAGCAAAACATGAAGCTTAAGAATGGGAAAAACCAAAAATCAAAGACCAACTTTATTTCAAGCTTATTTGAATTTCCTGGATGACATAATGTGCAAAAATTCCTTCTTCCCTACAAATTTCCAAACAATATTGAAAGGCGTTGCGCTAACTCAGGAATCAACCCAATCATCTAAAATTTTTCACTGATTCTTGGTGACCCAAAATTCATCGAAAAATAAACATATGGGTTCAAAAATCATTTTTTGCAAGCGGACTACTAGTAACAGAAATAAACTGAAGATCATTGAGTCCGAAAATGATGTTCAAAAAAGTCTCAGTTATGCTCGTAATACGAAACTTTGGAAAAATAAAAAAAGTACTTGTACTAAGATTCAAATATCTCGTACTTCATATCATTAATTTGAATTATTTTTGCGTATGCTTAACAATATTGTTGATATCAGTGATATTATGACAGCAAAGGAGATGAACATGCTTTTTTTTAAATTTGTTTTATCGTTAGTTTTTAGACTCAAAGATTGTATTTTATTAATATTACTTCAACGAACCTTAATTTTAAATTCAAAACAAAGATTTCAAGTGGCCATTTATCTTAATCGTTAAAAAATTGAAGCAGTAATAAATATTTTATTGAAACACTAATGTTTGCATTTTTGAATAATTTAGCGAAGCGCAGAATACTAATCTTAGTAAAGGAAGAAAAAAACATGATAAATTTCACTCTCTCTTAGCTAAAATTGATCATAAGCTTGCCAGAAGGTCACATTCCAAATTTAAGCAAGATCTGGCCATGGGGAGGGGTTGATTGAGTCTCAAGCGTGAAAGGGATTTTAAGGTATTTTTGTCGAGAGAATCAAACAATATTAATTTTTTCATTATTGAAAAAATGCAAATTTTAACAATTTTTCTATCACAAATTCACTTATATAAAAAATACTGTTGATCATTTACAAAAATTAAGTTAAGATGATGAATTTAATCACCTTCAATATGCAAAAAAAGATATTTGAAAATAATGTCATGCAGGCCGAGATATTTGAGCCTCAGTACATGAACTTTTTTTTCAATATTTAATATTTACAAGTATGCTTTTCTAATAAGATTTTATAATTTAAGTTTTGGATTCAGCTTACCATTTTACATTAAAAATATGTGTCGAATATAAAGCTCATTTTATAAATTTTGTAAACTAGTGTAATTATTTTTACAAGATTTTGAATTAATTTCCGAAATCTGAATGGATTTGGACCATTTTCAAATGAATGCTGCAATATTGGTTTGGAAGTGCAATACAAACCCGTTCAATTTTGGCAACACGTCCGAATATTTTGTGTTGCTGAAATCAAATGTTTCCAAAATCGCATAGTTTTTTTCAACAATTTTGTTACTTATCATGACAAAAAAATTGCTGTTATCGTCATTAACGTAATTTTTAGTCAATTTTTGTCATTTTGTTTTGTTTTTTTAATCATACTTCTAAGCAATCAGCACTTTTATTGTTTTATTTAAAACTAGCAGACCCGGTAAACTTCGTCTTACCATGTTCAATTTGGCGTCCATTTTCTGTTTTTCCTAGTTTTCTTTACATTTCCCTTCTTTTCTTTTACTCGAATCGTCCCGCTCAATTCTATCAAAATTAAACCAAAGAATTTAAACTCAACGGGTCTTTTAAAATCCAATTTTTGTAACTTGTTCAATAAATAACTGTATGTTGATAATATGTATGTTTCATTTGCTGTATTCCATTCAGTAGATTTATTCCGTTTTGTTATATTGTTTTTAATATCGGGACAACTTTTGGAGTATTTGCCGAATTTTTTTCCTAGCGCAGCGCTTTCAGCTCCCAATTAGCTTTGAATGGTGTATTTTTTAGAGCTGAAGAAATAAAAAAAACATACGAAAAGATTTTTTACTAACCATTTTCAAACAGCTTTTTATTCACTATCCTCATCCTTCGAAGCAGTTTGAATTAAAATCCATATTTTCACCAAAATCATTTCCAAAAAGATTCGCCTGATACTTAAGTTATAGACTTTACACATTTCAACTTAAAGTGTTCCCAAACAGCACTTGTCATGGCATTAAATCTGGCTATTTTGTGTATTGCAAATTCCTTTTTTTTATTCAAGCAAAAAATGCAAATTAATTCCTTTGAATTTTAACCCAATGAATCAAAGAAACGATTGGTTTTGAAAAGAGGAAAACATATGTTTAGATATATTCACCCATTATTTTAAAGATTTTAATTGAAGCAATTCTGATTGCAAAATTTCCTGCACATTGTTGGTGGTGATCTTCGATTTCATTTAGGATTATGTTATATTTTTAAGATTTAATAACATTTAATTGAAAAGCAGATTTTTCTTAAATTTAATAGATCGAAAAGAAATAATCTGCTCAGGCTTCGATGGTTTCATGAGTTCATTTTGTTTCCTGGAAATTATCATATAAACAAAACCTTAACCCTTCGTTTCATGATTTATTATTTTTCTTTTAAAATTATTTTAAACAGTTAGAAATGATGTGTACATCAAGAAATAAAATTAAAATAAAATACGATTTTTCAATTTTTATACATTGATTGTTGCAAATTTGTAACTTGATGAAACGTAGGGTTAATAAAAACTATGTGTTTTTTTTTACTGTAAATCTTAATTTTCAAAAATGAAACACCGGTCAAATCCTTACGAATATCACCATAGTTCAACTGTCATATTCTCTGAAAAAAGTTATATTTAAAAAAAATTGTTATGTTGACAAAAAAATATATCGAAGTATACATTTGTCCCATTTATTGGGGCAAGTGAAAACACATAGGTCTTTTTCAGATGCGTCAGTGCAAAGACTTTAAAATGAATCAACTTTCATTGATACATCCTAAGTTTATCTCCGGAATAAATTAATGCTCGGTACTTCAATTTCACTGAATGCTGTTCAACCAACGGACCTTGATTTACAAAGACCTTTATAATAATGTTAAATCACTGATAAAGTTAAATATCCGCTTCAGATTCAACACTGGGGATATCCTTTCTGGCCAGTTTGGAGATAAAATTCTTAAATTGTAGATGTTTCATAGCTAAATGGCGCGTTTTCACTTATTCCACCTAAGAAATTACAGGAATTAATATTATTTTTAACACTTTCAAGTCATATTCAAAGTTCATCATAAAAATCAGCAGCTCCTGGAATATCAATCATAAAAAAACTTTTCAACAAAAAAGTGAATCAAAAATCTCTTCTATATAGCCAAAATATGTAAAACAAAAACACACTTTTCATGTTAAGTTTGTACATGAATTGTGTGTAAACAAACATAAACGTGTAAACAGTTTTTTGGTGAAGGATTTAAAAAAAAGTTAAGTTTATTTAATCCAATTATTTTTGGGCCCAACCATTTTTAGATGGAGAAATAATTTATACATTTTTTGTAAAAGTTGAAAGTTTGCACTTGCTCTAGTCTACTTTCTTAATTGAAAATTCTTCCGGAAAATGCATATCCTCACTTTTTGTTATTAAAAAGTAGATTATTTTATTGATAACTTGAATTTACGTTTGTAAAAAATCAAATAGTTTTTTCGGCCTTTGAAAACTTTAATCCTATCTAATCTATTTCAAAGAACAGACTCTTGTTGAGAGGACGAATGACCAAGTTGGTTAAAATCCTCTATAAATATACAAAATAGAATAGAATAGGCTCTTGTTTAGTTAATGTGTCTAGCATTCTAGGCGTATTGGATTATACGAAATTGATTGTAAAGCTTCCCAATTTCTTATTTTCAAACGTCTGCAAAGCGGCATAACATTACAAAACATTATTTCATATTTATTTTTACAAAATTCAAATTTTATGGACAACAATTAACTACTTAAATTAACACGATTACAGACACGAATGCCATATCAATGGTAAAATGTCTTAAATAAAAATAATAATAATTATAAATTAACACGAATTAAAAATGGTTTTATTATTTGAAATCGTTTAGGTATATGGTTTTGATTCGATCGATAAAATATCAATCCGTGTCACATCTAGGCGTCATTTATTACCATGTGCTGTGTACAAATAAGCACGCCCCCACGTGCATAAGAAATATACATAGATACTTGGTTGAGAAATAGGCGCCCAATTTTTAAATTTCCAGCGATCAATGAACAGTATGCTTTGGTTACTATTATCTGTTTGCTAGCGACGCCTCGCCCATGGAGACGAAAAACAAACCCCTCGAAGAAAAGAAAATCTCTAAAAATGGATGTCTGACTTTTCAATTTCAGATTTTGGCAAAACGAATATTATGTTTTATTCGATCAACAAAATGTCAACCTGAGTCACATCTAGGCGTCATTCATAACCATGTGCTGTAAAAATGAGCAAGGAATCAAGAACAAAAAAATCACATCAAGGCTTCATATCGCCACCACTTGCATTGAAAATATGCTTGGTTGAGAAATACGCGCCAAAATATTCTCACTGATCAGTATGCTATGCCATGGTTACTATCTTCTAACGACGCATACTCGCGACGCCTCGACCTTGGAGACGAAAAACAAACCGCCCAAAGGAAAAAAAAATCTCGAAAAAATGGAAGCCATGACTTTAATTTCATTCAAAAATCTGCAAATTTAATTATTACGGACAATTCATGCAAGGTTGTGTTGTTTTTATTCTATATAAACCGATTCGCATGGCTACAGAATATTCTAAAAATAATTTCATTCGAATCGTTTGGGTCATTTCGGAGGAGTAGTACTACAAACACCGTTACAAGAGAATTTTATATAATAGATATTATTTGTCATATTTACTGATTTGTCGTACTTCATTTTTTTTTTAGGTTTTTTTTTGTCAAATTAGATGATTTGTTTGTATTTGTTATTGATTCTACGAGCTTTTTTTATCATTTTTATCATTTTTATCATTTTTGAGTACTTTTTTTTTTGATTTTTTTTGTTGTATTTTATGACCATTGACGAAGATAATAGCGTATTTTTGTTTCAGCAAAAACTATAAGGCAATGTCGTTTAAGGGGGGGGTAGGGTCTAACACTTTCAAAAAATCGATTTTTTTATTTTTATATTTTCTTATTGTAAAACATTTCAAGAATGTTGTGTCAAATTTTCAAGTCAATTGGAGCAAAACTGTAGAAATTATAGGCCTTTTTCTTCTCCTATCTAATACTGCAAGAAAGCAAGAGCAGAAACTTCAAACGCGTTTTTCTCGAAATCACTTTTTTAAAGTCCGTGGACATCGTCATTTGAAAACTACTTATCCGATTCTTTTCAAATTTGGAACATATTTTCTCCATATAAAATACCAGACCCCAACGTTTTTCTTTTTTGTTTTTTTTTACTTTGGGGAGATTTTTCAGGTGAAAAATGGCGGATTTTTTCGTGAAAAATCGTAGTTTTGACTTCAAACAGCCACAAAAATTTCATAAAAAATTTTTTAAGTTAAATAAAAACGTTGGGGTCCAGAAAAACATCTATTAAAAATATTTTGCTCTGACTTTTTGACCTCAGATGATTCTGTGCTGAGATACAGTGTCCACCGCAAATCCTGTTTTCTAAAAGGCATCCTCGAAAGTGCTCCGTCACCGGCTCATTTTTCAATATTTTTCTACGAAAAAATTACTAAATGTTCTTTTAACAATGCTTTGTATAATGCAGAAAATTTGAATACATTTGTTTGAAGGATAGCTCTTGAAAAAAATCGTGAAAATTGTGTTTTTTTATACCCGTTAGACCCTACCCCCCCCTTAAAAAAACCGAAAATAAAATGTTGCCAAAAACAATCGGGATCTGTTTATGTATATGTTTTGAAATAAACCTGATTTTTTATCATTGTTTTAAATACGAAACTAGGATTCTGGTATTATTTGTTTCGTTAGTTAAGCCAATAAATATTTTCCATTTATTTAGAAACCTCCCTCTTCCCTTTTCATTATCCCATGCCAAATAAGGTTCCATTTTCTCAAGTTGCTCTCAAAATATTATAAAAATTATATAAATGATCTCTTCTACCCATTCCTACTTATCTCTGCACTTCCTCATGGAAAAATTTGTCTTCTTTCCGCTTTTCATGTATTAAGACTCTTGTTAGAAACATTTCTTTAATTTAAATATGCTCCCATGCCAAATTTGTTTTTTTTTTCTCGAAAAACTTTACAGTTTTTTTTTAATAGGAAGGGTGGCTCTTTTTCCCTTTCTTATCATTTTATGGAAAAACGAGGGGTATAATCTCCCATGCCACATTTCATTCCATTTTATAGATTAGCAAGCGAATTTTTCGAAAATTGTATGGGTGATACCCTCTTTCCCTTCCTATTTCTCCTCTGAAGGGGAGGAGAGGTATCAAAATATCAGAAATACATTTTCTGTACTTGAATACACTTATATACCAAATTTGGATTCAATTGCTCAATTAATTCCCAAGATATGCCAAAAATATTGAAGATGGAGGAACTTACACATTTCCATATGAAACAGCAGTCGGGAAACCGGGGTAATTTACCTCAAGTGGGTTAAAAACGAAATTTTTAGGGGTTAAAATTTAACTGATATGAGAAAAAAGTTTAATTTTTGATTTGCTATTTAGTTAACCAGTTAGTATTATTTTCAAATTAAACAATTTGACTCGCTTTTCAGAGTTTTTTTCTTAACAAAACCGGATCAAATTAATACGGGCATATTTTACCAAAAACCAGACAGAATCTGAGCAATATATTTCAAAAATTTTACCTCAAAAAAACTCGGCAATAGCCGTAAAAATCCGGCCGAAATTCACGTTTTTCTCATGGAAAAATAAGAGAAAAAGTAAAAGATAAACACATGAATAAACCATTATTAATCGAGAAACTACAGCTGCTCTCTATTTTTTACAATTCCAAAAAAATGATTGAGAGAATAGATTATGAAGCAAGCCCAAACAATTTTTTTCGGGCCAAAAATCATGAACAATGGTTTTTAAATTTGAGTTTTTTTTTATTTTGCTAGTACTGTGGATAAATCCAGCCAAACTCGAACTTTTTTCCACGATATCCAGGCAACTGGCCGGACTGGGCTTTTCCCTATTTTTTCACAATCTAATGCATGACATGACAATGGATTTAAAAAAAACGTACGGTTAATTTTTTTTTTTTTTTTTTTTTTTGTTTCGATTATAGTCGTTTTACCATCTTTGTGGCATTCGCGACTTTATCAACGTTGCAGTTGGCGGACAGTTATTGAAAAACTTATCCGTACCAACTGTGTTCGATGTTTACTCTTGGGCTCGAACTCACAGACATCGGCTCAGGAAGCAACTGATTTGCCAACTGAGCTATATCACAAGCCACACGTACGGTTAAATGCTATCATTCAAATTTGAATAACACAAATCAACAGGTTGAAATTAGGTTTGCCAGATACTTTCAGAAAAAAGCGGGACATTTTGTGACAAAAAAGCGGGACATTTTAGAAACTCTTGAAAAAACTTAATTATATTGCTAAACTTATACGTATACCATCAACCAAGTTATTCCTAGAAAGTACACTAAGGTTTTTTTTTTAACGCGGATTGATTTTGCACAGTTTTCCTTACATGACTTCGATTTACAAGGTTTTTTCCGGTTATTTTTCACGGTTCTCGCAAATAACCACGTTATTTGAAAGAAATAATTCATGTCCTACATGTAAACGGCTGATTTGATATCATGTTAAAAACCTTTATGCAAAAACAAATATATTTCAAATTTGTTTTTAAAATTTGAAAACTCTAGAAAATTTCCATTATTGTTCACTTTGGACAATTGAGTCAAAAATATGGTGTTTGTTAAAAGGCAATTTAAGTAACATTCAGTCAAAATATGAAGATCTATAATCATTTGGAAGCAACATAATCAATATTTTCTTCAAAGATGTTTATAGCACTGGTTGAACGTGCTCCAAGAACGCTCAACTGAATCAGAATCTCACTGTTACTTTAGGGATTTTTAATGTTGAACCAATGAATTGAAATAAAGGATAAGGTTTGTTTTTTTTCAGTTTAGTCAGTGAACTTTGTCAAAGTTATTTGTAAAGATTTAGTCCTCCAGTGAAAAAAGACTAAATGCCTTTGGAAGCGCAGATTTTTATGACTGTTGCTGCTGATTGTTTGTTTTGACTTGACCTTTTGGTGGAAAAATGACGGAATTGCTTTGAAAGCGCAGATTTTTAAGGCAGCTTCCACTGATTGTGTGTGTTGATTTGGTCTTCTGGTGGAAAGAGATGGAATTGGCTCAGGAAGCGCAGTAGTTTTATTCAAGGCCACTTCTGCTGATTGTTTGACTTGATTTGACCTTTCGTGGAAAAGGATAGATTGGCTTAGAAACCGCGGATTTTTTAAGGCCATTGCTGCTGATTGTTTGTTTTGCTTTGGCATTCTGATTTGGAATGCTATTTCTTAGAATTGTATCGAATTATTCCGGCTCTCGTTAACAGAGTTAATGTTGAACCAATGAATTGAAATTAAAGATAAGGTTTTTTTTCAGTTTTAGTCAGTGAACTTTGTAAAAGCTTTCCATTAAAAAAATCGATACATTTTGAGGAAAAAGCGGGACGGGCGGGACATTCAACAAAAAAGCGGAACATGTTCCGCTTTTGCGGGACGGATGTCAACCCTAGTTTAAATCCGTTATTTTGAGTATTATTAGAGTTATTACTTGTAAAATTTTGGAAATAGATCTTGAAATTGTTAGTTTTTTTTTTTCAATACGGTTTTTCAAATTTCTTCCAATCATAATTTGTTTGATACAGAAATGTGTGTCTTATTGATTGGGAATAAAGATTTTTGTTGAATTTCAAAATTTCAAAAATAACAGCAATTAATCAAAAACGACATTTTACGATCCTTCGAAATCTCCAGCAGTATGAATTGCTGGAAACGATCAGCAAATTCAATTGCTGGGAAACCAGCAATCTGAACAATGATTTTCTAGAAACCGACAAATGTTCGGATTTTTAAAGGGCGTTTCCAGTCGTTTTCGTTGAAATTTTCTTAATTTAAAATCTTTAAATGCTTTTGTGAGATATAGTTAACTTTGTTTATACCAGACACACGTTATATTTATGATGAATCTGAATGTTTTTCCAAGATCTACCAGCGGCGAGAAACAACAATCCTTAAATGTTTTGGCCCACCAATTGCTATTTAAAGTTGTTTTCCTACTGGAAATAAAAATTAATAAATAAACTACTTCAACTGGGATACTTGAAAAAATATATCCTACCTCGACGCGTTTTTAAGGAAGTTTTGCAGGACAAATGGTGAAGGACTTTTTTCAGAACTAGAAAAATGAAAATTGTTTGAGTTGTGGTTTGCACTTCGTATTTAAAGTATTTAAATAACTCTCCGAAAAATTCTTTTGGGCGAATAGAATTTCACCTTCGAAAATAACAAAAGTCCGCTTTTGACAGATCGATTGCAGGTTTTTCAGCAATGCAGATTAAGTGCTAGAAAAATCGGCAAGACGGAAAATGTTAGCTGGTTTTCAGCTAAATTTGGATTGCTGGACGTATCCAGCAATTGTTTTTTGCTGGAAATCGAAGCAAAAATTTGCTGTGCAGGAGCTGTCCGACAATCATCAATTAGGAAAACACTGGAAAAATAAAATTTTCATCGAAACACATTGGCTGATTTGAAACCGCTTTTAAGACTACCAAACTTTTATTTCGATACAACTTGGTCAAAAAATTTCGTTTTTGGATGCATAAATTTTAATAACCTAATTTGAAAGTTTTGTAGATTTTGCGAATGAAGTGAATAAATCCATGCAAAATCCGAATACTTCAGTAACAAAATTCGGGCATCCGGCCTATGCCGAATCTTTACAAAAATTTTGTATCAAATATCTGGGTAAGCCCATAAATAATAATCTGGCTGTCTTATTTCGAGACATATGCAGCAAAATATTTTCTAAATCCTGATAAAAATACTGTCAGTTGGATTGTAGATCCTTTAAAATGTAAAATGTCGGTATGTTTAGTGTTAAACCTCTGAATATCACTTCTTTCTCAAACTTGAGCAATATATCTGATCTAAAGTATGAATGGATCATCAAAACTGCATTTCCCAACATCATAAAATTTTGGAACAGCAGATGAATATACCTAGTTCATAAATCGGATACCTCAAAAGTCTAATCGGAACTCCTGTAACATCGCCCATCGTGAAAAAGGGGAGCAGCTAATTTTTAGATCCTCATTAGAACTAGATGCTACAGCTGGTATCCTAGGCAGCATCCGGAATGTCATAGCTACACGAAATGAGTAATTTGGCCACCCGAGCCCGTTTTTCTTCCGCGCGGGAGCTTTTATTTTGTGCAATGAATAATTGAATGGAATGAATATAAATGAGTGCAGAAATGGGTGAGGGGGAGGAAAAAAGACAAGGCAAGAAAAAAAGAACAGAGAGAGAACATAAAACATTCCACCGCGCGCCGTCATAAGGCTTCGGGTCAGGATCGTTGGATGATGTCTGGTTAGGTAGGACGGACAACTAAGTTGCTCCATCCAAAACCAAGTTGAACTGGGGAAAAATAGGAGGGTTGGTATTTTCGAAATTGCTGCTTCCACTGTTGATATTTGAGCCTTTGAGAGGGTCCACGAAAGGCCCGAGAAATATGGAGCAACTGCCCAAGGGCAACCCGTATTTGATGGTTCGGATTATGGCGGTCGCGGATCTTGGCGCGCGATATGGACGGTGATAATAATCGTAATGGTCCTGTCCTGTTGTTAACGCGACAGAACAGGAAAGGACAGGCATCGGCATGTTTTCGACGATACCTTGACCGCGCGATGAGATGAGATGAGATGAGAGAGGAAGAATAATCACAATCTAGCGTTTAATAGCCCATAAATAATAATGTCCCGAAATGGTGTCTCTGGTTATGAATCTGCTGCCCATTATTATAAATTTTATTGAAGTTAGGCTCGGGTAAGATACAATTGGCTGAAGGCAGAGACTGGGAAACCTAATTGGCTTTTTTCCCTCCATATCTATGATTATTTAATTCCTTTTTTATTATCAATAATCTTTCCTATACAGTTCAGTAGCTGATGCGATTAAATCAGAGAGTGGTTTTGTGATGGGCATATAAGATTTGAGTGCCTATGATTTCTGTAATTGTTCACTGATTTACTTGATGCTTTTGATTAGTCAGATCATGTTATTTAGGTATTACCAAATTTGAGTTCTGCGCTATAACCTGTTGAGATGCGATGAAGAATGCAGAAAGTAAATCAAATTGGATAGAAAAAAAATGTTGTAATCGTCAACATTGAAGATAAATTAAGGTTGCCAGATTGCCTAGTTTTTTTCAGGATTGGCCCGGATATTTGATACAAAATTTGGGAACAGTTCGGCCCAGCCCGGTTGTCCGGATTTCTTAGAAAAATGCTCGGATTTTGCCGGATTTTTTCACTTTATTTGACAATTTTTTTATTTAGCCACCAAAACAAAATTTTCTGAGTAGATTTTGCAAATATATTCAGGAAAAGATTTTTCGGAACATAAAATATGATTTAAAATCTGTTTATGCATTTTGATGAAAAAAAATTTTTTTTTCAATGTTTTATCTCGAATTTTGTTGAGTAATTTCTGGGTTTTGACTAAATCTGCCCGGATATTGCCCGGATTTTTGGTCGTCAATTTAGAAATGAATTGCCTGGATTATGCCAGATTTAAACAAAAAATTGCTCGGATTGTCCGGCCCGGATACGTGCTGAATCGTGTTTGTATCTGAATTGAGATTCCTTAAATCTCAATTCCACGACAACGGCGTGGTTGGTAGAAGAAGGACAGAGAGCGCAGATTTTGAAGGCTGCTGCTACGAACAAAACTGGTTCTGATTAATTAGGCCCATGCAAAACGACGGGTTGGCTTAGAAAGCGCAAATTTTTAAAGCTGCTGCTGGTTGTTTGTTTTGATTTGGTCTTTCGGTCGATAAAGACGGAATTGGCTTCGGAAGCGCAGATTTTTAAGGCTGCTGCTGCTGGTTGTGTGTGTTGATTTGGCCTTCATTGGAAAAAGACGGAATGGCTTCGAAATGCTCCTGCTGATTGTTTGTTTTTGTTCGGCCTTCCGGTGGAAAAAATCGGAATTGGCTTAGGAAGCGTAGATTTTTAAGGATGCTGCTGCTGATTGTTTGTTATGATTTGATCTTCCGATGGAAAAAGGCGGAATGGCTTTGGAAGCTTAGACTTTTTAAGACTGGTGCAGCTGAGTGTTTGTTTTGACTTGGCCTTCCGGTGGAAAAAGACGAAATGGGTTTGGAGCGCAGATTTTAATGCAGCTTCCGCTGATTGTGTGTGTTGATTTGGCCTTCTCGTGGAAAGAGACGGAATTGGTTTAGGAAGCGCAGTAGATTTATTCAACCAATTAGACACACAACACATATTAGATAGTTTGTTTTGATTTCGCCTTCCGGTGGAAAAGCATAGATGGGCTTAGGAAGCGCAGATTTTCAAGGCAATTTCTGCTGATTGTTTGACTTGATTTGAACTTCCGGTGTAAAAGAACAGATTGGCTTAGAAAGCGTGGATTTTCAAGGCTATCGCTGCTGATTTTTTTTTTTAAATTGAAAAAAATGTAGAATTAATTCTCAGTATACAAAAATAAAGTTTCACGATCAAATGTCGATTTTTTATACCCCGTGAAATGCGATAAATTGGGACAGTTTTCTAACTAATCTCGAAACATATCTTTCAAATTCTGCTCGTTCAGCCAGCGTTTTGCTTCAAAATGTAGTTTTTTACAATAATATTGAGTAGTTATAAGAATTCAATCGTCACATATTTAGGATTTGATTTTTTTTAGATTAATATAAAATATTAAAGAAAGGTCGATTAACAAGCATTAGTACGCCAAAAGAAATTAGCTAGAAAGGCGTTGAAATTTCCCAGCAAACATAAAATCGTATCAGAAATGATAACTTAAGTCGTTTACAATTATGTTGCGAATCGTAAGTCCAACTGCATAACGAAAAGATCGTATGAAATGTCGTCTAAAGTCAGTTTGTATCGGATTTGATAGACAGTCCGCCATTTTTGTAAACTTTGAAATCATTTTGGTACCGCACAGGCTCCAAGTGAGAAATTTGTCGTCATGTTCTCTCTCCAACCAGCAGTGTATTCAGATGACCTAAAATCAGATTGGGAATAGAGTAGTACGGTAAAACTGTGCAAGACGCACCAGCTAAGCATAATCGCTATTTACAGCGATACCAATCATTTAAGAACCAAATTGAAAATTGACGACGATTCAAGGATGAAATTTAAGTATTATCGAAAAGAAAAAATATAAAAAACACACGATTTTAACAATATTTTTGTAAAAAAAAAACTAAAACAGCCAGAAAATGAAACGCGGGGTAGAACGCCAAAACTAGTGGACATAACGCACCAACCAGGAAGGGTGGTAAGAAATAGAACAATGACTATACGGCATGTAATTATTGAAACACCAAATGTTTAATTACATGTTCATCGTATTTTTGTAATATACCATTCTTTGGCTAAAAATTATTCAGTATTGCTAAACTCATCGAAAATTTCGCTTTTCAAAATACACTTTTATATAACCTTAATGATAAAACGCCTTCAAGTAGGTAACGAAATTCAATTTTTATTGACTGGTATTGTGATATTGCGGCAAACATGGCGGCCGATAATTTTTTCGATTCGAACATTGGTGCACCGTTTAAACTCGAACAAGGACAAAATATGTTATAACTATGCATTGTTATCGTAATTTGGGAGCCAGTAAAAAAAAAATGGCATTTTGTTTTGAAATTCAGGTTTTCTCAAAAGTTTACAGCATTCAAAATTTGAGCGTAAAACATGTGGTCTAGTGTGCATTCTGCCCCAATTTTCATATGAGTGATTTTTGATGAAATTTGTAAGAAGTTAATAAAATACAACAAAATATTTATAGTCTTCCGAAAGTGCTCATGAGTGGTAAAACGATAAGCGGTAGTTTGATCAGATTGCGCAGGCTGTTTTTCCATAAAACCTTACATGTTACTTATGAAAAATAACAAGATTCACGCTGATTCCATAAATTCCTCTGTTTCTACGAACTAAAGTAGATTTTGTGAACTTTTAATCTATTGAATGATGAAAAAGCTTGTTTGCTACTATAAAATTGAAGAAAAATATCACGCGAAGCCTTAGGTTAGTGTATATTTGAGAAAGAATGACATGGGCCATCTTACCCCGCTGGTGCGTCTTGTACAGTTTTTCCCTACTGAATATATTTTTTGCTGGCAACGATTTGATGCTATGAGAGCAAAATCTTGCACTCTCTTGCATTCTCCCGATAGAAACAAATAAGTGTCGGATAGCGCCTAATTGGTGTAGTTTTTGTCGCTTTATTTAGAAAGAAATGAAATTTATGTATGCATATTGTCTCCATTTTGGCAGGTAAATGCATTTTTTTCAACTTTCATACGATCATTCAATAATGCAAATGGAACGTATTTCAAAACAGTATAAGAATATAGCTACAAAAATTATTGCTGAGTATAGGCTATAAGGTGTCCCGTTATGTCTAGACACGATTCTAGTACAACCCCCCCCCCCCCCTCATTCCGGATGACGTTTAAACAGTTTATTTCTGCTGGATGTTGTTGTTTACAGTTTAAGTTAAAACTTTGAGTATCGTGATCTCCATTTTTTTCATAATTTTCGTGAAAAATAGAGCATTTCCCCAGAAAAGCGCAATACTATCGTGCACAAATGGTGAACTGTTTCCGAAATTTCGCTAAGTCAGTTGGCGAAAATGAAAGTAGAAAGCATTGGAGCGGCCTCCAATTTGACTCGGAAGTATGGAGAGTGGACAAAAAAATCTGGGCGAAAACCTTGTCCGGTGGACAAAACTTTGGACCAGAATGTTTTGTGTGCTTACGCTGCCGGTGAGAAAACTGCCTTAGTTCGAAATGTGCCAGAATACGTGAATTTAAGTAAAAATTATCTCTTAGTTCTTGAAATTAAAAAAAAAATGGATGAAGTCTTGAATATACTAATGCTTTATTAAGCCTTACCTCTTATACACATTTCTTTGATTGATATAAGATGGAAAGAAAGCGAGCTTCTTTCAAGAGCCTTTTTTTTAAAAAGATTGATAGTTTAATTATTAGGTAGTTAAGCTGATTAGTTTTGCTCTGTTGAATTATAACTGTGTCACCGCAATCTGCGGACTGTTTTTCCTGTGTATCTTTTGTTAAAAAAAATTATCTATTTTTGTCTGAATAAACTTAAAACTTGTTTCTGTTATTTTTTTTTTAATAACTTAACTTTTGTCTTTTGTGTATTCGTTGAACTTTTTTTTTCTTAATTTAGAGATTTTCTTAAAGAAACTTTGGAGAGTCTTTAGCCAAATAACACATGGGGTATGAAAATGCTCCAAGAGCAGCTGATGAGTTTCTGATTTTGAATGCAAAGTCTCGCCAAGGTGGCCAGTTTTCAATTTATCAATCGCGGGCAAAATTTCTGGACTGCTAGTGGTGGAACAAAAATCGTAATGGACAGCAAAACGATTTTTTTAGTGATCACATGGCAAGTTTCAAGCAAGAAATTTTTCAGTGACAAGTCTCGCCTAGATGTTCTGGAGTTAAACAAGAAGAAAAATTGAAAAAAAATTATATCTAGCAACTTTTAAGACTGACGATCGGTGGGAGTTGCAAATCAGTCAATGTTTTATAACGATCAACACGACGAATAGCGAAATATTCAAAGAGGTCTGCCTCCGAATGCGACCGATTTCCCTGCATAGAACTTCGATAGGTCCTACAAAGTTAGTACTCAAAAACTGTGGTGGAGTGATAAAAAGTCAAATAATTTGTCTTTGTGCCGAAGGAGGATAATTGGCTAAATTTGTCAAAGCTTCGAAAAACTTCAAAATTTTGAGTCATTTTAAAGGTCAAGGAAATTCAGTGTTAATAGTTAACATCATAGATGGCGCAAGTTGTGCCCAAAACTAAAAGTCGAAAAGCTTTTTTTATAGGACATCTTCTCAAAAACCACTAGAAAAAATTTCATCAATTTTCATTCCTAATGAGGATTTGATTAATTACACAAAGCTACAAAATTAACATGTTTCCAAGATGCGATAAATTTGAAACGTAATTTCAACTAATTTGGGTGCTCTGAATCAAAATATGCAATTTTTTTATTAGCGTTTTGTTATTGAAAAAACTTTTGAAAATAGGTTAAACATATTTGAGAAAGTTTTGCACTTTTTTTTTACAAAACTTTAAAACAAAATCATAAAATTTTAAAATAAAAGTTTTAAATCAATTTTCAAATTTTCCCAAGACTCCAAAGTAATTTTGAGTTATGCTAAAAAAGCTAAAGAAGAATTCTATTAGTTAACTTTTTCTCATTAAACGACCATTTTTTTAAGTTTAAACCCAAATTGAATTTTAGATTTTTTAAGCAAAAATCTTATCGTTTGCAGGTTTCAACAATTTTTTTAAAAATTAAATAATTAATTTTTTTCAATTTTCTTAAGAAATATGAAAAATACTTGTTTCTTATTATATTCCAAATTTTTAAAAACTGTTGAATTTAACTTTTTTAGATCATGCATCATCATAATAAAATTATTTCTTAAATGCATTAATGAATGAATTTTTGAATATAAACTAAGCAGAAAAATTATGAACCCAAAGAGGCATTTAAAAACAATATCTTTTGCTAAAAATCTGTTATTTGAATCTTAAATCTTTGGTTTAATATCTGAATATTTTCTTTAATTATTTATTCGCAATTCGTACCAATTCGGAATGATGAAACATTGATATTTAAATTCTGCATCACCATTTAAATTAAAAGTAAGAATTTCAAATCCATATCCATATTCAGAATATCTTAAATTGTTTGCTATTTAAAAAGTTTTCTTTTAATATTCCGGAATGATGAGTTTCAAACAGGGGAAAATATCTTATTTTAGTTTCATATGCAAAGCCAAGATTTGAATCAGGATTCTGTCATAATGATTAACCAAGCTGATAGTCAAGAATAATACACTGGATACAGATACCACTATCCAAACACAGGCAGCAAATTTTGATTTTTATAAAAAAAATTAAACCAGAACATCAAAAATTATTGAAACCTAAGCTTGCTAAATATTTTTCCGCACTTATCATAGCAGGGCGAATTCAAGCCATTTTTATCTACAAGGCTTGCAAAATCTGGGAATTCATTTTCTTTTAGAAAATTTCTTAGTTGACATTCCTAAATCTGGGTAATATCTAGCCAAGTTTGAGAATTCTTCAACATTGGGAAGAAAAAGAACTTAAAAAATCGATTTTTTTTTTCATCGAAACACATCACGCAAAATCCATAATTGTGATCATGAAATTTGAATTTTTCTTTGATTTTCCAAATAAAGTATAAAAATTCTGCTAAAATCTGGGCAATTTTTCGATTACAGGCTTTAAATATCTATTAAAAAGTGAATTTTTTTCATAATTATTCAAATTTGATTCAGAATTTAAAATTTTGAGTTTAGAAAAGAACATTTTGCTAGGTATTTTATAACCCTCATTACAAAAACCCCCCACCCCCTTTCCCGATCCTACTGCTATGTCTCTTATTATGAAAAAAATTATAAATACTTTGAAATTTTGAAAGGAGACTGCTTTGAAATTATTTTCAAGAAAATTTCTAGTTCAGAATATCGAAACATTTTTAAAAATTTATCAATGACTTACCGAAAATATCATTCATTTAAAACTTTTATTGTGATTCGTTTTGGAAGTTTTGATTTATTTTATCAGTGATCAATTTGTGAGATAACTTTGAAAAACAATGTTAGATTATTATTTAATTATGTTAGAAATCTAATTCCTCATTTATTGTGTATTTTTGGTATTGCTTTTATTTTTAGCTAAATTTGAATTTCGAACCAAACACCAGCTCTCCCCCATGGGCAGGTCTATCACATGGGCCTAAGTTGGAAAGAAAGTGGAAAAAAATTTGTAAAAGTTATGTTGGAAGCGCGCAAAATTTCACCAAGACGCGAATGATACATGATCAATATAATAAGCAGCGAATGAGACTATTTGCATTGATCCAGTTCAGGAGGTTTTTGACATGAAAATTTATTTTTATTTTCTTAGCTTATTCTATGTTTGCAACTAAATATATTCAATCAACAACAAAACAAGTTATATTTTGGGTTCTGTAACTTACGTTGCAAAGTTTAGTGACTGTTTAGTTTAAGATAGTTTTTTTCCTATTTTGATCCTTCGATGCTATTTTTTGACACTGTTTTAATTTTGAATGAAAAACCTAAACCGTTACACGCTATCATAACTTGGTTTGTGCACGAATATTTTATGGCAATGCAATAAATTGTGTATGCATTAGACTGAGTCGATTTATAATCCATTATTTTTTGCAGAATTTTGAGGAAACGTTTACATAAGTAAACTTGAACTATGAGATTTGAATGGGAAAATTTAATATTTTGTTTTGAAAAATCATCATCATTTTTGTTTCTTCCGTGGAACCAAACTTGCATATGAATTTTGTGCTTCTTTATAAATTCTTTCAAGAAAATTTTCCGCTGAACAGCTTTGTCGAAGATTGTAACTTCGTATCTTATTACACAAAAAAGTTATTGGGTGTTGGATGGGGGCATTGAAAAACAATAAATTCAATTTTGAGCAAATTTTTACAACAGAATCTGTGTCACTGAGCTCATAATTTTAAAAATATTTATTGATTTCACAGATTTGAAGATTTTTGTACGTTTGTCTGAAAATCAAATCTTTTAGGTCAACATTCATTTTTAATTTCAGATTTGTATAGGAAAGTCATTATAAGATTGTTTTGGTTTATTTATTTTTCTCAAGTAAAATGAAATTTCTCATGACATTTAAATGGAATCAATACCTACTATTTTTTATCACTTTTCACAAAACACTGGTTTTTTCGGCAACCATGGTTGCATGATAAGAATAAAATTCAGTATTAATCGCTTATTGAATTTTTATACCATGAAGGATTTTATTCAAGTTCAAAGTTAAGAAGTTGATTTTTAACGGATTTATCAGGAAAATTTGGCGATCTTCGAATAATAAACTGAATTTCTTCATTAAGGTTTTGTAGTATAAATTTTTGATTTCTATTGATTAATCTAATCCATTCTTAACAATTTTGATTATGATTTTATTCAAATAATTTTGATAAACTCTGTTCGAAAGTTCATCTTCGACTGTTATTCATCATGGCATCTCAAAATATTCAAATTGAATTGTAAAAAAACTATATATTTTAAAAACTTACAAAATATTTAATGTTTTTGTCAAATTTCTGTCAGCTTTTATTTTCTTTAACTACAAAACGATTGTCATATTATTGGCATTAATATCCAAAATATAAAAAAAAAATCGATCATCTTTTTTTATTAAAAGCTTTCTTTTTTTCACTCGAAATACTGCCAAGATATTCTTTGCTCTGGTATATTTAGGATTGCAACTTGTTTTTATTCTTAGTTCTTTTAATATTCTATGTCTACAAATGAAAATAAATATTCTGGAAGTAAGGAGTGTATTCGTAAAAATGCATCACTTTGTTTTATGAATAACCTTTGAATGTATGTCATTGAAAAGAACAAGAAAAAAGGTGAAATTGAAAAAAAAGGTTTGTCGAAGAATATTTTATATCAGCATAACATTTGTAATGACATCAAAGATTTTTTTCAAATCAAAATTTATAGTTATACAGTAGAGCAAGGCCGTGCGAACGGGGGGAGGGGGGGTTTTAGGGGTTTAACCCCCCCCCCCTATGAATATTTTTTTTCAAGTAAAATTTTCACTGAAGTAACGAAAAATAACTTGATGTTAAAATGTATTTGAAAATCAGCAAGTCAAGTAAGTCAGAATTTTTTCGCGCATCCGGCGTAAATTAGTCTCAAAACACCCTTGGCTTGAGAAATTTCGATCTACGATACTATTCGACGTTTAGGAATTGAAACTAACTTTGGTTCTAAATAGTAATTCAATTAATCTTTTGTATAGGAACTCAAAACATGACATACAAAACCCCTATCTCTTCTTCAGAATTATATTTATTAAGAAGTGTAACGAAATAACAACAGAGTTTGAAACGAACAGTTTTTTTTTATTTGAAATTTTTTTTTTCATTACAAATGTTTAGCTAATATGAAATGTTCTTCAAGAAACCAATTTCGACTAAAATTTATAACGTGTTTGTTGTTTTTCCAATTTCTGAGGTGAATGAATTAAAAAGGAAATTTCAACTAATTTGGGTACCCTGAATCTGAATATGCAATATTTCTATCAGTTTTGTTATTAAAATGACTTTTGAAAATAAGAAAAAAGTATTTGAGAAATTTCTGCATTGTTTATACAAATAAAATCAAGTTTTTTTTACACTTTCTACAGTTATGTCAAAAGCACTTGGAAAGTGATATCTTTCCATTTTTTTAATGGTTGAATTCTACATTTTTTGGATCGTGCATCATTTTCATCATAATAATATCCCTTATTTGGATGAAGATGGATGGATAAACAGAATCAGATTTTTTCGTATATGTAGGTTTGTTAGTTATCAATATTTGATTTTACTTAAAACTGTTGCATTTTAAAACTCCTTATCACCAAAACTCAAAGTGTTCGACCAAATTTGAAAAAAAAAATCGAGTTCAGAACGCTAAAATCTACAAAATCAATCACCAAAATGCTGTTGACTTGAGTCATCAATTAAATTATGTGAATTCTAATGGTGAAACGTGTTTATAAAAAAAAACTTCCTGAAATGTTTTAAAAAACTTATCATTTTCATTTTTATATTTTGTTTAAATTTCAAATAAATTTACTGAATTTTAAAGTACATTTTTTCCAATTCTTTTATTAAATTGTCGAATTTTTTAGTCGAATATTTAAATTTTAGAAATAATTTTAACATTTTTTTTTCTTTTTAATTCTGAATTTTGGTATACTTGACACATAAGTCCTTAAATCTTATTTTTAATAAGAAAAACAACCTTCTGTTCTTTCCAGGACCCAATATTACAATCGAAAGTGACAAAATACTTAAAGCTTGCAATTTAAAACTTTAAATCATGTGATTGAAAATTAAAAAAAAAATTAATTAATTTTCTTTAGATAAAATCGTCTTTTATGAATCAATCATGATTTTTAAATAGGCAACTTTAAACTTAATTTTAATGCGAAATGTTAACTAATTTTATATTTGCTTCGTCCTACCAATATTATCTTTCAATATTTATCAGTTTTCATTGATCATTCACGAGATTACCCATTTCCCAACATTTTCTTGTATGTATATTTCAACATGAACTTATTATTTTAAACTTCAAAAATGCCGTTTATTTTTCTTTAAATAGGTTTTTTCTCTGGTTTCTTTCATTGGCACTTTTCAAATAATAATAAATATATCTATTCTTCCTTTTTATCAAATCACATTAAACCATCAATCATTGAATAAATTCTCCAAAGTTCAAATTGGTTTTCCAGTTATCGAAAATTCACATTTTTAATCGCGACTGAATATTTCTTGTTCAATATCAAAATACTACAGTGGAATTTTTCAATCACCTTTCAGTTGAAAATGAAGAAAAGACTTTTTATTAAGATGAATAAAAATTTACAATTATTATCATTCTCCTAAAAACTAATCAAGGTTAGTTTTTTTAACTGATTGGACATTTATTTTAGAATCCAGATTTCTTTTAAGCTCTGTGTTTTTGGAACGTTTTTTTTAAAAGAGCTTAGAAAATCTTTTGAAACAAATTTCTAGTTCAGAACAAAGAACATCATTTTGAAAAAAATTATCAATAATTTACTTAAAATTTTAAATTTTCATTGTGAAATGATTTGAAAGTTTTGTTTTTTTATCAGTCCAATTTATTTTTAGTTTGTGTGGTAATCATGGGTGAAATACGGTTTTAGAAATTCCTTTCCTTCTTTTATTGTTTATTTTTGGTATTGCTATTATTTTAGCTAAATTTGAAATTCGAAACCCCCCTCCCACCCCCCTCCCCCATGGACGGGTTCTTCGCACGGGCCTGCAGTAGAGGATATTAGATATTTGTTTTGGTTTTTCTGTGGACCATGCTTTGGGGTAAACGCCTGTAACTTGGTGTCCAACTTGTCACTGTATAAAATTAGTTTTCGATGAATTAATGTTGAAGTTAAAATGGGTCATTTTTAACTCTGTTCTTGTTTAGTTACTTTTCTTAATAAAAACTTAAGGCTTGAAATATCTCAAGCCTAGGGTGATTTAACACTGAATTCCGGAGGTAAGCCAATTTTCTGATTTGCTTTATTGATTTGCGTATAACTTAATTAGTAAACAAATAATATTAAACTGCTCCTTGTTTTCAACTCTTTCCAAGACCATCATTATTTCAAATTCTCATAGAACAAAACTAAGTATTCTCAACATTCTTATGTTTAAAAGCATTTTATTTCGGAAAACTCAACCGTACATCTCTAATTGGTTCGTCATCTTTGGGACTCTACTTACAAAAAAAAACCAATCTCTCGTTTTGGTTTGTTCCCAGCATCTCCATTAAGTAACGGAACGAGCCTCAAGCCTAGCCGAGTTGGGTGCCTGCCTATGTGGTGCATCAAACCACCTCCACTTTCCTAAAATCCCATAAATCCTTCTCTGATTGCTCCGTGTACAGAGTTGGTTTAGTCTCGTCCGGAAACAGCAGGCAAGAGGAGTAGGGCGGACGCGTTCCTCGGTGTTCCATCGAGAGTTGTGATTCTGGAACGATGAATCTTCACACCATCCGATGCTGGGAAGCAAAGTTTTGCCTCACTCTCACGTAGCGTTTCTACTACTGGTACCGAGTGGCTCCAGAGAGCGGAGGTCGAGGGAATCGGGAAACGTACGCCGGCGGCCGGGCAGCAGGGGAGACCGTAATGAACAATTCCTGTTTCCTACGCTTCGATACGCTCGGGTGCCTTCCAGCTCTTCTTTAGTTTGCCGCAAAATGATTAAGATGGTTTCAGCCAGGGGGTTCCTCTTGCGCGCGTATCTAAACAACACACTTGCACGCGTAGAGACAGGCTGTTGGGGATCCACCCACGCACCCGATCTTCATGCAGGGAACCCATTTTATTGCCCCGGGAAAGGAACAGGAACGGAATGGAACGCCAGAAAAAGGATGTTGTTTTCCCCGATTGAGCTAGCCCGAAAGGTGCTGACTTATGTTTCGGTTAGGAGCAGAAACATTGAAATTAAGCCTTCGGAAGGCATGACACGAAACGATTTATGGGATATTGCAGCGTGGAAATATTTGAAATTCGGTAACCAACCACACCGATCCACCCACATGTAGAGATTCCTAACTAGCTACAACTCAGTACAGATTCAGATATTTGTGGAAAGATAAAAGCGAAAAGTATCCTTTTCCGGTCCATTAGTGGAGGTCCGCTCTACATTCACGTGATCCTTGGGTTCAAATATTACTCTCTAGGGGTAATTCAGAATTTTCACTATATAATTAATTTAGCCGTCTTTAAGGTACATGTTGTGATAGATTTTTGTATAATAACCACGATCGTGATTTCGAAAGACACAAATGGTGATACAAAGGGAGAAAAAAACTATCATATAGATGAAAATTTGTATGTTAAAAGAAACATCTGTCATATTTGAATACAAATATTTCGCAGTTAATCAATTGCTAATTGAAAATATCATATAAAAAACACAATTTTAAAGATTGTTATAAAATATTGAAAGGGTGATTCTTGATTTAGAAATAAGTTACAAAAATAGACCGCTGCAAGGTTTGAATGAAAATTTCAAATTCTCAAATTTTTAAACCTTCCATAACTTTTTTTTTGTTGGTTTTGCTGCCAGAAATAGCAATAAAAATTTTGGAAGCGATCCATCCAGTTCTGAATTAGCGCAACGAGTTTTAATTTTGTATGGAAAGTTCCAAAAAGTATAACTTTGAATGCAACATGTTCCTTGATTCTTGCATTACATTTCATGTGAACAAAGCATCAACCTAAATTGTACCCCAGAAATGATATTCAATGTTATATAAATTTTTTTTTTCAAAATTCATTTATTTAATTATATCGTTTATGACTGCTTGTTTGAAAGCTGCGTGACAGTAGGATGGAAATAAAATATCTCAAAAAACTATTTTGCATTGCCAGAGAATTTTTTGATTGATAAAGCTTTTGCAAAAACATTTCATGCAATTATTAACAGCTCTAGCAAGTAAAGTCTGCCATTTTTGAATACATTTTAATGGATTCAGATTTTGTTGATACTTACGGTTTTCCGGACTCGATATTCCTCGCGCCACGCCACGTTCGAGCAAAAACGTGGTTTCGTCCTCTTTAGTAAATTCGCATATTGAGAACAATAGCGGTTGACAGTTAATGATGGTCAATGATGATGACAACAATATAAATGTTGTCATCATGCACGCTAAACTCAGCCAACACAGCTTGTGGTTATGAGTTACCCTGCAGTGTTGGCAGTTTATTCTGGGTGGTTAGCCCAGAATACGATAGTATTCAAGGAATGATTCAGAGTTGGGAATCACCTAGGTTAAGCGACAAGATTGTTATCGCTTTAGGTCTAAGTAAGCTTGTAAGGACTTGACGAATAGAAATGAATAAATGGTATCTCATTTCCATACCAATTCCCTGTTGCTAAATCATTGAATTAAACAGATTTTTTTATTTTGAAATTGTTATGACTTTTTTCATGTAATTCTTAGCTATTTGTCATGTAAGCAAAAAATTAAGCTTAAGAATAGTTAAAACCAAAAATTATAGACCGGTCATTTCAAGCTTTTTGAATTTTCTGGATGATTTAATGTCCAAAAATTTTTTCTTCTATACAAATTTTCATACAAAATTGAAACGCGTTGAGCTAACTCGGGAATCAACCAAATCATTTCAAATTTTATACTGATGCTTGGTGACCCAAAAGGCATCGAAAAAACATATGGGAGCGAAAAGTCATTTTTTCAGCGGTCTATTACTAAACATTGGAATTTAAAAATTTACCGGAATTGTTACATAGGTTTTTTTTTTAATCCGAACTTAAGTCCTTTATGGATTTTGATGATTACATCAGACTTGGTGGGCTTGTGATATAGCTGAATTGGTGAGTTTGTTGCCTCCTGAGTCGATTTCCGTGAGCTCGAGCCCAAGAGTAAACAGCGATCACAGTTGTACCGGGATAATTTGTCAATGACCACCAACTGCACAGCAAGAAAAATTCGTGTAATTTTAGATTGAAAACGATGCACGAAAACGGAACATCGATTTTGATCTAAAATTCTACCACTGTGTATTTTTTTCAATGATGTAATTTTGGGAGCGTGTAAATTTAGATCGAAATCGATGCACGAAAACCGACGAAGAAAGCTGCGTGTAAAAATACACAGGCATGTAAATTTCAAGCCTTTCCATCGTTAATATTAAAAAATATTCATTAAAAATATCAGGTTTTCAGTGTTGCGATTCTAATTAATTAAAAAATTATGGGATCTAATTTTCATGTGGTATATATTTACTAAATAATACTTAACAAAAAACGGTCACCCACTAACACGAGAATAATTATTGTATTCTTCTTCACAACACAGGGCTAGGCTGGAGATGTTGTATCTGATGAATTTTTAGTATTTTTACGGGTCAACCATTGTATACCGAACTATTATGACTATTACACCCTTGACCTTTGATCACACCAATTTCCAGGTCGATTTTCGAAAATTGGCTGTTTCTGTAATTCAAAAAGATTTTTTATAATTTCTTATTAAAATACTTACAATGTTTTTATTTCATTTCACTTACCACTTCATAATACACATATCCGACAAAATTTTGCCTGGGCGGAATGCAACCGAGACTTCCGAGTGACTTTGGCTAATCATAAAAGAAAAACCATCTCGAGTCAAAAGTAAACAAACGTTTGCCGCGAAAAAACATGGCATCTGTTATGTTTCACATAGTTTTCGATGTAATTTTAGATCTTACTTTTAATATCTTATTGAACAAATATAAATTTACACTATTTGTGATATAAATTTCATCGATCGTTTGAACTTTCCATTACGGAATGTAATTTTAAACCAAAACAATTTATTTCTATTCACTTTGTGATAAAAGACTAAAATTACATCAAAAGGAGTTGAAAATTACATCTTTTTTTAATTACACTTGTGAAAAAATAGATCGCTCGTGTTTTAGATTGCGTATATTTTTAGAATTTTTTTGCTGTGTGTAACGTAAAAGTGCAACATTTCTCAAATTTACAAAAACCTGTGACTGCTCACTTCCACCTTTACTCGTTAAACCTGGAATGCTTTATCATCTTAACTTAATTGATTATTCATGTTTTTCTGTATTTTCCAAAACCTTGATCGATTAAAAATGAATTTCTTGAATGAAATCATAATTGTAATCTATATATTTCAAATCTCACTATCGCCGGCATGGCTCAGTAGAACAATTCCACATTGCCAATAGTTGCTACTCTGCAATTGACCGGGCCATCAATTTTGTCCAGATTTCAAACGAATAGTATCTGGGATTTGCACACATTCACAATGCACAACCTGATGCTCTCTCTTTCAACATCAATATCGACGCCGGCCACGTCCTAGTAGTCAACAGATAGATGGAAAGAAAGAATGGGATTAAAAGATTTAAATTCATGCTTTAGGACCAAGGTCACCTCTGCATCCCTGTTAGAAAATTTTTGTTGGGAAAGTGGGTTAATGATCATGGAGTCACTGTTGACTATGTTGTGATCATATAATTAAAATTTTTTTCTCAAAAAAGTTTTATCTATTGAAAATGATAACAGAATTTTCTAACTTGCATTCTTGCATTCTTATTTCCAAGTTAAATCCTTAAGTTAAAAATGAACTAAAATTTATTTAAGGCTTTTGTGTATTGAGTCTTATTCCCTTTATTTAATATCCCTTTCTTCTCAGCGAAAACTAAGACCGAAAACTGATATCAAAGTTTTATGGTTTTTTTTTCATTGAAATAAATTCCAAATTTTGATGCTTTCTTAGCTTCTATTAACTCGAAGATGCAACTTCTACCTAATCAATTCAATCAGCTCAATTTATTTTGATCATCGAACATTCATATGGCGCTGGTGAATTTTTGAGTTTACTTAAAAAAAATGAATATATTCAGAAATGTAATTCATGTAAATCAAATATTGAAAGATTGCCTAAAAATTTTTTTTTTGTACATTATACATTCATACTTCTGAATTTACTATGTGATTTTAACAACGCTTTCATAAATATTGAAGAAGGAGTATTTTGTACCGAAATTATTGAAGCTCCATCGTGATTTTAAATTTGTAAATTAATAGAATCAATATTAAGGAACAACCGATAAGCCAACTGTTTCGATTCCCTCATATTTTTCTTATTCAATCAATCAATCAGTTCCGCTCCAGATTCAGATCAGATGCTCAGAGTTAAAATAAATCAGAGTTAAATAGAACCGTTCCAAGGTAATGTAAAAGTTTAGTAAGTTTTGGTGAATTGCCAATAACTACCCGTAACAAAGTATTTTCTCTGGGTAAGATGATTTCCAAAGCTATTTCTTTAAAATTCTTCTAGTTAATACTTAGTCTCATATTGTATTCCAACTTTCGTTATTTGTAAATGGTTTCGTCAATTACCTGTACATAAATCGCTTACATCACGAATGAAATGACATTTTATTCCACATTATCGATTTCAAAGAAAAAAGACTAAAATGACGTACACTGCCGGCCAAAAGTTTGGGATCACCCCGTCAAAATCATGAAAACTGTGATCGGTCATATCTCAGCCATCTTATTATATATAGGAATTCTTTTGATCTCATTCAAGATATCGTGAACAAAACCTTCTTTGTATGTATTTGAAAATATGTTAAAATTTAGTTTATATTACTTAAATTAATCTTGAAGTTGGGACATTTATCAAAAACCGAACTTAAATTTCGGACCCGATCATTTCAGGGTGGGATGGACCAAATCTCAAAATTCGAGATTTTTAATGAAATAACTATTTCATAAGTAAGTGCAGACCATAAGCTTTCAAATAAGTTAATCCGATCTGCAATAACTTGTAAGACAACTAAGTTATGGTCTAATCAAACTTGCATAATTTTTAACGGTTTAACTATTTGGTAAAAATCATCAGAAAATGATGAAACTTTAGCTAAAGTACTAAAGCAGTTAGTCTTCAAACATATTTCAACTAAATATCCATGAAGCTCAACTGATTTGCTTCCAAATCAGCTTACCAGATATACATTAAGTTGTTTGATAACAGAGATACGCGTTAAATAAAAATGCATGTTTTAGAAGACTGATCCCAAAATTTTGGCCGTTACACCATACTAAACTAAACTGAATATTAATATTTTGTTAAATATATTCAAAGAAGGTTCTGCTCACGATCTCTTGAATGAGATCAAAAGAATTACAATATGTAATAAGATGGTTGAGATATGGCCGATCAAAGTTTTCATGTTTATGAAGGGGTGATCCAAAACTTTTGGCCGGCAGTGTATATTCTCATAATCCATGCAGGAATGCAATAGTCTTAAACGGAATTACATATTTCAAAATTTTTATGATGCATTGCATTGCGGTGAACTTTTTGCTACGAAAATTCTTGATAGAAGAATTACAGATTGAAATTAAATGACGGATAGACAAAGCAGATGCTTAATAGAAGAAAATTGAAAGATGTTGAAAATGAGCCAAGAGCATATTTTTATGGAAAGCTTCAAAGTTGCGTTCTAGACCCTTTGTCCCGCATCAATTGAATGGCTGAGAGAAGTAATAGCGAGAGGCGCAATTATGTTCACCCATACATCCAACCCGATGGATTGGCAAAGCACGTGCTTCCCAATCGGACAAAAAGTCTAGACCGCATGGCTCTGGTGAAGCTTTCCTATTGCTGAGCCAGTTCAAGCGATGTGTTATTGGTTTTTTCAGATTCCGTTTTTATCGACAGCGTTACTTATTGAAGTTTTCCATAAAAATATGCTCTTGGCTCATTTTCAACATCTTTCAATTTTCTTCTATTAAGCATCTGCTTTGTCTATCCGTCATTTAATTTCAATCTGTAATTCTTCTATCAAGAATTTTCGTAGCAAAAAGTTCACCGCTATGCCATTAAATCATCATAAAAATAATAATCAACGGTGACTATTCGTTAAAAAGAATATTCCAAAATAGTTTTTTTATTGTTTATGAAAAAGTTTTTGCTGTCTTCGACCAAATTATTTAAAATGCAAATTTATAAAATTTTGTTTTGAACGTGGAGTTTTAAAAACATTAATCTTCTGAGTTACAGTTTAAAATATGAACATTACCTTTAAATGTCAGTTTTTAAAGTTATTTAAATAAACAAAATACATATTTTTTATCAACATGGTAAGCATGTAAAATGTTAGCTTCAAAATTGTATTGAGAAAATGCCAAAACTTGCCGATTGATCGTAAAACACTGATTTCGAGATAACTAATATTTATCCAATAGCTAATATTCATCTATCAATTATCTGAAGAAAAGGGCTAAAATAATTGATTTTTCTTGTTTATAAAAAATTGCGCCCGTAAGTATGCAATGTCATAAGGGTTGAGAATAAGCTATAGATTTTTTTTCTGACAATTATAGATTGTGAAATGAGAACAAACATGACCAAAATAGTCAATTAACATTCTATCTTGGGGTTTTGTTCGATTTTTTTCATGGATTAGGGCTTCCTGAATAAAGGATCAAGTCTCCCCTAACTTCAAAAATATCGCAGTTTTTTTACTCCCATGAAAATGCTTCTAGGTCATCTACGGGTTCAAGTATCATTCTAATTTTAGGAGCATAGAAACTTGAAGTTAAACGTTGTCAGAAAATGTAAAAGAGTGCGAGTTGCTAACTTTTTTCAAAAAGATATGGCGAAAATAAGAAAAGGGGATCAAGTATCCCCAATCTCCCCTATAACTTAAAAGTTTACATTTAACATGCATACAATGTTCTACCAAAATATGAATTTGGTTTATTTAAACAACTTTGTAGAATGTATTAAAGATTTTCAGTTTCCAAAAAAAAAAGTTTTGATTGAAAAAACTGATATTAAAATGTAATTTTAATATTTTACGCTATAACTCAAAAGATGAATGTTTACAACAGGGGGATTAAAAAAAGTTGTTTAACATTCATATTCATATAGTAAAACTTTTACGAAGACATCTAGAAGATAAAATGAAAAACAAAGAAGTTAAAAGTATTCAAATTCTTAGAAAAAAGTTGAATAAATGAGTTATACAATTGAATTTGATATGGACCATAAAAATTTTATCACGTTGCTAAACAATTGTGTTTTTGATATAAAAAATTGATTCCAACATTTGCTTTAAACATGTAAAATAAATTTCATTATGTTTTCAAAGCTTTCATTTATTCGTTTTACTGATTAATTTCAAACAATTTATCAACAAAAATGTGCATCTAAATTCGAGTTAAAATATCATTTTCCGTTATTTACACAAATTTTTGTTAATAAAAATTTGCCGATAAGCCATGTTCCATACATTTTTAATTTTCCGATATGCCATCAACTTGAATTAGGACAACATTTTTAAAATTATGTTGTGTGATATCTTACATCAGACTTAATAAAATAGCTTAAAATTATATTTTTACTGCATTAGTAATTGTTATAAACTTTAAAAATGATTAAAAGTTGGTTAAACTTTTCTGAGACAGACTAGAAAATAACAAGCCCGATTCGATCTCAGTAAAAACTCTATTTTGTACAGGGTGGCGACGCGAAAATGATACACTTTGTTTATTGCATAAAACTCAAACCAATTGTTGTATATTTCTCTTCGAAATCTTTTTCAATATCATCTAGATATAAAAAGTAAATTAAAAACTTAGTACATATGCTCAAATTTTTCACTCTAGTGTTTAATGAAGGCGCATATGTAGATCTCGGTTTCTGCTTAGAACGCATGCAGGTCACAATTTTTTTCGGACTAGAACTTATGTACTCTGAAGGTAACATCAAACAAGCAAAATTACAAATTTCCAGAATTTCTTTTCATTGTCGAACTTGTCAATATGAAAATATAGAAAATATTTTTGAAAAACTCAAATATTTAGCTGTGTTCACATGATTTCTCATGACCAATTGCTATTGTTTTTGCTATAGTGTTTTAGAAGCTTACAGTAAAATTTTTAAAATAGAATTTTCGTCAAAACTCTTTTCTGGAAACACTGAATAGTAAAGGGATCTACTCTTATTTTTAATCAACCGATAGTACTTTTTAAAAACCGCATCTCGCAGAACACACACACGTTGGCATTTTTTTTGGTGTTTCGCATCATTTAAAAAAAGCAATAAATTTCAATTCGTCATGTTATCACGTTGATTTGGATTTGTTTCTCTCCACCAGTTCCATGAAATTCAGTTGATTGTGCTCAAAAATCCTAAAATCGTATCATATTCACCTTTATTTGCTAAAATCAAGTATTGTTGTTCTATAAAATTGGAGAAAAATGAAGCAATTTGAAGTTGTAATGTAGAAAGAAACGAGCTTGAGACGGAATGACAAATGGCTTCGCATTGTGTAACCAGCTGACGGTTGAAGTGGAATTTAATAACTGTACAAATCCTCTCATTTCCACTTTCCACCTTCTAGCCATTGCATTTCACCCGGAGCCGGATATGAAATGCCGTGTGTAACAATGTGTCACAAATCATAACCCTGTCCGAAGCAATATGATAAAAGCCCTGTGCAAACTATCATCTCAGTTTGAAATTATTGCCCACTTTCAGGCGGAAGCAGAGTTGTTTTACAATCTTGTTACCATCATTATTGCCCCATTCCATCCGAGTCATCGTGTCGTTTGGGTGGCCGTGGGATGATAAAAGCTCGGTAAAGTTACCAAGGCATCAGCACCACAAATCCGCCACTTATCCTTGTGCCTGGTGAGGCGCGCCCCGTAAGCCTTGAGCCGGACGACCGACGACGACGACGCCTTCATCGCGCACTCGAAGCGTAACAAAGCACCGTTTCTCCTTTGCCTTGAACAGCGCTGAATTCAAGGAGGGCTATGGGCAATGAAGGAGGACCCTGTAAAAATCTTTTCTCAATACCGTTTAATATGAGGGCTAGATAGTCAAATACGAAATATTTTCTCTAAGTCACCAGAAATAAAGAAGGTGGATGCTGAATTCAATTTTAGTTTATTATCATTGATTAAATAATGATACCAATTGAAACGGGTTCAAAATGGAAAAAAATCTCAATTAAAAACAAAAAAAAAGCGCAAAAAATACATCCGCCACTCTAGTACTTCGTACTACAACATTTCGACTGAATAAAAATTTACGACTTAAAAAATATTTATTTCAAATTAGGTACTCGAAACTTCTTGGTTTTTGGAACAATAACTTCTATCTGCCCTACCTTCTCGCTGAGTTTGAGAGTAAATGCGCTCTGTTTGTGTCAGCCCTTTGGACATGACGAGATTTTTCCGATACGACTAAATATGTCGCCGATATAGACTATGGCCCCTTTAACATGCCCAAGCATTTCCATCATTATTCGCTGGAAAATCACGGGCGTGCAGGTGATGCCAAACATAAGACGTTTGGAGCGCATCAGCCCTTTATGACGTTCCGAGATTCTGGGTGCAATTCTACATGATGAAATGCCGACGAGATATCCAGTCTAGAAAACACGGTCGCTCCTCTCAGGCTGTTCAAAAACGTTTCTATAACTGGAAGCGGAAAGTGCTCCCTTTGTATAGTCTGGTTCAGGTATTTCATGTTTATGCACAAACCTATATCATTTCGACCTTTCGGTACGACCTCTATTGGAGAAATGCATTCCGGAGCCCCCTCTACTGGCTCGATGATATTGGTACGTAGCATGTCGTGGATTTTTTCGTCGACTTTGTCTTTTAACGGCTCCGGTATTCTCAAGTGGGATAATTTTTAGAGGGTACAGATTTGTTAATGACGAGTTTCAGTTGTATTTCAGGAAATTTGCGAAACGTTTGGGTTGTTTCTTCTATAAAGGGTGTCCTCGAGGAAATTGTCACGCTAAGTAATTGCTTGAACTTTTTAACCGTAGGGTAGAATTTAATAAAAATTTGGGTAAATTTAGTTCATAGTGCATTGTTTACATCCTGCAAGTTTCAAACATTAAGTGGAGTGAAATAAATGCTTATCGTAATGGTTTGTGAAGTTGTTGAAAGGGGCCGAATCAAAGTGGCTGATACTACGCTCTCCGGACCGGTTCAGGACCATTCTTAGAAGACACCCAGAAACTCTTGACTGATTCGGAACAATAAGATAAGTAACGGTTTTTTTTTTGTGGTGAATGAATTTATTCAAGATGTGTCAGAAGTTCGGTTTCCACGACCGAGGAATTTTGAATGTTTTTTTTTCCGGCAGGTGGTCGTAACAGCCATCGATTGCTTTGATCTTAAAAATACTCGATGCAGAAATCCGAAATACATAGTTAAACATTTTAGAGCTTATCAGAATTTCACACCCCTTTTTTTATAATAACAATTTTCATTTTAATTTCTTTTGTGAGGCTGCGTGCGCGTGAGTGTGGTCACTGTATTGATTGCTGTTATTGTTAGTAAATCAATGCGTTACTAAGCGACAGTCATCTAGCAGTTATAAAATAAGCATTTAAGTTGCTTCAAAAACTATGCATTGAAATTGAAATGATTTTGATAAGATATGTGTGAACAGTGCAAACTCAAATGTAATATTCTATATTCTAATTATTATTGCGGTGAGTATAATGTTGGTATGTATCGTAAGTTCCTAATTCCTTAACAGCATTTAATGTATCAATATTCCATATACATTTTCCCAAATGGTAAATAAACAAAAATTCATATTTAGGCCTTTCCATATTCAAAATATTATATGAAGCGTTTGGTAGGGATCTCCACGCTTCATTCCGCCCCTGTATCCTGTATCTTTCGCGGTTTTCATCACATGGTTGGCCTGGCCGTAGTAATATCTGCAATGCATAGGAATATGTAACAGGTAATACGCTGAAAAGAAAAATGATAGACGCAAGTCTCCCATTTTCCAGGATGCCTACATGTTTTGGCCATGTTGATGTAAGAAGAAGAAGAAGAAATAACTTCTATCTGCCCTACCTCAATTTTATTATTTAGAAATCACCGGTCCGTCATTTCTCTTGTGAGAGTGGTTTCATACGGATAGTAAGGTCACATGAAATGAAAATTGGCTTATAACTATTCGATATTTTCGTAGCTGATTTTGAGTATTTTCGATGTTGGTCAAAGTTTGTGCATTTTGATATTTTGTAAAAATTCACTTCTGATTATGAACACAAAATTTTAAACTCATAATTTGAGAGGGCACTAGAAGGCAACTAAATGTAATTTTAACATTTTAAAAAGATGCAAAACACTCACCAAAACTCTTCAAACATTGTATTCATTCTGGGATGCATACCTATAAATTTATGCGAAACTTTTAACCTCCTTTCATGATTCATCAGATCTGATTGATGACCCAAAATCTAAGGCAGATATAAAAAATAAACAATCGCTTAATGCTTTCACATTGCAAAGAAAGGGAAATAGTTTTTATTTCAGATATGGAAGTTATTTCTTCCCACTATGCAATCGTTTATATTAGTGAGGATCTGAAAGGAGATGAAGTTTTACTTAGAAACAACATAAACTTTTCTGATGTATTATTGAACAAGAACTATTGGTAATTTACATTTCATAAACATTTATGCGCATTCCGGAAGTAGTTACAAAAAGGAAAGAGATTTACTTTTTGCTGAAGAAATCCTCCTTCACTTGTTATATGGGAAAGAAAAAAATTATGTTAGAAATTTTAATTGGATACTACACCCTGATAATATGACTGGTACGAATAAAAACTCGGTCTTGAAAATTTAGTTACGAATTTATGGAGGTTTACATTTATTTAGAGGTTTATCCAAATCATATTTACATTTATTAGAGGTTTATCCAAATCACGCCATGACCGCATTTATGCTTCAGAAAAAAATATCGAGAACATACGTTCCATTCAATCAATCCTCTCGCCTTTTCTGACCATTTTAGTATTGTTTTTAATTGTTTTCTTTGATTGTTTTAAACTTAATGATTTATCAACTCTTATTACTACAGGGCGTAGCTATTGGAAACTGAATTCATTCTTCTTAAAACACGAACTAATTTGCTCTGAATATAAGTTAATATTTGACAATTTGAAGTTAAAAATTTATACATAAATCATAACTTCTGAAGGAATAATGACTTCAAAAAATGTGAATTTCATCAGGAATCGAAAATCAAACTGTGAAAAAGTTTCTATTATAATTGTTTGAATGAAATAATTGGAAAATAAAAACAAAACAGAAATGTATGTGGATATCGATTTGAAAGCTGTTAAATGCAAATTGTTGGAAATTGAATAGAAAATTTAAACTTGTTTAAGCAAACCTTTTAAAATGCTACCATTTTAGAGGAAGAAAAACTTAGCCTATGAAATCACTACGAGATTGAGTAAAATGTCACCTTCAAAAGGTTTGTCCCTCAAAACAAACGGAAAAATTACATCACAAGCGGTGCACTGAAAACAACATTAGATAACCAATTTTCAAAAGTTTTTCAAAAACATGAGTCGGCTTATCAAAATTACGAAGATATCATGAAGTAGTTGATACGAAATCTCAGCGATGAAGATCAACGGAATATTGCCAAACCGATAGAAATGGCTGAACTAAAACGTGTCTCAAAAACATTTCTTCTAAATCATCGCCGGGACCGGATGGTTTATCGTATAGTTTCTACAAATCCTTTTTTGAGATTGTTAGTTAAGATTTGTTAAAGTTGTTCAATTCATATATTTGTAATGGCGTGTATCCACCAGGATTGTTTTCAGCAGGAATTATAACACTACTTCCGAAAAAGCCTAAATAAACATTAAAAGGCCAATAGCATGCTTAGCTAGGATAACAAACTGTTTACTAAAATATTATTATCGCGACTTCAACCATTAATGAATAAACTTCTTGACCCGGGTCCAGACCCGTGCGAAGGACCCGTCCATGGGGGGTTTTTTTCGAAATTCAAACTAAGCTAAAAATAATAACAACACCAAAAGACGGACTTAAAATTCAAAATTATTTGATTTCATGTTTTGTTGTAAATATTGGAAAAACAAAGCACTTCAAAAACATTGAAATTTTACTTTGAAGTTGCTACTTGTTATCAATTTTGAAATTTTCATAAATTAACTAAAAAATCATTATCGATTCAAAAAAGATAATTGAAAATAATAAAAATAATTGAAACGTTTTTAAAGTTTGAAACGCATATCATATATTTAGTTAAAAATTTCAAGCTCAGAATATTTTTTTGCTGCCAATTAAAATACTGAGTCCTGTAAAAAAAGTCGAAAAAGTGTTTTTCAGAAAATAAAAATTTTGAATTAAAAAACAAAGACAAACTGATTATAAAATATTACAAAAATTAAAATTTTTCACTCACAATTCAATTGCAAATATCAAAAAACTATACAATAAAATAAAATTCGTTGAAGTTATTTAAAAAAAAAAAACAAACAAAATATGAAAAACAAACAAATAAGCTATTTAGAAGAAATTTTTTTCCAATCAAAACTTCTTACAATTCCGAAAATTAATTCATAAAATTCAATTGATAACTAAAGAAAACAGCATTGTATGCCTTTATTAATTTGGTAGATTTCGAATTTTCCTGAAATTTCTTGAGTTTCCTGAATCTTCGATCGCCTCTAATTTTGGTGATATAGAGTTCATAATTTTAAAAATGAATCAGTGTTGAGTGAAATCAATGATTGATAACTGATGAACCAACAAATATACATGAATAAAAAAAACGGACTTTGAATATGTTCACTTCATTTGATTAAGAAGGAAAAATATTTTCATTGTAAGGATGATGAATAATCTAAAAAAATAAATTAAACAGTTTTTTTTTTTTTTGGGAAAATTTCATAACTATACAAAGGTTTTATTCAATTTTTGTTGATTTTTTTTTCAATTTGTTGAATTTTCCTTATTAAACGGAAAACTCTAACTTTTTTCGCAGAAGTCAAAAAGACTTGGTCTTTAAAAAAGTTGATAACTGAATTTAAACCTTTATTCAAATTTTTTTGTCAAGTTTTAAAGTATTATCAAACAAATTTTGATTTTTCTTAAATGATTTTTACATATTAAAATGTTATTTGAAAAAAAAGAAGCTGATAAATGAAAATAATTGCATATTTGGATTTAATTAATTTAATGAAAACTAGCTAAACAGTTCTTTGCACTTCGGAAAGATGTGAATTTTGTAGCCTTGTGTATTTTATATAAAAAAAAACCTTTTGGATGTGGAGTTGGGCGTTTAGAAAAACAACAAACACATAATAAAATTGAAGCTAAAATTTGATTCTTTAAGAATATTTATAACAAGCAGAAAAATTGTAATGACGTTTTTTTTTGTTAAAAGTGATTAGTAATAAAATTGAAGTTAAAATTTTTTTTTGGATGATTCGGATGACTAACGTAAGTATTAAATGCATATCACCTTTCTACCAATATGTAGACACATAAAATAAGTATTTGTAAAAAAGTTATTCTTCTTAATAAAAACCAATCTAAAGACAACCCATTTTTTGTGTCAACATTTGAGTTTCAATACAGATGGTTCATTGATAAACAAACTGAAATTTACAAATAAAAACTAGTAGGGGAGAGTGGGGTATCGTGGGCCATTGGGAAACGTGGGCCACTTTGAATATCTCAGATGTGTGTTGAGATAAAAATCTCAAACCAACTGTCATCGTCGTTGCTTTGCATGAGCATATATTCCTATATGTTGTTGTCTGAAGTACGTATCATATGCTTCTTTTATTTATCAAGCTAAAAAAAGATAGAAAAATTTACTATCATAATTAAAAAAACACCCGCTAATTTCATCGATGGGGAACCTAAAGTGCATAACAAAAATATGCTCATACGCTTATGATCTTAGTTTTGTCATGATCTTTCACGTGGAAAAGGAATTTTTGATGAAACATCAATAAGTCACACAAACGCAACCAATTTGCAAATCATAGCTTGTGGGGAATCGTGGGCCACACATCTTGAATCACCTATATTTTTATGTTCTTATTCACATTCAGAACTTAAAATACGTTTTTCCTATCTGTAAAGTTTTCGTATGCCAAATGAAGAGTTGTGAAAAATATTTTGTCCATCTTATATAAGAAATTTTGCCAAAACGTTCGCGAGCCAGGTTTTGGAATCTATGCGATCATACACAGCTCCCTTTCTTATTTCATCATCTGAAAGTGTTTTAAAATAACGAAATGAATTAGGAAATCACCGTTTTGGGTCAACTCATCAACTTTGCATATTAATTGGTCAATTTGGATTTGGTGGCCCACAATTCCCCACCAGTTTTCAAAATCCAAAAAATATTGTTTTTTTTTTAAACAGTCAGAATTTGGGGAAAATAACTTATTAAAAATTAAAAAAAAAACCTTATGATACCTTGAAAATGTAGAAAACCATACCTTTTTTTATTTTCATTTTATCTTTTATAATAAAGAAGTTATGGAACAACAAAAAAAAAGTGGCCCATGATTCCCCACTCTCCCATATTAATTTGAAAACGTCTTAAAATTAAATGTCTTAGCCGTTGAGTGATGTAGGATTAGATTTTGCCGAAGGCGAGCAAATTTTCTGACATGTACGGTAAATTCCTTTCTTGAACTGAAAATTTTACTTGGAAACAATCTTAAATCCCTAAACCGAACAAAATGTCTCGAATTCCCATGCAAACTTCAGGCTCGTTGAGCAACCCCTTCCCGTGATCCGATCTGGCCCAAATTTGGCATGAGATCTTGTACTAGGCCAAGGATTAATTTTAGCCTGCAGCGCATAACATTTCACAGGTTTTAAATTTCCCATACAAATTTGGGGCAGTCTAATGTCCAATAAGTATGGCACTTTTTTGTTGATATTGACAATAACAAACAATCACGAATTTGATTAAGTTTTAGAATTAATAAACTACTTTAGTTGATACGCTAAAGTCAAAATGAACACCGTTCAATTGCAATATATGCTATCTAATTTTTGTTGTTCCGGTCCTCATTTGATTAAAGAAGTTGACTTGGTACGCGGCTCAAGTATTGCCTCCAGGAAAAAAGCATATAGTTAATATTAGAAAGTTATGTAACAAATTTTTATGGCAAGGCTATTATTACAGTGTTTCGAGTCAAGAAACTTCTTTACCGAAATATAAAGGTGGTTTAGCGTTACGAGATATCCAATGCAAAACAAAAAGTCTCTTTATAAATAATTCAAAGATCGGGACAGCAACCTTACGGAAGACACTTTTATGCTTGCTCAAGAAAATTACCCTAATCTCAATAGTAATACACGTGAATGGATTTCTTTTGCAAAAAGTTTAGAACAAACAACCGAACTGAACACATGTAAACACTTCTATTCATTGATGAATTTAAAATTATCCCAAGGGTCAAACAGAAATTCCCTGGCGTATTGTGGGAGAGCATTAACGAAAATTTTAAAAAAAAACTATTTACTTTCAATGGCAAATCTGAATTGATCTCAGTATTTAATGATTTGTCTCCAACAAACGGAAAATTTATGTTCATAAAATACGTGGGATAAGTTCTCCTAATTGCTTCTGTGGAGAGTTTGATTCAACCAATCCCCGTATAAAAAATTGTGGAACCGCAAACAATATTTGGACTAGAGATGTACCGAACAGTGGTATTCGGCGAACGTCCGAATACCGAATATTGACCTTTTCAACTATTCGGACAAACGAATATTCGGCCGAATCAGATTTTTTTTTAAGTAGAGGTCTATTTCATTTTTAAAATTACCACCATTAGCTAAAAGATATCGATTACGTGTAGGTTCTAGAACGTTAATTACAATTGAAATTGGATTCTAGTGAACTCTGGGACAAAACATGTCAAAACAGGTTTTAAGCTATTTGAAAAAGCTTTTTTCATATCGAAAGTAAATGAATGTCAATTTTTTGCTAGATATCATCAAAATAGTTAACAAAAAGAACGATGTTCTCTGACTTCAAGCATACAACACTTATCTACACTTCCGCGTCTGAAAGATTTTTTGAAAAAATTGTAAAAAAATAGGAAAAATCTTAACAGAAACTAGGCATTATTCTCAAACATAAAAGTGGAAAAAAATAAAAAAAAAAACTTCAAATTAAAGTTTTCATCGAATTACAACACCAGTGTTCAAATCGAAACAAACGAATAAGTTGACCCTAAATAATCGTTTTATAACAGAAAATATAAAAATTTTCAAAGAGACATTTGTTTTTTTATTTGATTAAGCAAAAAATCTGAATAAAGCCGGGTAAAATGCGGAAAGCTTTGAAAAATATGTGCCATCTCGGTCAGATTTAACTTTTTTCGAGTTATTTATTTGGTTCATAGGCAAGCCTGGATATATCAAGTAAATTTGGAATAAACGTAAATCAAAGCATAAAGCTATCTACAGTGAAAGATACACGGATACATCTAAGATGTTTTACTGAGTCCAGAAGTTTTTGATGATTTTGAAGGTTTTTCAACATAACTTTAAGATATTTTATAAATTATCCAACATCAGTTGAAAAATTTGAGAAGTCTGTTTTTGTATAAATTTGAAAAAAATAAACATTCGGCCTATTCGGCCTATTCGGCCGAATACCTAGCTCAACTATCCGGTGAGCCGAATATTCGGCTTTACGGTTTTTTGGTGGTATTCGGCCGACCGAATATTCGGTATATCTCTAATTTGGACTTTTGTATTAGACGTAATAAAGAATTAAATCAAATTAACGATAAACGATCCTGATTAGTTATCATCATTGAAGATTGATGATAAAGACTATAATCGGAAAGCAGCTTTGTGGCTAGCGGTCGAACAATCCATTTTAATCTCACATTTTAAGTGAAAAATGACAACACTATTTTGGATGAATTTAAAAAAAAAAGGGTTTGCGATACCCGTTGGAATAATCGGTACATATTTAAGAAGCACTTTAAACATTTTTTGAACATCTTTTAAGAGCTGTAAAACTTGATGCAATATGGAAACAAGAGGACAATCAGCTGCAGGGAAGAAGCGTGAATGTTTAAAAACACAGTGGAAAGAATGTAATTTAAATTATAAAATTCATGAATAAATTGTAAACTGTTTAAAAATAATGATCCTCATTCAAAATCTTTTGTATAAACTCCATATTGATCTACTTAACTAAGCTTAAGGCAATGTATTCTGGTGTTCTTAATTTAGGATACTGTTTAGCACTTAGAAGCTCAAAGTGAGATTAAAAAGTTAGAGCTGATAGTAGAAAAAACTGCAACATTCATGTGATTTTTTTTTCTTAGTTCGAATGCTATTTTTATTATGGTAATTTGCTTGAGTCAGGTCCCAAATAAACTTGAGCATCGTTTAATGATTATCTTTAGAGACCCTTTGGATTTTAATCCAAAGAACAATTTCGATCGTCAACAAGGTTTTGACATTCAAGTTTCAACTCACTCCTCTAAAAGAAATTTTATCAAAATATGGTTGTTTAAAACTCATGTAAAGACTTGTTGAAAGTTGTCCAGGTTTTTGTTTTGTTTAAAAACGGCTCCAGATCTTTCGAACACCAAATCCGGCACTGCCCTTCATACCTTGTTGTGTATCGTTGTCGTGTGGTTGTTGTTATTGTTGGTGTTATTCGGATGGCGGAAGTCGTTAAATTGCAACTGCTGCGCCTTGGCTGGCGTTACAAAATCGTCTCCCCGGTCGGCCAAGCGATAAGGATAGCTCGATAAGAAAGTTGGCAAGTTGGTCTTTCTTGTAGGTAGCACAGTAAAAGCCAGCCAGCATCTGACGCCCCGGAAACATAAAAGTCAAGTCATCGCATTTCATCTGCTAACGAGGTGTTTATACAATGCAATTGGGGCTGGGTCCTCGGTGAGATCTCAAATATTATTACAAATGCATTCTGCGCCCGGCCAAACAATCTCATTCGAAGCCCCACGGATACAAAATAAATGGGAAACAAACCGAAGCAACACCAATCGATTCGATGCGCTCTGGTCCAAGGTATCAATTACATGGATGGACCAACTCTCGATTTGCCGATGGGATGCCGGATGTGGAACCACTCACTTGTCGATCCGTGGCACGTCGTCGTCGTCATTGCCATCGTCCTGTGCAATTCCAGCGTTCAGGATTTCATTTGCCGTTGGACGGTTTTATTACTTTCCCGGGTACGGAGAGCAATTGAATTTCAAATGCTGCACGGCTTTTGTTAGAGATTTAATATGACGCAGCGTGATTGAATTTTCAACAGGTTTGTTGTTATCGGTGTTGTGCAATTATTTTGGATTCATTAATAATAATACTGCCAGCATAATTCTTATCGTTTACGTCAAAAAGAAACTATTTGTTATCGTTTATCTCACGTCTCAGACTGTTATACAAAATAGTTTAGATTTTTGAGCATCCCGTCTACTCTAGTAGTGTAGGTTGAAGTAGTATATAGTAGACAATAGTGCGTTCAAGTTAACGACATAACGAAGAGTAGTAGAAAAAGCAAAAATAAAATCGGCAGTTCAGTGCCCTCCGAACTATCAACCATCGTCTATCGCGACAGAATAAAATCGTCTGAGAAATTGGAATAAAATATCAGTTGTTAATCAGTTTAAGCGAATTTGTGTAATTGCATTTAGAATAAATAAAGATCAGGAATAAGTTCGGCAAATACGTCGTTTGTGAATTCGGAAAGTTTATAAAAACCTCACAAGCCTAAAAAACGAACACAAACACATACAGGATCTCAATGAAACTTAATGTTTCCTCGAAGAGATTCCTCCTTTCACTTAACTGTAAGCGTACATCTTTCGAGGATATGATGGCTAGCATCTTAAAAATGCTAAAACCACCAATCCACAGAAAGTGTACTATGTATGCCGTGACCGGGATTTGATCTCATGACCGTTGGCTTAGAAGACTGGAAGGCTGTCCTCTACGCCACGGGCTGCCGCAATGCCTGCATGCATGAATCTATAGACGAATATTGACCAAAACTTAAGCCCACTATAATTGCATGCCAAACGTTAATTGTTTTGGAGGGATTTTGTTCGTGTGATCACCTTGGTCATTTAAACGGATTTACGAATGATTTGGAACCAGTCGGCGAGCCCGGTAAGAACACTATTCTTATGAAGGTACCCACCGAGTTTTTGTAAACATTTGAAAGACAGTTTCCGTAAATTAAATAGTAAAGTTTCTCGAATGTTCTTTTGTTGCCTGATATAAGAAACTTGTTTCTACAATTATTAGGAATAAATAATCAATGACAGTTCTACCTGCTGTTCCAAATTATATTTATTTTTATTAAATCAAAAGTTGTCATATCTAAGGCCGAATGGAAAAAAAACATCAAAAAGACATTATGTAAATCGAATGGACACGACTAAATACACACACGACAAGAGTTTACACTGCGAAGAAATCATTCCAAATTTTTGAGAAACTAGAACCACCTGTTTGAGTTTGGGGTCCTACCGTCTAAATGCCTAATATCCATTTGGTCAGGCGAGCTTCTGCTCGATTTTTATCGTTACTATAAAAGGGCTTCATTCCATCGAGGTCATAAGAGTGCTCTCATGGGGGAAACATTTAATTGAAAAATGATAAATAGTAATCAAAATGTACAATTTCTCAATTTTTTTAAAGATTTGCTCTCCCAAAATGCCGAAGCAAGACCGGTAACTAAAAAAATCAAAGGCGTACTTTTTCAACAAAAATCTTTGCCTTTGATGATAATATTGCTGATTTTTACATTGAATGTATTTATTTTAAGCTGAAAATCGTGTTTTAACATTGCATGATTAATTAACTAGCCTTTTCTGACTCGTATCTAACTGCATATTCAAAAATTAGATAAAAAAAATATTTAGAAACACACCAAATTCCGTTTTGATTAACTTTCTGTTTTCCTTAATTCTCTTTTAAAAACATACAAGCTGGGATCAGTCACCCTTAAATTGTATGAAATCGCATTTTTTAATAATGCAATTTTCAATGTCATTGATTTTCAATTTTAGACGATTTTTTATTATACTTTCGTAAGATTTCCAAATTCCATTAGAAATTCTTACAAGATTTTAAACAATACAGATTATTCTCTGCAAAGCCAAATTTTTCACAAATAACTGATTTCAAATTACCAACATTGTACATTTTAAGTTTTCTTTTATTTGATATCAAGTCATTTACAAAAGCATAAACTTATGAGCGATCTTAGAAAGAAATGAGTTTAAAATTTAAATTTTCCCAAACATTTTTCCATTCAACTGACATTTTATTTCCTATGTCAGGTTTTATTTGCATTTTATCTAGGAAAAAAAATATATAGAGCTTTGATTTTTGATAAGTCAAAACTTGTTGTTGAATTTTATCGACGTTTTTCGACGAGTTTTACAAATTAAAAACGTGTTTTATACCATTTGTCCAGACGCTTCGAGCTACTGTGGTATTCGCTCCTCTTCAGTGGACAATAAAAATTATTTTAAATTACAAATAATTACTAAAGTTACAATTTTTGTTTTCGAACTTACAAATTACTGGCTTTCGTCTTTACTTATTTGTTTTGGCTCAGTTTGTTTTGTTTTGCGTTTACATTTATGTGTCAAAATTTGTCGTTAAGTCTACACCTTTGTTTATTAGACTGAGTGAATTTAGGGTCATTTTTGAATTTCACAAACCCTTTGGTCTAAGAAGCTTCGTCTTGGTCCAAAACTCATCCATGATTTTTTGCAGAATTTTTAAGTAACGTTTACATGAGTAAATTTGAACTTTTAGGTTGGGATGGGAAAATTGAATATTTTGTACTTAAAAATCAACATCATTTTTGTTTTTTCTGTGGAACCGAGCCAGCTGACAGTTTTTGTGCCAATTTATAAAATTCCCAAAGGAAATTATCCGCTAAACAACTTTGTACAAGATCGTATCTTCGAATCTTATTAGGCAAAAAAGTTATTAGCTGTTTAGCAGAGGTATGTGTTTTAGCTTTGATAAACAATAAATTCCATTGACATCCCTGCTGGGTGCCTGGCGAGGTGTTGCCTGGCTACTTTTCATGGTATACTTCGCGAGACTCCAGGAGTGATGTCAATTGAATTTATTATTTATCAAAGCGAAAAGACATACCTCTGTTAAACAGCTAATAATTTTATTGTCTAATAAATAAGATACAAAGTTACGGTCTTCTACAAAGTTGTTTAGCGAAAAATTTCCTTTGGGAATTTTATAAGTTGGCACAAAAACCATCAGCTGGCTCGGTTCCACAGAAGAAACAAAAATGATGTTGATTTTTCAGTACAAGATATTCAGTTTTCCCATACAAACCAAAAAGTTCAAATTTACTCATGTAAACGTTACTTAAAAATTCTGCAAAAAATCATGGATGAGTTTTGAACCAAGACGAAGCTTTTTAGACACCAGGGTTTAAGAAATTCAAAAATGACCCCAAATCGACACGTTTATCTACTCTTTTGCATTCCGTGATAGAAATGATTTCGATCTTGATTCAATGTCTTTTCCAGTGCAAAATCCTGTTTGTTTAATTTTTTTTTCAAAAATAATGCCTTAGTTTTAGACTCTAAATCTGTTAGTTTCAATCTTCCTTTATTTACTCATTCAAACGATATTTTTATTCTACTGATAAAACAATGAAAATCAATTTCAGAATGTGGCTAATTAAGATGAAGTCTTCAGCCTGAAGAATAGTTATCAAGTCCAAAAAAACTGATAGACTTTTGTAAAAGCTATTGGATATCCCAAGCAACCAAAAATCTGGAGTAGGTCTTAAGCAGCCCAAAATTGAAGTTCTAATGATACTTTTCTTTCAATTAAGCTTATAAAATTCGTAAAATGAGCAACAAAGTTTTTCTCTATTTTAATTTTACCGTAACGTCCTATTCTAGATTTAAAAAAATCCTACTTTTCGTGTCTTGTTGTGACAGATAAATTTCGCTTTATTTAAATAAAACATAATGTTTAATGTTAATCAAAATAGCAACAGAACTGAACGTTTTTGTTTTAATAGTTTTTCTTTGTTGTTTTTTTTCGAGAACGGCAATGCAAAACTTATCAAATATATCAGATTGGTACTGACTAGCCATTACACGTCCACTCTAACGTTTTCAAATACAGAAGAATTTCTGAAGAACAGCCACAGTCAGTGTTTCTTTGGTTCGCGAAACGTTGATAAACATAAAATTATAGTTCATAAGGGGTGTACTCGAAAAAAATTCAACACTTTTTTTTGAAAACAACTTTTGAATTCATGAATGGAAATCGATGAAATTTTAAGTGAAGCTGCCTAGTAATGAAATGTTCCCATGTGCAAATTTTTGTGACGTTCTGTGAAGTGATTTTTGAAATAGCGTCCAATGAAGAAGTTCATCAACTTTAATTTTTGGGCGCCACTTTGGTATTCTATTTTTTTAATTTTTGAAATACAGTTTTTCTGAAGACGGCCATAACAAAATAGTAAGCCAAAACTTAGAGAAGCTGTTTGGATTTGGCTTAATTTTCATCGAAAAATATCAACCAAAATCGATAGTAAGAATGATTTTTTGCTAGCAAGTTCAACTTTTGCTTTGATCAATTCTTGCTGATTTCTAAAATCATTTAGGGATTGATTAACTTTTCTTTTACAGTCGTTTTGTGTATTGAAATTCTGGTAAGGTTAAATTTAATTTAAAAAAAAATTAAAAACCTCTGGTGTCCAAGTTTTAAAATTTGTAAACCAATTTTTTTTTTATTGTCATCCAAAAACTATTATCTGAACATCAATTTTGTTTGTGTTTAGATGGTGATTTTTGTCAATGCATTTTTTCTCACTTATTAATAGGGGAGAGTGGGGTATCGTGGGTCATGGGGAAACGTGGGCCACTTTTAATATCTCAGATGTGTGTTGAGATAAAAATCTCAAACCAACTGTCCTCGTCGTCGCTCTGCGTGAGCATGTTTTCCTATATGTTGTTGACTGAAATACTCATCATATACTTCTTTTATTTATCAAGCGAAAAAAAGTTAGAAACATTTACTTACATAATTAAAAAAACACCCGCTAATTTCATCGATGGGGAACCTAAAGTGCATAACAAAAATATTCTCATACGCTTGCGATGCGATCATACACAGCTCTCTTTTTTATTTCATCATCTGAAATTGCTTTAAAATAACGAAATGAATAAGGAAATCACAGTTTTGGGTCAACTCATAAACTTTGCGTGTTATTTGATCAATTTGGATTTGGTGGCCCACGATTCCCCACCATTTTTCAAAATCCAACAAATATTGCTTTTTTTCAAACAGTCAGAATTTGACTTGTTAAAAAATTTAAAAAATACCTTATGATACCTTGAAAACGTAGAAAACCAACCCATTTTTTATTTTCAATTTATCTTTTATAATAAAGAAGTAATGGAACATCGAAATAAAGTGACCCATGATTCCCCACTCTCCCATACTTTTTACAATTCTGCTAGTGAGTTTAACTAACGAAAATGCCATTAAAATAACATACATTATTTTTGTTAGCGATCAAAATCTTAAATAAAACTTTTTAATGCTTTTTAATTTTTATATATATTTTTCAACTCTAAACGTTATTCAAACACAAAATTAGATTTCTTTAAATTTGAAACCAAATAATTCAGATTTTATTAAAGATTTTTCATTCAGAGTCGAAATGAGGAAATTTATTTAAAAAAAAGTTCCTGAATATATTATCAAATAAAAATACCTTGCAAAAAATCTATCCGTAATCTATTAATCAGATGAAAATTTCCAACTGTTGCCTAAATGAATTAACTCAATCAAATTCTTAAAATTATAAACAAAATCAAACTAAAGATTTGAATTGAAAAGTTGCTAACAAACTCAACATTTTATGTTAATATGAAAAAATGGAAAGCTCAATCAAATCCGCTTTTTATGGCTTTTGACTAATAGCATAACTCATTCAAATATTTTTTGAAAAGGTTGTTTGTGTTCTCATTCCCTATTTACCTAATTACTCAAATGATTTTCCCTGTTTTACTGGTGATATCTTAAGGTTACCATGTTGCCCGGTTTTATCTGGGTTTGACCGGATATTTAAAACAAAATTTGTGAACAGTTCGGCTCGGCCTGGTTGTCCGGATTTCATTGAAAAATGCCCGAATTTATTTAATTTATATGGCAAATCAATTTAAAAAAATATGTTGTAAGTTCTTTTTGTTTATGCCTCCAAAAGGAAATTTTTTAGCAAGTTTTATTAAAATAACCATGGTAGGTTTTTTGGAAGCCTTAAATACAATTTAAAATCAGTGAATAAATTTTTATGAAAAAAAAACTTCAATTTATTTTCTCGATTTTTGTTGAGTAATTTCTGAATTTTGACAAAATTTGCCCGGATATTGCCTGGATTTTTGGTCGTCAATTTTATAATCTAATGCCCCGATTTAGTCAGGTTTTTTGTATAAAATTGCCTGAATTTCGCGGATATCGCGTCTTTACGCGAGTGTACTTAACTGAGAAGCAATTCTCAATTGTGATACATATATTTATCACAATAATATAATCTATATATATAAAAATGAATGTTTGTCTGTCTGTCTGTTCCCTATAGACTCGGAAACTACTGAACCGATCATCGTCAAAATTGGCATCTGGGGGTTTTTGGGGCCGGAGATGGTTTCTATAATAGTTAAAACCCCATCCGACTTAAGGGAGGGGGTGCTTCCATACAAAATTTTTAGTTTTTCGAAACAAATTAAAGTCATGACATCCATTTTCTCGAGATTTTTTTTTCCTTTGGGCGGTTTGTTTTTCGTCTCTATGGTCGAGGCGTCGCGAACCAACGTCGTGAGAGGATAGTAACCATGGCATAGCATACTGATCAGTGGGAATATTTTGGCGCGTATTTCTCAACCAAGCATATTTTCAATGCGAGGGGTGGCGATATGAGGCCTTGATGTGATTTTTTTTCCTACTTGATTCCTAGCTCATTTGTACAGCACATGGTTATGAATGACGCCTAGATGTGATCCAGATTGACATTTTGCCGATCGAATAAAACATATTCATTATTTTTGACAAAATCTGAAATTGCTGAAAATCCTAAGAATCCATTTTGAGAGATTTTCTTTTATTTGAGGGGTTTGGTTTTCGTCTCTATGGTCAAGCAAACGTCGCGTCGTCGCAAGTGGATAGTAACCAAAATATCGATCGCTGGAAAAATTTAACAATCAGGCGCCTGTTTCTCAAGCAAGTACCTATATTTTTTATGCACGTGGGAGCGATATGCAACCTAGATGTGTTTTTTCTTGCTTAATTGTACATTATTCTTATTCTTTGGGACTCAGGCATAAGTTCTGGCTATGGAAGTACGATAAGTAAGTGATAAGTGATTCAATTTCATTGGCCAATTTCTAACTATGGAGTTATCATTGATGACCAATGTAGTCGATTCAACCATCCAATTTTGAGAAAATCTATTGTAAAAATGTTTAGTACTGCGAATTCAAACAAATAATATCTTAGAATTTAACATTGATTACTCTTCAAAATAATCAATTTGATGTTTGTGCCCAAGAATAGAAAAATTAGAAAGTTCGGAAGTGTTTTCTAAGAAATTTTTTAGTAAATAAAATTTAAACAAACCAATTTGCAAGAATATCTTGAAAAGTGGGATAATCTCCAAGAGATATTTTCAAAATTTTTACATAATGATATGAAATATTGAATTAACAAACAAGTTCTAGCAAAATTTGATGATATGTTGTATTGATAGACACTTCCAATTTCGATGAATGAAGATTCTCATATTCAATAAATGTCACATACATATTATAAACAAAACCAAAATCTTAATCTTTTCAAAAATTTGGGTACATTTCTTGATTTTGTACATATTTGCCTGTAGATAGGGAGAACTCTAAGTAGCAATATTTGATTGATATCGACTAAAACTCAATATTTTACATCAAAATCACAACAATTTCAATATATGGCTCATAAACAAAACTTCTGAAACTAACACTCGATCGACCGGACACTGAGTAATAGATTCTCTCAAGCACCGACTGTTTTAGACTTAGAAGGTCATTGCTTTGGATATCGAAAAGCAGGCTATAGGCGATGGAAGCGCTGACGAATGTGGGTGATGGTTTTGCATTAGTGCAAGTGGGATGCAGCTATAATTTCACCCAACTTTTGACAGTTCTAAAGGCGTTTTTCTTAAGGAGAGAAAGAATAACTTTTCGATTCCATCGCCCATTGTTGTGTAGTAATTGTTGATCAATCAGCTGTCGGTTGATATGCATTGACGATCGAAACTGAATCAGTTATCGGTTAGCAAAGTTTGAAATTAATACTCATCAACAGAAAGGAATTTATACCATGAATATAATATGGTACTCGAATTGAAGCAACTGTGAGTCCTGCCAATAAGAATTGATCAAAATTTCTATTTTAAGCCAGAATATTGATTTAATTTTTATTTTCGTAAGCAGTTCACCATACCAAGTAAGTTGAAAAAAATATATTTTTTTAATTTCTTCAGAAATTGGAATATTACTTTTTTAATTGATACAATATTTTTTTTTAAGTTTTAGGTTAAACATAGTTGTTCTCAAAAAATCGAGGAACTGGAAATTTTGAAGATTGACTGAAAAATCCTGCTTTAAAAGCTGTAAGTTTGTAAGTAAGTTGAAACATTCATATATCGTAGTGGAAATAGTCATGTAAGCAAAAACCTTTTTATGGCTCAAACTAAATTTATTTTTATCGAAAAAGGCAGAATGATAATTTTAAAAGATTATGAACATTCTTATTCTGAAATCTTTTAGTGAATTAAAAAAAACATAAAACTTATTAACTTAAACTCATAAATTAATCTCCGATTTTTTTACAAGTGGAAATGACAAATTAATGGAATAAAATACTCAATGAGTAACATTTAATACGGCCCTGCCAAGTAAATCGAATAAACATATTCCTTATTTTCGGCAACTGTTTTTTTATCTAGAAAAAAAATTAAATTTTATTATTTCACCTAGCCAAAAGTAGGATAAATATATTTCTTATTTTCATTACATCCAACTTTTCAAACATGATTTTTTTTAAATTTCATAGCAAAAAAACATAACAAAAATTGACAAAATGTTAAGCTTCATGTTTCTATACAATCTGTTGTAACATGTTTTTTTGTTGAACATATGGCATCATTCTTTTTTCTGCCTACCTTAATCAACTTTAGGATCACGGCCAAACATTAGAAAGTAAATAAAAAAGCTTTTAACTTGAACATTAGATCATTGAGCATTATCAATAAAAAAATATCGAATTCTCAAGTGCGGACATAAACAATGATTTTTTTTAACTACGAGGTTAACTATATAGTTTTCGAAATAAAATTTGTACCAACAGAAAGCAAAAATGCCACCGAAACGTAAAGCAATTGGAAGATCATCAGCAAAAGGTCGGCAAATCAAAATTGCACGTGCTGCCGAAACACAAATGAACCGATCACAGCGCATGGAGGATGATCGGATACGCCATCAGGAGGCAAGAGTTTCTGAATCCGCTGACCAGCGCATCATGAGATTAACGAATGATCGGCTGCGGCATTCAGTAGACCGTTCATCTGAGTCGCCTGAACAGCGAGGTCTCAGGTTGAATGCTGACCGTGAGCGTCATGAGAACACACGTTTTTTTGAAACAGCTGATGAACGAGTCGCCAGGATTGCAACGGAACGGGTTCGTGCTTTTCAGTCAAGGCATAACCATGCTGATTTGAAGCTTAGCGCGTTGAACTATGATCATGAGTTGGATTATGATCTGCACCCATGTGTGAACATAGGAATCATGGATGTTCAATGCATTTTTTGCAAAGCACTCAAGTTCAAAAAAGAACCGCCAGGAATGTGCTGTGCAAATGGGAAAGTGAAGCTACCAGAGTTAAGCCTACCTCCAGAACCTCTATCAGCATTGCTGTCAGGCAGCACAAACAAATCGAAACAGTTTTTGAAACAAATTCGTAAATACAATTCCTGTTTCCAAATGACATCTTTCGGGGCAACTAATGTTGTTCACAACAATTACGCGTCTACATTTAAAGTGCAAGGACAAATATACCATAGAGCAGGATCTCTGTTACCAATGCCAGATTCGGATCATCGATTCCTACAAATATATTTCATGGGAGATACTGAACAACAGATTAATCAGCGTTGCCGATATAATATCGATGCAGATCGAGAAATTATTCGTGAACTTGAATCTTTTTTCCAACAGCATAATGAGTTGGTCAAATTGTTTAGAACAGCACTGGAACAAATGCCAAATGATAACTTTTCAATTGTTATAAGAGCACATAAAAGACCCACTGGCCGGCATGAAAGGCGATACAATGCTCCTACAATTAATGAAGTGGCAATCATCATAGTTGGTGAAGAATTCCAATCACGTGATATCATTCTTCACCGTAGAAGTGGAAATATTCAACGTGTTTCAGAAACGCATCGATCATATGATGCATTGCAATATCCGATTATATTTTGGCAAGGTCAAGATGGATATCATTTCAATATCAAAATGATAAATCCTCAGACAGGTGCTGATACTAACAAAAAAGTAAGTGCCATGCACTATTATGCTTACCGGATGATGATTCGTCATAATATTGATAATCACATTCTAAGATGCCGAGCACTTTTTAATCAGTATATCGTTGACATGTATGCCAAAATAGAGACAGAACGACTACTTTATATTCGACTAAATCAGAGCAAGTTACGTTCTGAAGAGTACATCCACCTTCGTGATGCTGTTCGAAGTGATGGTAATTTTAATCCCGAGGATTTTGGAAAAAGAGTTGTACTACCAGCCACGTTTACCGGTAGTCCGCGGCATATGCACGAATATGCTCAAGACGCGATGGCATATGTTCGTGCCTGTTTCGTAACATTCACGTGTAATCCTAAATGGAACGAAATCAAAGACCTACTGTTAGCTGGACAGTCAACATCTGAACGTCACGACATATTAGCACGTGTTTTTAAGCAAAAGTTGAAGGCATTGATGGATCTTATAGTAAAACATCAAGTTTATGGAGAAACAAGATGTTGGATGTATTCTGTAGAGTGACAGAAAAGAGGGCTACCACATGCGCATATTTTAATCTGGCTAATCGATAAAATAAGACCTGACCAAATCGATAAAGTAATTTCAGCAGAAATACCTGATAAAAACGTAGACCCAGGATTATTTGAAGTAATATGCAAAAACATGATTCATGGGCCATGTGGAATACTCAATATCAATTCCCCTTGCATGGTTGACGGAAAGTGTACCAAACGGTTCCCGAAACTTTTCGTTTCTAATACAATTACTGGCAATGACGGGTACCCACTTTATCGTCGCCGATCAATCGAAAACGGTGGTCGATCAGTTACTGTTAACAATATCGATATTGATAATCGTTGGATCGTTCCGTATTCACCATTGCTATCAAAAATATTTAAAGCACATATAAACGTGGAGTATTGCAATTCAGTCAAATCAATAAAATACATATGTAAATATGTCAATAAGGGTAGTGATATGGCTGTTTTTGGAATGGAAAACACTTCAGAATCGATTGACGAAATTAGCCAGTATCATCTTGGTCGTTATATTAGCAGTAATGAAGCAGTTTGGCGTATCTTATCATTTGCAATACATGAGCGATATCCAACGGTGACACATTTGGCAGTCCATTTAGAGAATGGACAACGTGTGTACTTCACATCTTCTAATGTTCGTGAGAGAGTATTGACGGCACCATCAACAACATTAACCGCGTTTTTTTCACTGTGCCAAAATGATACATTTGCTAAAACACTTCTTTACTCCGAAGTGCCAAGGTTTTATACATGGAATGCATCTTCAAAGAAATTCCAGCGTCGTAAACAAGGAAAAGCAGTTGAAGGACATAACAACGTATTTTCCAGTAATGCTCTAGGCCGTCTATACACTGTGCATCCAAATAATGCAGAATGTTTTTACTTGAGATTACTACTTATCAATGTTCGTGGACCAACATCTTTCCAAGAATTAAAAACGGTGAATGATCGTTTATGCGCGACTTACCGTGAAGCGTGCCAAGATAGGAACCTTCTGGAAAACGATTCACATTGGGATACCACTATCGATGATGCAGTAAATACTGCACATCCCCAGCAGATTCGCACATTGTTCGCCATTATATTATCCTCTTGCTTTCCATCCAATCCTACAAATCTTTGGGAAAAGTACAAAGATCATATGAGTCAAGATTATTTACATCGTTTACAAAATGCGCAGCAAAATCCAACTTTTGAATTTTCTGAAAACGTATACAACGAGGCGTTGGTATCAATCGAAAACATGTGTCTATCAATGATAAACAAATCTTTAACACAGTTGGGAATGCCTGCACCAAACCGAATTGCCTGTAACTTTTCCGATTCGATTCAGCAATCACAGCACATTGACGAACTAAAAAGTTATGTTCTAACAAGACTTCCACAGCTGAACGAAGATCAGCGGAAAGTTTATAACAAAATTATGCACGCAGTGGTTAACCGAAACGGCGGATTTTATTTCCTAGATGCGCCTGGTGGTACAGGTAAATCCTTTTTAATTAAAAAAAATTAATAATAATAGATTTTTTTTCTGTGCAGGTAAAACTTTTTTAATATCAGTTATTCTGGCATCGATAAGATCACAAAACCAAACAGTATTGGCAATCGCGTCATCAGGGATAGCTGCAACTCTTTTAGACGGTGGTCGAACAGCACACTCCGCGTTAAAGTTACCGTTAAATTTGCAAACAACTGAAGCCCCAACATGTAATATAAGCAAAAACTCAGAAATGGGCCGCTTTCTTCAAACTTGCCGTCTTATAATATGGGACGAGTGCACAATGGCTCATAAAAAAGCTTTAGAAGCACTGAATCGGACGCTTAAAGACCTGAGATCAAATGATCTGCTGTTTGGTGACAGTTTGATATTATTATCCGGAGACTTCCGCCAAACGCTACCAGTTATACAAAAATCTACACCTGCGGATGAAATCAATGCATGTCTTAAGTCCTCTGCTTTATGGACGTACGTGCAAAAACTTACTCTAACAAAGAATATGCGTGTAGCGTTGCAGCAAAATGTGTCCGCTGATACATTCTCAAAACAACTTTTAGACATGGGAAACGGAAAACTACCCATAGATCAAACAAATCAAATTACGTTCCCAAGAAATTTTTGTAAAATGATGAATTCGAAAGATGAACTGATTGAAAGTGTTTTCCCTGACATAGAAAATAGTTATAAAAACCATGAGTGGCTAAGTGAGCGTGCTATATTAGCGGCAAAAAACCTAGACGTTAATGATATCAATTCAAAAATTCAAAACAAAATTCCAGGCGAGTCTACCACATATAAATCATTCGACACCGTGATCAATCCTGATGAGGCAGTCAATTACCCGATCGAGTTTCTAAATTCACTTGACTTGCCAGGCATGCCACCTCACATGTTGGTATTAAAAGTTGGTGTTCCAATAATTCTTTTAAGAAACATCTGCCCACCAAGGCTTTGTAATGGAACCAGAATGTCAGTAAAAAGATTGATGAATAATGTTCTAGAAGCTACCATTCTGATCGGAAAATATAAAGGTCAAGATGTCCTTCTACCGAGAATTCCTATGATTCCGACAGATATTCCGTTTGAATTCAAACGTTTACAGTTTCCGGTGAGACTGGCATTCGGAATGACTGTAAAAAAAGCGCAGGGGCAATCCCTAAAAGTTTGTGGATTAAATTTGGAAAATCCATGCTTTTCTCACGGTCAACTGTATGTTGCTTGCTCCCGAGTTGGGAATCCTTGCAATTTGTTTGTTTTTACCCCAAATGGTAAAACGAGAAATGTAACTTATTCTGAAGCACTACAATAGTTGCAACATTCATCGGAACAAATTTTTTTTCGTAAGTAAACTTCATTATTTTACATGTGTTATGAATCTTATTTCTGCAATCATTTTCAGGAAAAAATGGAAAACTTAAGAAGTGCGTTTCATATTACCAAAACAAACGAGGATATTCAAATCTTATGATATTTCTTTTTTTTATAAATACTTAACTGTAAGAAAACATTCACCGAACTGTATATTATCCATGGATTCTTAAAAATAATATAAATTTAGATAAATATAAATATACAGAGTATACAATTTTCCTGAAAACATGAAAACTTCTTTTATTAATAGAAAATTGAGATAATCTTCAGATTTATTAGAAAAACCAATCCATACTTCCAAGTAAAACTATAAAGAATATTCAATTATGTGTTTTACGTGTAGCAAAGCACACCGGGTCAGCTAGTATATATTATAATAAACTTTATTCTACATCATAATGAAAAACACTTTCGCTAACTTGAAGTAACTTACGTTTCTGACATACAGAATGCCAATTTTTTGTCTTTTTCAGGCTTAGGTTTCTTCCTGGTTTCCTAATGTGTTAAGTCATAACTATCCACACAAAAAAAATGTTAATGTTGTTTAGAATGAAGTTTTTTCAGTATCTGTGAATGCTTGAACCTTGAACTTGATAATAAGATAATTTCTGGGAGCACTTTGTTTTGTACAATGTATTCGAAGCGAAAAGTGAGGCTCCTCAAAAACATCTAAAATTTTGTAAATTTTAAGTTCTAAGTCTTCCAACAATGAAAACCAACCCTTCTGCAGTTATAGTTGAAATTTGTTAAGAAAATTAAAATTTGCAAATGAAATCGTTTCGATAAAAGAAGAAATAATGATTTTAAACTCTTTTCTTGAACATCTTAGCTAAGTTTAGCTTAACCACATCCACCATAAATCATTGAACTCGAAACTATTTTCATGTTTTAAAAATTGTACAGAATATTGATACACATAGATATGTATATACAATTCAGTTTAACACCTATATTTAAATTTTCGTTGCTTTTTTTCAATCTGAATTTAAGTGGAACGAGTTCCTCATCGCCAAGGTTGTTAGTCCGTGATTGTTCGAGGCCACCAATTTTGTACAAGGATCAAAAGAATGGTTCTTGGGATTAGAAGCTCATTCTCAATGCTCTCTCTTTGAACATCAATAACAGTGCCAACCACGTCCTAGTATTTAGTCAATAGATAGCGAATAAAAATAGAGGAAAGGATGAAAGATATAAAGTTGCGCTTTAGGACCGAGGTCACCTCTACATCCTAGTAAAAAAAAATTGTTTCGGAGTGTGGGTAAAAGTATAAGATCTGCAAACACTTTTGACAAGCACATGGATCTTTTTATTTCAACCTGTTTTTGTTAACCCTCACTGTTTTACAAGAAAATTTTAAGTTATGATTTTACCAAAATTCCACAAATTTCAAAAGGAATGAGGTCGTTATAGCATTGAAAAGGAAAAATCGGAAATATCGTGCTTTACAAATAGCTCCAAAATTATCATTAACAGATATTTTAGTGCAGGAAAGCCTGAGTTGCAATGTTCTGAAAAACTACTGTTGTCTTTTAAGACATGATTATTTCTTTGTTTATTACCAAAACTATCAAAACTTAGATATGCGAGGTTTTCTTGAAACAGTTGTTTCCTATTCTCCTGGTGTTATTTTTTAGCACTTGAAAATTATATAGAAAATCATGAAGATTTTTTTTTTGAAAATATGTTTCTTTTGTTATTCTACGTAAGCACCATCTGCTTGTAATTTTATCTTTCTATGCTCGACCTCGATCAACCTTATATTTATACGATAAACTTTAAACAATATTTTCATTTTTCGTTTAATAACTACAATAAATATATTTGATTTTCTGCTTTTGCTACTGTTTTGCTAAAGTTGCTGATCAGACTTGAAAAATATTTAATTTATCAGATGTGATTCAATTATGTTATCTATTAAGAAGAATACATCTAAAACATGATCAAATAGATAATGAAAAAAAAAACAGAAAATGTTTGTTTTCTTTCAGAGTCAATGAATAGCCATGAATTTCAGATTTTATCTGCATTACCTGTAACTTGTCTGAATTAATTTTCTGAACAATTTAAAAGGCAAATATCTATGACTAAAAAAAAGTATATATGTATAGAATTAAAGATTTTTTGAAATATAAGTAGATATTTAAATATTAGTTTCAGGTTTTAGATTCACATGGTTCTAAGAAACCCGTCTCTTTCAGCGAAATGGGGTCAAAATATAATAATCTTGATTTAGGTACTAAAGTATTATACTCAATGAATAATGATATGACAAAAGTTCTTACACCACTGCAGGTAAACGAGAAAGCTAGCTAGCTGAAAGTGCTTTTAGGAGCTTTTTATTGCGTGATCTGATGGGGGCTGAATATTCTTGGGGAATAATTTTGTGAGTTGTTATAAAGCTATTCAAAATCAAAATTAAATAAAATTCTTCGATAAGGTTAGGGGTATGAACAAAATAATACAATATAAGACAAATCAATGTTTATCCACTTATCTTGAAATCCATAACGATGCTTCCTGGCTGGACCTCAGCTTGATCGAAAAATATACTTGGGGTGACCCAGAAGGCGTAGTCCAAGCCCTATCCAAACTAGTAAACTTTTCAGATCACATCTAATCACTTTTAACTGCTTCTTATCGCATTTCTATATCTTGTAGTGATAAAAGATAATGTGCGAAAAGAAAACTTTTATCAGGAAGACGATTTTGACACACGTCAGAAAAAAAAATTCTTCGTCCTGTTCACTCAAAGCCTACTTCACTTCCTTAGACTTTTTTCGTGAACATCTCTCTTGGAACAATTTGAAATAACTGACATTTATATGTCCTAAAATAAATTGCATCTTCATTTGCCACATAAAAAAAATTATAAATGATTTGAGAAATGACGTTTTCTTCTCTAACATGGAAACGTAGAAATAAAAGAAACGAAAAGGTTCTCAACAACATTCAAAATGGGCTTGCAATATTTAAAGCTTAAATTTTGAAGCACGCTTGACTTTAAATACGATAACCCAAAAAATATTTTGTTTTTATTCATGGCAAAAGCCTTGAACCTTATTGATAAAACAATCAAGGATTTTAAATTTATTAGACAGAAATTAATAGATTAAATATGTAGGCCCATTTTGAAAACATCAAGGGTTACCAAAACTAGACTGCTTCTTAAATATCTCCATCCAATGCTATAAACTGGTAGTTCTATCACCGAATGAATAAGCATATTCCCCATGTTCGAGATCTTCAGCCCTTCATATTTTTATTTTGTTATTCTTTGATCTCTCCGAACATTTTTATTATCATTTGCAGCAATAACTAAGATAAATAGATGCCTCTTTTATGTTCCTTCTCTTATGAGGCTGAGAATGAACAGCTGCAACAAGGAGGCAAGCAAAAGCAAAAGAACCCAACCCAAGCTGCAACAAATTGAAACCGGAAGGTGCATATCCGTTTATCGTGCTCCGGCAAAATTCTACCGAACGGGTTGATAATGTGGTGCGCTCTCGAACGCGCTAGACGCTAGAAGGAAATCATCATCTCGCTCGCTCGCATGTTCCATTCCCGGAAGTGGTTAATGAACTCTCGTGGTTTTCCAGGCGGAAAAAACAACCTGCCCTGGGGATATAATTTCCAGGCTTCGGGCCGCTTCCAGACTGGAGAGTGAGTTTAATACGTATCGTATCGGCATCGGATTTGCTGTTTATGCTATCGAACTGCTCTGTAAAGTGTTGCCGGTTTTTGACAACTTCAGTATCTACACTCTAATTGAAGAAATACAAATTTTTCATTTATCATACAAGAAAAAATTGAATTAGAAATAAATTTTCTTTCAAATTAAATGAAAATATAAACTCTTTTGTTAAACAATATTAACTAACGTGTTAAATGCGAAGGACTCCACAAGGGACCTAAATCAGACCTTCTTGAAACCGATTAAACATAGACTGAAACAGCTTCTTAGTTCCTTCATTATAAATATTTCATCCCAGAAAGTTTCTATTCCTGTATCAAAGAGACTGTTCTCAGACAAATTTTTTTTCCTTCTATATTTAAACACTAATGATATTTAGGATCAAGGTTGCCGAAATAAATTCTGTGTTTTTGAGAAAAAAATCTGATTTTCTGTGATTTTACCCAAAAATTCTGTGATGGATTTCTGTAATGCTATTTCCTTGAATTTCATAGAAAGTTCATGATAACTTGTGTCTTTTCCACATTTTAGATGGATAAAATCAATTACCATTGCCAATCTTATCATACTTTTCTAATTCAAAGTAAGAAATCTACATTTCATATTGTTATAAAAAATTATAATTTCGAAAATTTATTTCATTCAAAAATTCTGTGAAATCTGTGAAAATTTCAAAATTTCGTGTTCTGTGAAATTCTGTGAAATTACAGATTTTTCTGTGATTTCGACAACCTTGGATAGGATGTGAGTTTTAAAAACCAAAAATTCCTCTTTGAAATCTCAAATTCAGGTTAACTTCATCAAGAACCCATTATTTTTTTATGAATTCTGTTCTGTGAGATCTTGATCTGAGCGCTAAAAGCTGATACTTAAAGAATTTCCAAAGAATGTTCAGAGAATTCTTGTTCACATTTTTTTCCATAAAATTTTCTTATTTCCGAAAACGATCAGTAATCAAAATGCACAAAGCTTAGAGGATAGTTAAAATCAGTCTGAAATGATTTTGAACAGCAAAATCCTACCATAAAATTCTCTACGAGATTTTCAAATAAAACTCACATAAACTAGTAGAAATTATCTTCCAGTTTGTTTTGACCCACGATTTTTTGCATAAATATTCACCAAACAAAATTAACTAACTCTCCCACCAGCAGTAGCGACACAAAAAAGCGCCAGAAAAAAATCATCCTGCCATGCATTCATATTCGCCGGCATCACGACGACGGTGGAGTTCCCTCCCAAGTATCCCGAAACCAAAATATCTTTGAACATGAGACAAAACGTGTCCAAAATCACTGTCACAAAACCCCTCCACGTGATGTGGTTTGTTCGGTTATCTCATGCAAATCTGCACCGAATTTTGGGGCAGGGTGCCGCATCAGAAGTGACTCTGGCACTTGGCAGCAACTTTACGGATAGGGTAACCAAAAAATAGGATGGGTTTTTGAAAAGTATTTCTGTTTTTAATGTGAATTCTTAAGTAATCGAGAACGAACATTCTCTACGACAGCAAATTTGCAAGCTCTGTAAGCTTTAAATTTAGTTAGAAATTGGTTCTGTTGAAAATTAAAAATTTTCTTTTCAAAAAAATCACATTTCTCCTGTCTGTAAAGAATTCAAAAGCTTATTTTGCCCGATTTAAAGGCACTGAGTACAAATATGCAGTCACTTTTATTTTTATCAGCTCTCGTTATCGAGATATGTTTTGAAAAAAAAGTAAATATTCCCTCAATAAGCTCGTTCACTTTTTTAGCAAAACTGTAGTTTACAGAGATTTAAAAGTAAAGTTTTAGATACAGAATTCAATATCCCCATGATTCTACTCGTGCCTTCTGAATTTTTTTTTCGTTTTGTTCAATTTTGAAAAAGTATAAAAACAAATTGCTTAAAAACCCGTAATTCTTGTATAAATACGTAACATAGACTGAGGTTTGCAAAATTTTAATGACACGTATCTGCGCAGGATATTTGATTTCAAAATTGTCGACCGAAAGTGCAGGCAATATCTCGGCAAATTGAATAAATTTGGGTTTTTTTTAATGATATCCGGACAACAAGGCCAGACCGGACTTTTTCAAATTTTGTTCAAAATATCCGAGACAACCGGGATAAAACCGGGAAATTTGGCAACCTTATGAAAAACATAAAAACTAAAATTTCTATATTATTCCACCTATATTATTCGCGGTTCTTAATGTGTTAAGTGTTATAGAAATCATGTTACGTTTATACTACAAAATAGTAAAGACAGTGAAGACAAATTACTTAGATTACTGCAATTAAGTGGATGGTACAGAGATCTAATATATAAAGATGAGATGGACTATATATGTTTGTTTGTTTGTATGCACGTTATACAAATCCATACCGCGTAACCGATCAGCCTGAAATTTGGTACAGAGGTGTAGTTGGATCAAGGTAAGGTTTAGTAATAGTTCTGAGCCCCTCCTCCCTAAGAAAAGGGACCCTCCCATACAACTTTCGTTTTTATTCCCACAAATCGAAAGTCATGGCACCCATTTTGGCAACCGATTTTCGTTTCCTTTGGCGGGGTTATTTTTACAATCACCAGGGGCCGGGTATCAGAAACGACCATCCAGAGTTCACGTGTACTGGAAAGCAAATCAATGCTTGCTGAGTATAAATGATTTTAAAGGGGAAATTTTGGCGGGTATTTTTTTCTTTCTACTGTTCAAAGCACGTGGTACCGGTACGAGATATTTTGATGTACTAAAATGCCTACATTTTGAATTGAAAAATCTAACTAGCCGGTTATTAGGAATATAGATATTGACAAGAGTTGTACATAGTGTTTATCAAAACTCTTTACCGCCGCCGCTGGGGGGCTTTGAGGCTCTACAAAACATACAGTAAACTGAACAGTGAACAATGAATTGACTTTTTCAGCTGAACAACTTTTTGGACTGAGTGTTGAAAAACTTATGAACCGATTTTCATAAATTCCAGCTTTTAAGGGCCAACCATTTTCATATTTTTGGGATTTTTTATAGAGAAAGAAAAATTTATTAGATTCAGCTTTCAGCCTTTTAGATACCGTCCGAGGAATTCAAACGGGGGCTTAGAAAATTGATTAGGAAATTAACTCTTAGGTTTTAAGTTTTCTATATTTCAATTCGCTGGCCAATTTATAACTTTTGAATCATCTTTGGTCATCAATGTGACTTGACAACATTGATCACTTTTCAAAATTAATGGGATGATTGTGTCCAACAATGGAAACATTGAAATATAACTCAAACGAAAACTATTTCATAACATTATAATAGTTCGGTTCAGAGATAGTTTGTTTTTGATAACTTCAAAAACGTATTAGTGGAACTTTTAACGTTTAAGAACAAGAACTCAGAAAGGTGTGATTTTATGAAGCACACATACAATTGAAAACATGCAAAGTGAGTTTTGAACATGGTTCAACAAGATTCGAAAGTCTTTTTCTGAAAATTTCTAAGTAACTAAAACTTGAATATACCATTATACAGGGAGATCGTCCAACTTGAAAAGTGGAATGATTTCCCAAAGAGATTTTTATTAAATGGAAGTTAAAAAAAACAGTTTTATTAGCTGGAGATATCAGGTAAGTGCTATTCAAGCTTCCTTAGAAATAGTGGGTAAAAAAAAATGTTTGTTATGACAGGATGAACAAGGATTCAAGGGAAATAGTTTTAAATTTCTTTAAACACAAACAAATTTTTTTTTCAAAAATTACCAACACGAGAAAAACAATCAATAATCTCAATCAAAACATAAAAAAACTAACAAAAATATATCGCAAACATGGCTTAAAATTGGCTAAATTTCTTATATCTAATGAGGAACACAAAGCTTCCAAAATTTCGAAAAGTCCAACGAGTCATTTTGATTTATATTTTTTGCGAACCCGAGCAACGCCGGGTAAAATCAGCTAGAATATTATAATTTGTAAAACTGTAAGCATAAACGATAGGGTAAAAACACTGAAATAATTACAAATTACTTATCATTTTGTCAATTTCAACCATTCAAACATTTTTCTTAGCTGAAAATCCACAAAACTCTGAAAAAAAATTCCGTTTATTACCAAACTAAGCATTTTATTAAAAAGAGGGAGTAGGCGTGTGCTTCGAGACGGCCGGACGAAAAAATCGGGCCCTTAAAGTTTTTCTCGAAATTTGGATTTGTGAAAATGTGGATTTTAATCGAAAATGGCTCCAGTTTTGATTTTACCATTGGATTTCAAGCGTCTTTATCTCAGATTACGTAAGTTGAGCCCAGTCTTAATGTTTTGCATCAAGAAACAACCCCGGTCGGTCATTAGCACTACTTTGTTCGACGTACGGACGGAGTTCGAGCGATAATGGATTGCAAGCAGGATTGATACCGGACGTCTTAAAAATCCGAACCATTCTACAACTTACCGAAGCTAAGTATCTTTTGATTAGTGTTCTCAGAATTTCCTATTCACAACATGGGAATATGTAGTTTATAAAAATTCGGTTCTTGATCTTTTTCGCACCCAGATATTCATTCATAAAGATTCCGATTACGGTACCAAGAAGTATGTTTTTTTGACGTAGAATTACGTCTTACGGCAACACTATAGGGGGACAAATTGAAATTTGCGAATCGATCTCGCGTCACGAAAAACTCCTCTTTATCGGACATCCTATCTAAAGGATTATGACGTCATCACCAACGCCTACTTTGATGGGTTTTGTTTTTCCTACCTACGAAAGGTATAAAACAAAGGGCTCTTCGGTCGACTCGGTTTCAGTTTCATTTGGCCCGTTGAGCTGAACAGAGTAGGTACGCTGCTATTCGATCGGTGTTTGGACCCCACCAGTGGTAATCCTACACCGATATCGAGAAGCAGTTCTGTTTAGCATCTAGCGTAGCAGCATAGACCAGCCATAAACAGCTAGCAGCGAAGACGACCATCAGTGGAGATGACCTGCAGCGGAGAGCTCCAGTGGTGTAGGATAAGAATAGGATGATGTGAGAATGGGTGATAATGCATGAGTGTTTGTATGTGTTGTGTTAATAATGTGCGTGTGGTGTGAATGGCGTGTGGAGTGTGATGATTATAGCGTGTCATAATCAGCACACACTCCGCACACATCACACGCACAATAATTACACAACACAGCGATGTTACAGGGTTGCTAGCGAACCGGCAAAAACTTGGGAATTCCATCGCGTCACCGGGAAACCAGGAATTTTGAAAAATCACCGGGAAAGCATAGATTCACTAGCGGTCATTAATATGTTGAAAACCTTTCATCTTATCGAGTTTCCGACAAATACTTTTTGACGTCAAATGATTATGGTTCGGTTCACATGTGTCTAATGCAAAAAGCTAATATTTTGGCTGCATGAGTTGTTTTGAAACAGAGCTACCTTTTTTCTAACGAAATGAATCTAGTCGAAATAAATAAGTCAACATGTTTTTGAACAGTTGTTAGAATTGTGGAGCAAAATAATGAATGGATATCAATTATGTTTGGTTCGATCCAAAATTTAATAAAATTCTTTCAGTTTGATGTGAAAAGACTACGTGTTAAAAGACGATGCAGTATTTTTAATGATTTGATAACGGTTAACAAGTTTTGGAAAATTATTGTGAGAAATTTTAGAGTTATGAATTATTTTCATAACTCCGGGAAATCATCTTTACCGGGAAATACTTTGGAATTTCAAATAAAGAAAATCGCTAGTAACCCTGATATAAGCATATTCGCCCTTTAGTAACATAAATACAGATTTGATACCAATTCCAAAGAGAATCGTGAGAAGAAGCTAATATTCTCTTTTCCGCACTGATTCAAGCGTTTTGGTTAAAGGCAGCGGTGGTATGTGTAATAGTGTCAGCACACTTGCTAACTCGCTTTTTTGACTTGTGTGTTAAATCGTTGCCTATTCATAGACGTCTAATATGATCCGTTTCTTTACTGCGGATGGTTTGCATGTCACGAGTTTAACTAATTCCTATCAATGATTAAATAATATTTTGTATTCTAAATTAAAAATACCTTTTACTTAACGGTCTTTGGACCGACATTAAAATAACTTCGTATGAGACTAAACGTATGAAAGGCAGCGGTATCGTGTGTACTTTTATCATGTATCGGGATTTTTTAATCAATTACAAACAAACGTTGGCGAAAAGAAGATTAAATTGGTACAAGACAGGCTGTCGTAATTCTACGTTAACTTTGCGGTCGTATGTTATGTACAACCTCTTCAACTTTTTAACTGCGTTCTTTAGAACAGTGGTGCTTTAAGCAAATTTTGAATTTTAATAAGATAAATTGTAGTTCAACCATCTGAGCAAATTATAAGACCTTTTGAGTCTTTCTGATCATAATTTAGCAGTTTTGGTCGAGTTAAGTTTTAAACAAACTAAAGCATTGTTTACTCAAATAAGATTTGAGAATGCGTGTTGATGTGAATTGTTTACTCAGGCATGCAGCACTCAATTCGAACTTTTGAAAGTTAAATAACGATAAAATCTAAGTTAATGTTTTAGGTTAAGGTAGTTTTGGTAGGAAGAAATTCCTGCATATTTACGTTAATTAAACCGCTCATAGCAAACGAAGGGCCCTTTAAAAGGATAATTTATCCGTCATATATTTTATTTTCGATAAAATCATCATTTACAGATTAAAAAGCAATTACTACTTGCGTTTTTTCATCAACAATGATAAGAATTTATCTGAGGCATTTTCCAAAAATAAAAATTTCTAACACAGTTCCACAATCCAAGGAAATTTCACTCTTGTTAAAAAAACAGTGAATTGTGTTACGAAAATATAATGTTGCATATATGTAAATATGAAAATAAAGTTGCTGTAGAAAATATCTTAAATAGAGTTTTGAAAAACTCGAAGAGCTAACGTAAAATTTTTGAGGAAATAGTACAGGGTTTCTCAACCTAGATATAAAATTACGTTCATCTGTGTATTAGACTAAGATGAAGCTTTAGCATCATTAGCATATAATGTGAAATTTCGTAAAATGTAATTTCAATCCTATAATTTTCAAACGTGAAACATCCACACAATTAACTGGTCAGTAAATGTGAAACGAAGGAATTTTTAGTTATATTAATTCTTGAAAAAGCTAATCAATAATTTCTAGATCATTGTATTTCTTAAATAACGAAAAGATAAGATAGCAAACATAACTCAACTTTTCTATTTTAAGAAAGGAAAGAAGGTAGATTAGAAAATGATAAATCATTTCTAAGGTCTTATCAATAAATTAATGTAAATTGTAGACAATTTGTTAATTAGTGATTTTGAAAATTGTAAAACAGAACTTTCCCAGATAATCATTTTTTATTGTCCTCTAAAAAGGCTTGTTATCATTTAAAGCATTGTTCCTTTCATATTACAGTTTATATGGAATGATTTATATGTATTATTTTATACTTGATAAAAAAAAAACAAGGCTCCAAAGAATGTTATCTTGATTTTTTTAATATTTTTTTTTTCAAAACTGAACAATAAACAAATAAACTAAATGTCGAATACTCAATTGAATTAAAAACATTTTTATAAAAAGAAAGTAAATGTTAATTCATTGGTTTTGTTATTTTATTCCTAGTTCAACTGAGAACTTTTTATAAATATATAAAAAAAAATTCCTTTGTTGATCAGATAAGCAACGATAGTTTTGTATGAGGAATAAATGAGGATTTTATATTAGAATAAGATCTCTACAATCATTTTTCAGTAAATTTTAAAATTTTACCAGGAAACATAGACAATTTATAATAGAAAACTTAAGTCGTTACACTTGTCAAAAGTGTCTCCTGATCATATCCTTTTACCCAACGCTCCAACCCAATTTTTTTTTGCTAGGATGCAGAAGTGACCTCGGTCCTAAAGCGCTACATTGTTCTTTCATCCCTTTCTCTCTTTTCCAATCCATCTATTGACTGCTAGTACGTGGCCGGCGCCGTTATTGATGATTAAAGAGAGAGCATCAGTTTTGGGCATTGTGAATGTGCTGTCAGTCCCAGACACCTTTCATTTGACCTTTGAACAAAATTGGTGGCCTCGGTCAATCACGGAGTAGCAACCATTGGCGATGTGTAATTTGTTCTACTGAGCCACGCCTGCGATCATGGGATTCCAAATGCATCTAACCAATAAAGAGGTAAAAAGCCTATTGGAGAAATTGAACGAAATTGTTCATTACTAATTTATTACTAGGAAATTTTAATAAAGCATTCCGGATTCAATGTTTAAAGGTGGATGTGAGTAGTCAATCAAGCTAAGCTAAACTAAGCATTTTATTAAAAACCTGAATTTTATTTAACGAAGCAAAGAGTGGCTCCAGAGAGTGAAACTGTCAATGTGTTATTATACTGGAAATCTATTACTCACATTGAATTATCAAAATATTAAATAACCACATATTTTTAATCATAAACAAGACACTTTTAAGGTATAAAAACCGATCTGTATTCCATAAATAAATTCATAGAAACAAAATAAAAGAAAAATCAAGAACATAAGGCTTGCCGTTTGCTGATGTTGACTAAAATTGATTTTGGATTTTTTTTTTCAAAAAATTTATTCAAAAACGTTTCAATTATTTTAGGCAGTGCTGTTCAATATTTGACTGTACGGAAAAAGGGTCAAGAATGCGTTGTAGAAATGAATACGATTTCTAGGCATAATTGCAATTGACAAATTTGATATCTTTAAATCCCTACATCACCAAAACTAGAGTCGAAAATCGAATGTTAAACCTGATTTCAATTCTACACGATCAATTTCTATAAAATCGAATTTTATTATGAAGGCATTAAAAATAAAATACCACAGTAGACTGAGTCGATTTGTGGTCATTTTCGAATTTCTCAAATTCTGGGGTCGTTTGATTTTTGCAGAATTTTTAAGTTACGTTAGATTTATTTAGATTTATTGTTCATCAATGCCAAAAGACACATCCCTGTTAAACAGCTAATAATAAAAACAAAAACAATGTTTATTTTTCAGTACAACATATTCAATTTTCCCATACAAACCTTAAAGCTCAAATTTACTTATGTTAACGTCACTTGAAAATTCTGCAAAAAATCATGGTTCACTTTTGAACCAAAACGAAGCTTTTGAGACCCCAGGGTTTATAAAAAAAAACAAATCGACTTAGTCTAATACTACACGCTTTCTTAAAAGTTTTGAAGAAATACTTGGCTGGTTGAAAGATCAAAGTCAGTTGAAATGATTGAATTCAAATCCTGTCAAACTGACGCGAACAACAAAACAAAAAAAGAAGAAATCTTTAAACATTTCTTGTCAAATCCTAGGAGATCCTAGGAGTTTTTAAATTCAAATGAAGTAAAAATTGAATCACTCTCAAAAACATACCAGAAAGATTTTTGAACAATAAAAGATACCCTTTTTGTAATTTTTTGATAAGGAACAATCAAAGCAAGAAGTGGCTCCAGAGAGTTTAATTATAAAAAAGTATTATTTTCATGTTTTCTTTTCCTTTATTGGGATTTTCTTCCTACGGGATGATTCATCCCTAGAAAAAGTTTTTTTTTCATAACTCTTAAAACAAACTTAGTTCCATTTTGGTTTCCTCAGCTGAATGTTGGAACATATTTAAAATGGGTAATTTTTTTAAAATATGTGGTGGTGTAGAATTTAAATGCACTTTGGTGTGCTAGCTATTGTGATATATTATATTGAAAGTTGAATTTCAATCTGTGAACAATCAAACAGTTATTAAGGGTTCTTTTTTCTGAAAATGAATAGACTCGTAAGAAGTGATAGCATGTTTTAATTTATGAATATTTACAAATAATCTCACTTTTTCAACAAACATCCCTTTCAACATATCATATTTTCGACATTGTTTATTGAAAACGGAATTATTTTCAGATTTTTATCGCCATTATGCTTTTGTTATAATATTTAATGAAATTTCTGCGAGATGAACTCAGGTAGATTGAAAACGAAAGAAAAGAAATGGTAGGTGGATAGTTAAAGCTGAGGCGCTTTGGAGAAGAAACATTTGAAGATGAAATTTTTGGAACTGTAAAATATGTATAGTATTTTTTTAGAAAGTGCCCCGTTGTGATTTCACGACTTCAAATATTTATTTTTCGATAGTTATTTTATCATTAAATAGTTATTTATGCATAGAAATATTTCATTTTGTTAAGACTATAACTTTGTCATCTCATGAGTTATAAGGTAAAGTCAGACAATTTGGCTAAAAGTTCAAGAAAGTCAATTGGCCAAACAATTTTCTTCGAGGTAATATCAGATTTCTATGTTTTTTTACATTTTTAAATCATTTGGCTTCATAATTAAAATTTCAATTTTTTCTATAAACTTTATTTCCCCCTTTGGTAGTTTTTTTGGATCAAAAAATTAAAACTTTTAGTGCTTTGATGTACTTTTAAATCAAGTTCGGTTTAGCTGAAACTTTCCAGAGATCCGTTTTTTTTGGGCCTTTTCTAAAAAATGCATATGGTTGGTGTTCGAAATTCGACATGATCAATTTTGCTGCCCACACAATATATACAGTGACCGGCAAAAATAAAAATCCATTCATCGTTTTGGTCTAAAAATGCTGGTATTTTTAGCTTCTCACAATTTTTTTAATTTTTAATTAGCTCGTTCAAAATCTGGTAATTTCAAGATCATTTGAAGATTAAAATTCTTTTTTTTTAAATTTCCTGTTAATTGAGTACAAACCAGTTTACTGCACTGTATACTTTAAGGGTATGACATTAAAAAAAACACTTCAACTAACTGACCACGATTGCACACTTTTTTGTAGAATTTTGTTGATTTTTCAGGGATGGGGAATCCAGCCATGTGCGAAAACATTAAAATATCTCTTTTGTTATTCTAAACATAATTTTGTTCACTTTTTTTTCAAAAAACGTCCACAAACTCTCAATCAAATTTATTTTGGAGCTCTAGATGGCCACACTATTGGTTTGGGTCATGTATGTAGATAAAAAAATACTGCTGATTTCTACACTTATATCTCTTGTACTTATTTTTCTAAAGAAGGCATTCCTCCTGCCCTGTCTTTAGCATGGATTCTTCCAGGTTCTCGATCAAAATTTCGATATTATCATCCGCAATCACATAACCATTGTGTCGCATAAAATGTTTTTCCCCCTGCCTCATTAGACACTTCATTATCCTTTTCACCATGCGTTTCCACTATAGTGCTTCATACATATCGATCGAATATGATAGTACCAGACGCTCTCCCACCTCCCTAAGAGTTACTTTTTCTTTTTTAACACCTCGATCCTATACCATTCAATTTTAGTATAGGGGCTTGTGATATAGATCAGTTGGCAAGTCTGTTGTCTCCTGAGCCGATGTCCGCGAGTTCGAGCCCAAGAGTAAACATCGAACACAGTTGTACCGGATAGTTTTTCAATAACGATCCGCCAACTGCAACGTTGATAAAGTCGCGAATGCCATAAAGATGGTAAAACGACTATAATCGGAACAAAAAAAAAAAAATTCAATTTTAGTTTTAAAAATATTTTGAAATTACCAGCTTTCTATAGAGTATGCGAAACTGAAAATCCAGCAATGTTAAAACACTCTGAATAACAATCACCCAAGCAAAAGTGGCTCCAGAGAGTGAATCAGCCAATGTGTTGTAATGTATAACATTGCAATAAAATCAGTGAAACTCAAATTCCAATAATCAGTTGCGTGAGGTAAAAAACACTGTAGATGTCATCCTGGCACGATTGCCCATCGGGCACTCTCAGCTCAAATATGCAATTCTTCTGGACAGAATTGACCCTCCACTGTGCCCCAGGTAGGATGTATCATTGATCGTAAAGCATTTTATGGCAATGGTTCCACTACTGGAAAATGAACGGAGAAACCATGGAGAACCGGAAATTTATTTAGTTGCACAGAAAAATGTAAGCTTTATTTTATTTTTGAAACATAGTTTGGACCCAATGTTAAATAGGTATTTAAAAATACATATATCCTTTATTTAAAAAATTTCTGCCTGATGAAGAGTAAAACGTTCATGAGGATAATCTATCCACATTCCTCGGAGCAATCTATCCACATTCCTCGGAGCAATCTATCCAAATTCCTCGGAGCAAGTGTGAAGAAAATTTAGCATTTATATGTTAGTTTTTTCTTAAACTTTTTAACTAACAAAATTAAAAATTTGAAAATGAACGTAATCAAATAGTGTTCAAAATATTTCATCAGTACTATAGTCGGGGTTTTCGAGGTTTCTTTTGTTGACATTGATCGGTGATGTTTTTAAAAAAAATCCCTAGTTTTACGTTTCAGTCTATTTTAATTATAGCTTAAAATTAGGAATCGAATTTTCGTCCTTCAAAGCTCTCGTGTTTGAATTTTTGACTAAATTCGTAATATTCGATATTTCTTATATTATGAACAGTTAATATGGACGACCTCCTTGGCCAAACCCTGACAGAAAATTTGATACTTGAGATGAATCTCTCGTCTTTCAAAACATCAATGTTCAAATTTTCATCTCAATCCTTCGTATAATAACGTCGATATCGCTTAAGCAATATTTGTGTTGTATGGACGACCCCATGAAATGGGTTCACCCGAGAATATAAAAAAAAATTCATCAATCCTGGTCCTCATGAACACCCATGCCAAATTTCAGCTCTTTAGGTCTTTATGCGGCTGAGCCTATTGAAGACAAATACACAAACCCAAAACACAAAATGCCAATGTTATATTTAGCTCCTGAGATATTAAAGATTGAACATGTTTTCGAGGATTTATTGTCCATAGAACTAAGTGATTCCTCTGCTGTCAGTTAGGGTGGTTGTATAAAAAAACTACTTTCACCAAATTCAAAAACTTGGTATTGCTTCCCAACCTGTCTCGAAGATACCTATCAATTTTCATCTCATTTGGTCTACTTCAAGGGTATTTTACCAATGCTCAATTTCGTGTGACATTTCGACACCTTTTATTTTAACAAAACGTATGCGTAAAAAATTCTACAAACATGACATATCTGCTTGAAAATATCTAATGGTCGCTTCATGTAATTATGAAAATACCACGAAGGAAACTTGTTAGGTTTCTTAATGTTCTTTAAAATAACTTATACGTTTACATTCAGTTGAAGGATCATATGGCAGTCGTCGTTTTAAAAATAGTTTTCTATACGTCACTCTTAAAACCCGTTACAAAGTTTTTTTTTTCGAACATATAGGAAGAGCGTTAACAAGTTCGTCGCCTTGGGACCCATATTCGGGTGAAGGGTGTATTTTCTGGGAGGCCCCGTCACATAAAAAAACGTGTGACGCTCTCTTACGCAAGTCAGCCGCTTAGTTTAGCTACACGTTGCAAATTTTGGAGTTCTCCCTATTTGTTTTCTCTCTCCGGGAAGTTCTTTGGTTTCTTCAGATAAAACAGCCAAAATGAGCATGGCGATGAACGTCGTGTTAAAAACATTCAAAATTAACACAACATTTCTAAATTAGATATGTTTCTGTGATGTTTGAACGATAGATTCTTGCCACCCTGTAACCGATGTTTGCATCTGTGTAGAGTTCACTTTGTATCGTTTGGCACTGCTGCTCTACTCCACTCCACTTGAGCTAGGAGCACAGAACTCCGGTCAACTTTATCCGCTAGTCGTTTTCTTCGGGGTGTTCCAGAGAAGATATCACTCAAAAGATATGGAGTGTCTATGGGTCCTGGCTGAGTAGGGTATGGAATGGATGCGCATACAAAAATGAGTAGTGTCTCGATACACTTGGAAAACTGCCGGATGATGAAATCCGGGTTGTCTTTTGCTGTTGCACCCAGAAAACTGCTCCGGCGGCACGAATTTCTCCAACCAGGGTGACGATTTCCTTTAGTTTTATATCAAATAGAATAGGAAAATTTGAGAGAGGGGCAAGTCTAGAAAAAAAAAACCTCGGTGGTTGAGTTTCTGGTCTTGTATGACATGAATATTTTAGACATTTAATAAATTCTCAAGTCGTCTGTTGCGTATTCAGCAAAAGCTGGAGCAACGACGTTTGGGTTAAATCACGTTCCTCATTTCCTCCTTCCTGATGCAGAAACGTCGCGATGGCGATGATGATGGTTTGGGAAAACTGGGACTGTGTGTACTATTTTATGCATGCATACCGACCGTAGACCTTATACTGGTGTGTAGGTGTAGCCTCTTCACATTTTCTGCCGGGATGAATCCTTCCTTCTATCACGAGTTTTGCCCGAGATAAGGAGGAACAGGAATAGTTTAATGTGATAGACGTGGCTTTTCGAGGGTGGAATGAAAAGTGTAGCCAATTTTTTTTACCGGAGGCAAATTTTAGCACGCCGTCATACCAACTTGCAACTCCATAATTCAGATAAAAAGAGATAGAGAGAAAGCAGGCAAAATAATGCCTCTGCAAACCTCTACAATATTTTGTACACACATTTTGAAACGTTTGCATGCATCTTCATTTGCATACGTCCCAACGACAGCTGGAAAACTTTCCCGCATTAATACATCTCGCTCAGTCATGGTTTTAATGAATTTTCTGCATCCCATCCTTAAGTTCCCTGAGGTGGTTATATCGTTTTGCAGCTTAGCTCGTAGTTTGTGGTTATCTTGTGGATGTCATGAGCCTCAAGCCAGGCGTCATTGAAAAGTTCAATCTCATTTTCATGCTGCAAGCGATAGGAAATGTGCGGGAAGTGTATAAAGCTGTCAAATATTTTAAAAACTTATTTATTCAAAAAAAAAAACTATAACAGCTTGAAACTACGGTGTTTTTGGAACTTCCTTTGAAAAAATTCAGTTCCAGCACTAAACAAATTCTTAAAGATATTTTTCTCCTAATGATACTAGTATTTTGCACCTTTTTTCAGATGGATATGAGAAAATTTTTATAAAAATATCTTACTTCGGATTCAAAAGGAGAAAAAAAATCTGGATGATTTCAGATTTGCGATCTTGATTGAACTAGTCTTAATTTTGATTCAGTTCAATGGTCCTGTAGAGTGAGATTTTTTTAAATTTACGATCTTCCATATTCCTTAAACAGATCCATTCGTAAAAGTAGTAGTTTCTTCCATACGAATTCAATCTTTAAGCTCTTAAACTATTCAATAAATTCGATTCATATTTGAAATTTTCGTTTGAATTCTAAACTTATTTTTGTAATTTTGTTTAACAAATTTCAATATACATTTTTAAAAAAATTTGAGTACTAATACTTCAATTAAAAATGAAAACATTTATTTAAACGGAAATGAACTCATGTTAAAACTAAACCTGAATTTAATGATAAATGTACTTAAAGATTTTTTTTTCTTCTAAACCCTGGTAACACATAGGTTCACAGATTAAATTTGTTTTTTTTTACAATTCCAAAATGTCTGATAGGATAATCTTTTTAATTGTTTAAAATGCTACTTAAAATTTTCATTTTTACTGTTTTATCTTATTATTCCTGTCCCATTTTATATTTTAATTAAAAACTAATGATTATCAAATAACAATGTCTGTAATGGGCAGCCCTTTAAGCTAGCACTTCCTAAGGCTCGCAACGTAAATTGAAGATTGAAAAAAGGATTCAAAAATCTTTCATCATTATCCTTTAATAAAATTATTAAAAGGTGTACGTACACTGGATTCCCTTTTTGAACGATTGGTGTGCAAGTTTTGATAAAAATAACCAAAATAAAACCGCTATTACCATGCAAAAAGATCATTCAACTTATTTAGGTGTAGTTGAATTGTAGAATAGACTGAGTCGAAAAGGCATCATTTCTGAATTTCTCAAACCTTGGAGTTTCAAAAATTTCGTTTTGGTTCACAACTCATCCATGATTAGTGATGTCAAAACGGATGACTACTTTGCAAGCAATACTTCGTTAGTCACCAGCAGTGATGTCAGTTGAATTGATTCTTTTGCAACGCCAAAAGGCATAACCCTTTTCAACAGTTGATTACTTTTTTGTCTAATAAGATACGGTCTTCGACAATGTTGTTCAATTGAAGAAAGTTTATAAATAGGCACAAAACTCTTCTAATGGGGGTTCAACAGAAGAAACAAAAATTATGTTGATTTTTCAGAACAAAATATTCAATTTTGGTTTGAATATTATTTCCTCCACAGTTTTTTCAATTCTTCAACAGGATCTTCAAGTAAAAATTTTGGTTCACAGTTCTGTCGAAAAGCTACGTCCAAATCAATTGACCACCCACGAGTGGTTTGGAAAAAAACGGGAATATCTATCCCTGGTTTTGGTATCTTCTTAAATCATTTAAAAAACGTTTAAAAGCCGCGTGAAAAAATCCAAAGCACCAAAGCTGTTCGCAAAATTTCTGCTTCGGGACAATTTAACCAGTTTGCATTTTGTTGACCGTAAATATTGACCGATTTTGTTGATTGATGATGATTGATGTTCATTGTGTAGATAATTTATTCTTGTTTTTCACTTTTTTAAAGTTTACCCTTAGTTTCATGATTTTTAATTTTTTCTTAAAATTAATTTTAAACAGTCGGAAATTATGTGTACATAAAGAAAAAAAAATTAAATAAAATACGATTTTTCACTTTTCCCATCAATTATTTGTTGCAAATTTGTTACTTTATGAAACGAAGGGTTAAGGCGATTTTTTGTACCCGGTCATCAGAAATTCGTTTCAAACAAAATAAGTTCAAAAAGGCAATTTTAATTTTAAAGACTATATAACTTCTGACAGGAATGTTATGTTTTATCGTTATATTGGTTTTTGTAATTGTCAAGAATAGAACTTTTCAACGATCTATAAACAAGTAGGGGCCCAATGAAAGTTTTGTCCACTATCTCGGATTTTGCAGTAAAAGAAATCTAAATTTCAAAAAATTACTTTTGTTTTGTTTCGCTGTATCTTATGAGAGGATTTTTGAAACTTAAATAGTCAGTCCCTAAAAAATCTCTGTTCTTCAGTACATTAGAATAATCATTATGATGATTGGAATGTGAACTTCGGGTCATATTGACCAGAACAGCTTTGATGGGAATAATATTGATTGTATTTTGAGGACAAAGGATCGGAATTATTTTGAAGTTCGCTTGATTGGTTGGAATATGTTGTATTGAATGGTAAGAAAAAACATTTTTATGATTTGTTTATTCCAATATATACAAAAAATCTCTTTTTTGTTCTTTTCTAAATATTTCTGCAATCAACATGCTAAACAATTTTGCAATGCATCCTTTTATTGATTTTGTTATTTTTTTTTTCAAATCAACTCATATTACAAAGTTGATTTTCCAAATTGAACCATAATTCCAAAAGATGAACATATTGATACGACCAAAATCTACAACTTACTTCACAAAACTAAAACTGAAATTTTTAATTTTACTCCTCCTCGGATCAGGACCATTGCCCTTATCCGGATCTTGATACTCATACAGATATATATATATATATATATACTAAAAAACTCATTTTTAACTTTAATTTGAACCTGATCTTGAATCTGATATAGATTTAAATCTTAATCCAGATTCAGTACCTAGTCATTCTTCTAATACTGATCTCCAAGTTGATTCTAATCCTGATAATGAAATCGATTCTGATCCAGATGAAGATTCTGATCTTGATGTTGATCTTGATACTTTTCCTGATCCTGTAGCTGTTTCTGATACTTATTTGCTGCATGATTTTAATCATAATCATTATTTCGAAAGTTTTCCTGAGCCAAACCAGATCCAGTATTCTAGATTGCCCGGTTTATCCGGGTTGGTTCAGTTTTTCAAAGAAAAAAAAGGGAAATACTCGGTCTGTTCCGGTTTTCTGAATATCGAGAAAAAAGTCTGCATTTTCCTGGCTTAATCCTCAATCTAAGCCAAATGTAATCCAAAGCTCTATTTTTTTTTTTCAACACAATGTATGTTTTTATGCTTGTTTAACCGAAAAAAAATCTTTCAAACAATATTTGCAAATGTTAAATAATTGAATTGAAAGCCACTAATGTGACTTAATAAAAATATAAGTTTTCATGTGTTACGTCACTTTTTTTAAAATTTTTATGAGAAGATTCTGGATATAGGTCAAAATGATCTCGGATCCAGCACGGATTTCGAATAAAAAATAATAACATTAAATGTCCAGATTTTAACAGGTTTTTGGGTAAAAATGTCCGGATTTGCCCAACCCGGACACGATCATTTCATTTCTTCTGACGGACTGATAAAACGTCGTAGAAAAAAAAATTTAAACGCCATGTGGAAACAGAAAAAGTGGAATGTCTAAACAGCCCAATCGATGAAAGATTGAATGAAATTCATTCTATTTTTGAAAATGGATTTTTCTATCGCATTGAATGGCCTAGCATTTGAAGAAAAATTGAGCTATTACCTAAGTTCTAATAAATGAATAAGTACATGAGGAGGCCAGATCTGGGGCTACTAAAGAGCTCAGGATTCGTGGAATGCATGAAGATAAGTGTTCTGTTTGTGGTGAAATGGGATAATTTGGGCTCCTTTTTGAAACAACCAGTTAAGTGTCACTCACGTTCAAGTCTTTTGACAAAAAAAACCTGAAGTAAATTTATAAAACTTTGCATTTTATAAATTTAAAAATGATGTCGTAATTGATTGAAACTGGTAAAAGTAATCCATCCAGTGACACGAAATACATTAATTTCACAACAATCCACGTGATGCCATGGTGCCGGGTTTGATACACACCATGGAAATAGACCGCTGCAAAAAATTACATTTTGCTCCCATATGTTTTTTTATGCCTTTTGGGTCACCAAGCATCAGTGTAAAATTTAAGATGATTTGGTTGATTCCTGAGTTAGCGCACCGCGTTTCAATTTTGTACGGAAATTTGTATGGAAGAAGAAAATTCAAATAAGCTTGATATTAAGTCTGTCTTTAATTTTTGATTTTGACTATTCTTAAGCTTCATTTTATGGTAACATGACAAGCAGCTAAGCGTTTCAAGAAAAAAATTAAAATTATTTCAAAATAAAAAAATCTGAATCCATTGGAAAGTATTCAAAAATGGCATACTTTGCTTGCTAGAGCTGTTAATAATTTCAAGAAATGTTATGGCAAAGGTTATATTAATCAAAAAATTCTCCGGCAATGCAAAGCAGTTTTTTGAGATTTTTTATTTCCATCCTACTGTTACACAGCTTTCAAACAAGCAGTCAAAAACGAGATAATTAAAAAAAATGAATTTTGATAACAATAATTTTACATAACATTGAATATCTTTTCTCAAGTATAATTTAGGTTTATGCTTCGTTCACATGAAATGTACTGCAAGAATCAAGAAACACTTTTCATCTCAAGTAGTTTTTTTTTGAACTTTCAGAAAATCTCAGGCGATTTTTGAATGAAAAACTTTGTTTTACCATACAAATTTCCATACAAAATTAAAACTCGTTGCGCTAATTCAGGACTGGATGGATCGTTTAAAAAAAAAATTATTGCTATTTCTGGCAGCAAAAAACCCAAAAAAAAGTTATGGGAGGTGTAAAAATTTAAGAATTTGATGTTTCCATTCAAAGCTTGCAGCGGCCTACTGTGGAAATCATACTTTGATAAAACTGCGATGATTCCGTGCACCCATGGTAGATGATCTACACACAAACATACAAACTTCGAATGATCTTATAATATTTCATTAACTTCGTTATTTTAGCAACTTTTTAAATTTTTTTAACGTAGCACATTGTAAATTCATCTGTGTTTAACTGCTTTTTGACTCTAATAAAAATTCCCTTAAAAGTTTATATTGCTTAAGATGCTAGTGAGAAACCAAGAAAAACACATGACCATTACAAATTTGTGTAAAAAGTACTGCAGTTTCAATGATTCCAACAAATAAGTCTTAACTTTGTTGATAAACAGGTAGGGCTAAGTGGTGTACTTTTGAACAATTTTTTTACATTTTGCACTAGACTGAGTCGATTTGGGGTCATTTTCGAATTTTTCAAACCCTGGGGTCTTAAAAGTTTCGTTTTGTGCTAAAACTCATCCATGATTTTTTGCCGAATTTTTAAGTAACGTTTACATGAGTAAATTTAGACTTTTTGGTTTGTATGGGAAAATTTAAAATTTTGTACTGAAAATCGAACATGGTTTTTCTTTTTACTCTGGTACCAAGCCATTCAACCCTTTATGTGCCAATTTATAAATTTCTTAAAGGAAATTTTCCGCTTAACAACATTGCCGAAGACCGTAACTTATTATCTCTCCAAACAACGAAGTTATAACCAATTTAATGAAGGTATGTCTTTTGGCATTGAAGGCAATTCAATTAAACCCGCAACACTGCTGGGTACAAACGAGAGATTGCTTGACTGATTTGCTCGTAGATGTTTTCTTTCAAATTTTATCATACTAGTTTCTTCGGAGCGATTGTTGTTTACATTAGGAGCCATCTTTTGATGGTTTCTATAAATGAAAATAACTATGCTTGAAGGGCTGGCATTCAATTGATTGCAAGCGCATCAACATTTCACATAGAGCTGGAACAGCAAAACAACGAACCCCACACTCTGTATTAAAAACACCTATATTAGAATCGTTGTCGCTCGGCCTGTTCTTGACCAATATTCATAAACAGGATATCAAAATGAAGATAAAATATTCGTTTAGCATTTTGTTAAACAAAATTTGAGAATCAAATCATGAGGTCTTAAGAAAAGTTGCTTCAACTGAACGTCTTTTGCTAAAACATATTCCCCCGGGTAACCATAAAAACATAAATATGCAATAATTCAAAACTCAGATATTTAATGTATTTCAATTAAAAGCGAATATATATAATGTATCTTTTTATTATTAGAAACTCAAATCTTTTTTTCGATCTAAACTCTGGCATTTGATTTTGGCCAGCTTGTTGGGCGACAATGTATTTATGGCGTTTTTTGAACGAAAAAACAAAATGTTTAACAAAATGCTAAACGAATATTTTAACTCCATTTTGATATCCTGTTTATGAATATTGGTCAAGAACGGGCCGAGCGACAACGATTCTAATATAGGTGTTTTAATACTGAGTGTGGGGTTCGTTGTTTTGCTGTTCCAGCTCTATGTGAAATGTTGATGCGCTTGCAATCAATTGAATGCCAGCCCTTCAAGCATAGTTATTTTCATTTATAGAAACCATCAAAAGATGGCTCCTAATGTAAACAACAATCGCTCCGAAGAAACTAGTATGATAAAATTTGAAAGAAAACATCTACGAGCAAATCAGTCAAGCAATCTCTCGTTTGTACCCAGCAGTGTTACGGGTTTATTTGAATTGCCTTCAATGCCAAAAGACATACCTTCATTAAATTGGTTATAACTTCGTTGTTTGGAGAGATAATAAGTTACGGTCTTCGGCAATGTTGTTAAGCGGAAAATTTCCTTTAAGAAATTTATAAATTGGCACATAAAGGGTTGAATGGCTTGGTACCAGAGTAAAAAGAAAAACCATGTTCGATTTTCAGTACAAAATTTTAAATTTTCCCATACAAACCAAAAAGTCCAAATTTACTCATGTAAACGTTACTTAAAAATTCGGCAAAAAATCATGGATGAGTTTTAGCACAAAACGAAACTTTTAAGACCCCAGGGTTTGAGAAATTCGAAAATGACCCCAAATCGACTCAGTCTATTTTGCACACACTTACAGCCACCAATTGCTTATTTCTAATCATAAATTCTGAAAAGCTGTCAACAATGAATGTTTCAGTGCTCTTCCTCATTCTGTAGAGCCACTTTTCTATCGCAACCTACGTTCTTGAGCCGTCTGTTCATAATAACTCGGTCAGTTCATATCTATCCCACTGCACTGTCTAGTGGGTAATTATGAACACGGACTACGAACTTTGTTAACGATTTTTGAAAAGTAACAGTAGTTATACGTTACATTGATCCATATTAAGCAGTTCATTGTGATTTTTCTACCCCAATCTCTGTTCATAATTAGCCTGAACGCTGTTCATATTTACCCCGAGACTTGTTCAATTAAATTTAAATAGTATCAGAAAATCACGATTCAAAACAATATAATGAAAAATATTAACAGTCATAACAAAACTTGATTGTATTATAAAAATGCAATTCTATTAATGTATGAAACTTTATTGATGGTACATATATCACCATGTAATCAAAACTTGAAGGTAAAGGGAAAATAGCAATAAGAGTTCATTTTATTCGACTTTTTCTTTCTTTTTATTCGAGAGTTTAATTTCTTTGTTGCATGTTTAAATGCAATTCTATTAATGTATGAAACTTTATTGATGGTACATATATCACCATGTAATCAAAACTTGAAGGTAAAGGGAAAATAGCAATAAGAGTTCATTTTATTCGACTTTTTCTTTCTTTTTATTCGAGAGTTTAATTTCTTTGTTGCATGTTTAACTGTTTGGCTGTTTTTCTTTTCTTTCGTTTATTTGTGTCGTTGCATTTGAGTTTATTGGGAGTTTAAAAAATTTAAGACAAGTCAAGCCACTCGATATTTTTTACATTCTTTTAAAATGTCCTGAACAGCGACTAGGTCAAGAGGTCCAGTTGAAGATCCAGATCTTAATCCTGATTTAAAATCCTCTCTTGATCCTTATTCTGATCCTTGTCCTGAGCCTGTTGCTTATGCTGTTTCTTATACTGATACTGTTTCTTTTCTTTGCAGATCCAAATTCAAATCTTAGTGATCATTATGATTAAAATCCTAACCCTGATCCTAAACGTGATCGAGAAACTGATCAAAATAAAGCTGCTGGTAAAAAGATTGATCCCCAATATCGATTTAGTTGATCCATCCATCGATCGATCCATCTGAAAAATCGAAGCTTGAAGATGGATTCCCAGACAACCAGAAGTCGTATTTTACTTTACAGATTATATCGTATAGAATCGTAAGAAACTTATTTATGTATATCTGCACCAACAATGTGTACTATCGCATATACTGGTTTTGCTGCATTATATACGATATGTTTACACGTATATTTGCACGTATATTTGTGTTGCAAATTCGATATATCCACCAAATGGTTGCCTGGGTTTCTGATTAATTGATCACTTTCATGTTTAACAAGAGGGAACTGATTTTTGTAATAAAAAACGCAAAATCTTCGCGTGCCCAACTACGCCTTTAGGCGGGGTTTACTAAAATTTTAATAAAACCTCATCGAATAGTTATTCTTATAATTTCTTTTTCGCGAAATGATGAAAAACATGTTGTTCTAAGATTCAGTAATGATGACAGCTGTTCGACATGCGCCTAGTATTCGCTAAAGCTAAGAAAAGCACAAGAACAAATTAAAACGAGAAAACGGCCCTTCGTCCAAAAATCATATTTTTCGTAGTTTAAGAAAACATAAAAATACGTTGTTTGACGAATCAAATATTTTCCATAAAAGTTGTTTGTAATCGCAAAATACAACTTCTGTGAGTTTTTGAGTGAAAAAAAAAGATTCTATAGTAAGGTTGCCAAGAAATCAGGGCTAGTTTTGCTAAAAACCGAACATAATCTGGGCAGATGATTTCAAAATTGACAATAAAAAATCCGGAATATTTCTGGGCAAATTTGGCCAACTCAATAACCATCAAGAAACAAATCTCGTGAAAAAGTTTTGTTTTTTTTTTTTTCATTCAAACTAATCAAAGATTTCAAATCGTATTCTGGGCTTCTCAAAGACAATTCATGATTATTTTTATAAAACCTGCTCAAAAAATTTCATATTGGACTCATAAATAAAATATTTTTACAATACAATTTGTATTTTTATGTTTGGCAGCCCGGATCAAACCGGGCGATCTGTCAAGCTTATTCTAAGGGGTAATCTTCTATAGAAGTATACTTATGAATAGATAAAAAGTTTTCAACGCACTCAATTACTGAATATATCGAAATCTACAGACAAAAGAATCATGAAAGCCAATTCAATACCAATTCTGAAAAGATGCTAGATAGGTTAAACTGTTAGAAATCGAAACGGTTTATACTCAGAATAGGATCAAAAATTTCTTTGATGAAACATCGATAGGTCGAATTGAAAAAGAACGGATCTAATCGATTTTTCTTTTTTTTTCCCTTTTTCGATTATTGTCGTTTCAACATCTTTTTGTCATTCGTGACTCATATCAAGGATTCAGTTGGCTGACAGTCATTGAAAAACTTATCCGGTACAACTGTTGTACGTCTCGGTGGTCGAGTGGTTAGCGTGCAAATACGGTAATCGCTGGTCCACAGATGGCATATATTCGATTCCCATCTCGGTACTGGGTGTTTAATGTTAATCTTAAGTTGTCCATGTCATTTATTCAGTCTGTTAAGCCTAAATCGGCTAAAACGGTGTATGTCTTTTTTTAACTGTTATCGTTATTTACTCTTGGGCTCGAACTCACGGACATCTGCAGTAATCGATTTTTCCATGGCGGAGAATTGGTCCAAAATATCGAAAATCTGAGCTTAAAAGATCGATTTTCCAAGGATCTAAAATCGACCAATATTCATTTGTGATTCTGTTTCATATCCTGATTTTTATGGTGTCCTGGATTCAATACTGAGCAAGATTTAGTATTTATACTGATTCTTATTTTGATTTTGATCTTAATCCTGGAACTGATCCTAATAGTAATTCTGATCCTGATCTAGATCCCAATCGGAATTCAGCTTATATCCTGATCCATATCGTTATCCTTAATCAGATCCTAAATCAGATCTATATCTTGATTCTGATTCTGATGCTGAACTAATCCTAGGCTGTAATTGAACATTTTGAAATTTATCGAACAGAAAACTTACTTTTAAGCTATAAGTATTTCTTTGCTGTACACCATAGAGAATTGGATGTACCATTCTTAAGCTTGCCAGATTGCCAGGTTTTAACCGGGTTTGCCCGGATATTTGATGCAAAATTTCGAGAAAGTCCGGTCCGGCCCGGGTGCCCGGAGATCGTGAAAAATGTCCGGATATTGCCCGGATTTTTTCACAATTTTCACAAAGAAACTAAAAAAAAATCAAAGTTTTTGAATAAGTTTTGTAAATTTGTTTTTCGGCATATCGGTGAAAAGTAGTTATGAAATTGATAAAGATGGATAGAGAAGTGAGAAGAAAATTTACAGATGTTGAAAAGAGCGAAAGAGCATTTTTGCGAGGAAACTTATTAACGTACACCATACTTTACCCTGCAACATTTCATTATTTAGGAGAAGTAGTACCGGGATAGAGGTGGCACTACCTTAACCTATACAATGAAATCTGGTTGGTCCGAAGTCTACATGTGGTGAACACGTATACTCCGGACGGGCGTATACGTGTCCGAGTATACGTGTTCACCACATGTAGACTTCGGACCAACCAGATTTCATTGTATAGGTTAAGGTAGTGCCACCTCTATCCCGGTACTACTTCTCCTAAATAATGAAATGTTGCAGGGTAAAGTATGGTGTACGTTAATAAGTTTCCTCGCAAAAATGCTCTTCCGCTCTTTTCAACATCTGTAAATTTTCTTCTCACTTTTCTATCCATCTTTATCAATTTCATAACTACTTTTCACCGATATGCCGAAAAACAAATTTACAAAATTAATTAACGGTGGTTAACTTATCTTAAAAAGTTTTTTAATAAGTTTCAGCAAAATCGATCAACAATATGGAAATTTTCAACGGTTGTTTGAAATATTTTCGCTGATTTACTTTTATAAACCTTTAAATATTCAAGTGCTCCAAAATGTTTTTGGAAGTCTGCAATTGCATTAATAAAATATTAATTTCATTTTTTTGCATTTTTTCTTTGCTTTTCTATATAATAACACCTGAATTTTGCCCGGTTTTTGGATTTGAATCCATGCCCGGATTTTGCCAGTTTTTTTTAATGCCCGGAATTGCTAGGCCCGGATGGGAATGGAAAAAAATCTGGCAACCTTAACTATTCTCGAGTTGATCGTTTTGAGGTTTTGCAATGACTAAAATGGTCGAAAATCAACTTTTTCATTACCAAACCAATCGATTATCATTTTATTATTCTCAAGATTTTAATACCAAATTCAATAGACAGAAGTTTAATTTCTATTGCGCCAAAAAATAGATCTTATTTGTACTGACTATAAATAAAAACACAAGACAAAAATGTGTTATTCCAGCTCTAGGCCCATTTTCATGCCTAATGAATACGAGCTCGTAGAAATTTGTTCACGATCCAGACAAGAAATTTTCCCCGCTCAGTGTGAATGACAATGTATTCCATTCTGATGATGTTTACCATAGGATGGCCTAGCTTCCCAATAGAATGTGCCACTCGATTCACTTATGTGAGTGCGTTTCAAGTCACGTTTCCACATTATTTTCCATTGTTGTTTTACTCACAATTTTCCACGGTCAAGAGAACACTTCCCCTTTCGAGGGACAAACGTATTAGCCCCCTGGCATCATCATCATCAAATTATGACAAACCTAACATAAAAGTTAGTCGAGAAGATGCTCCGTGGGTGCCTTTTGGGTTTTGTTGTTTTTCCTTGGAAGACAAAAATTTGGTCCCGGAAAAAGGAGACCCTTCACTTTACACAACCAACTGGAAGTGCTTGTCAAAGAGCCTTGTTCACACATGGCATTTGTGGCGATTTCCTGGAACAACGGCACGCCCACACTTCGGGTTCTAAGTTTTTGATCTTGTTGAGAAAGTATTTCTGGTTCAACTTTAGTTTGGAACAACTTTGAAACGTGAGGGACAGTAAACTTTGCGTTTGCATTCTTTTGGGAAGGTTATCAAATTATTCAAAGTCGATTGAAGAACAACTTAAACTTGAAAAACTCAAATTCGGATAGGTTAAAAATGGGAATTAGAATAGCTTTCTGAAAATTGACTTTCAAGAAATATGTTTCTAATATCCATAATAAATACTATGATAAAATTCAAGTTAAAGTGAAAGGTTCAATCAAGAAACATTCAGGCAGAAGTGTAAACACGAATGTTTGCCTCAAGAACGGAAACGTTCACGCGAAGAGGAATCTTCCTTCACAAAGAAAACACCCCCACATATTCACATCCTCTAGCACCAGAACACATTAGTTCTCCAATTAGGAAAAAGTCGTTTCTAATTTGTTTCTGAAAGATGCTCGTGGGCAACACGAGGCTTAATTTATTCATGAATATTTTCTGTGTAGCATTTGCCGTGTAATTTTTTTTTCACCATCCAAGTTTGGCTGTGTCTTTTTGTCAGCGCGAAATAATTCAACCATGGAAAATTTCCTGAAGCAACTGCAGAAAAAACAACAAACTCAAACTCACATGCTCCGCAGATTAAAATTATCCCGCGCAAAAAGGGAGAAAGAATGAAGGGAAAAAAACGGAGTCAATTAGTTTAATTGCTGTGGGTGTCATGAGTGAATAGTCAATGAAGAAGCTGCGCTTCTTGTCTTCTCCGGTTACAATCAAGAAACAAATCAACAATCAGTACGAGGAAGAAGCCTTGGAAAGGACGTAGGTATGTTTATAGAAAGTTTTTCAAGACCTAATCTAATCACGCATACACCAATCACGGGCAGTTGAATAGAAAAGATTTGGTAATCGATATATTTTCACTAATTTTCAGCATTTGCCTTGCTTGACACCTGACACCTGTGTAAAAAATTTTTTTTGCATGCTTCGAATTGTTTGTATTTTTTTAACTTGGTTGATATCGAAATCGAATCAGCAGGGAACAGTATCATGACTGCATTCCATTTTTTATTTAGCTTTTTAACAGTAAGTTAGGACTGTATTCGAAAAAATGCAGAACATTCTTTGGAGTCTTCTTTCAGATTGAATGGATGAAAATCAAAAAAAAACTCAGTAAAATTAGTTATTTTTTGCAAATTATATAGGAAGGAAGACGAGAGACTCAATAAAAGCAAAATAGGTGAGAGATCGTTTGAAATTTATGGATCTGAGAAGTGGTTAAAAATCAATTATTCTGTCTGACTAACCCAGCAGGCATAAGAGGAAATTTCAAATTTTCCAAGAACAAAACGAATTCTGAAAACTATTTATAAAAATTTTTGTTGCTAAAACAATTTGACCGATTCTCCAAAATTGTGCACATTTGTTTTGCCAAAAATTCCATACGTTAGCACCCATACTACCAAGAGATCAAAATTAAAAATATAAGTTTTATTTTTTTCTTCGACTTCTTCGAAAAGACAAATAGCTAAAGTCAATGTCAGATATTCAAAATAACGTACATCAAAAGGATGAAACCTCGAATTAACAATTTGAAAAGCCAGGAAACTCAAACTATAATAATGCCGCTAGGAAACAGCTTTTTTTATGCCTATGTTTAAATAAATATTTTGGAAGATTTTGGAGCTCTTAATTCGAATCATTTGTCCGATTTTGTCTATTAGCTCTTGTTTTATTTAGTTATATGGCGTGTGAAAAATTAGTCAATTTTGAGTAAAATTGCTCATTGATAACTGATGAACTAACCAAACCTTCATGAAAAATAAAAAGCTGATTTTAAATCTTTTTCTTATCTTCCTTCCAATCAAGGACTTCGATTTCGTCTAGAAATTCTTGTTTCTGAGAAACATCACTTTAAAATAATTAAATTCGACAAGTTTTTTCAATAAGAAATAACATTTCATCTATTTCTGACACTCTTGAAGAGATTCTTTGAGTATTTAGCATTGAAGATGAGTTAAACTCATAGAAATACATTGTTTAAGAGTGCAAAACGATTGATTTATGGTTTAAGAAAAACCTTAAATTCAATTTGGGATAAAATTTCATAAAAACGTCGTAAAAATTCCCATATTTAACAGAATTGGGCAAAATTGAAAAATAAAAAAAACTTGTATAACTTTTTTTTATCAGAAGTAAGAATGACTCGCTGTCTTTTGGAAAATTTATCATTAAGTTAAAATTTTTAATCTTCAAATGTTTGTAATGTTCTACAGTTTTAGCAAAAAAAAAGTACACAAATGGATTATCTGAATTTTTACCTATTTTCGAAAGTTATCTCGAAAACAGAAAAGAAACTAATGCATATTTGGAATCAGTGTCCCCAAATTAGTTTAAATCAGCTCTCAAGTTCTTCGCAACTCGGAAAAATGTAAATTTTGTTGCATTGTGTTATTAAAAATTGTAACTGAAAATCTAGACAACCGTTAAAAAAATAGAAAAAAAAAATTGTTATCATTATGTCTGAATTTTAATCTTGAAACAAATATAAGAGCAGACCGAAACGAAAAAAAAAACAAAAAATATAAAAATGATTCAAAACTCGATAAATCCCGAAATAACGCTTCGTGTGACCAGAGAATCAAAGCTTGGTAATTTTTTTTTCATCTCATGCAGTAGAAGGAGAATAGTTTAAATTATAAAACAAAAGCTCGAAAGGGAGCATAGAAACTTTTTGAATTTCAAAATAAAACTTTTAAAAACGAAAATTTAAAAATAAACACCGTAATTCAACTGAAGTCCTAAAGAAACGCTTTAAAAAGTTCAAACTCTAAAATGGAAATATAAATAGGGTTTTCACTGCCCCTATTTTAATTGCATTTTAAATCAAAGACTTAATTTTAAATTAAATAAAATATGAAACAATATGATTTCTTAAAGAGAAAAGATTCTACATAATTCCATTCTTAGAACCCCTCCTTTGATGGTTAAGAATCTGAAACAGAGCTCATAAACAGAGTTTGAAAAACATGACTGAATTTGAATTTATTTTTCGACCGATGATTAATTTGAGGTTTTGTTGTCGGCTTTCGGTCTTTGCAAATTGATATTTAAAAATTGAAACAACAAAAGAAGGTTAAGATTTCCGAACAATATTGTGTAATTTGACCCTTCGCTGGATATAGAGTACATAATTTTTTAATCACTTGTTTGAAAATGATTCAACAGATTCATAGGAGTTGCATTATTTGAAATTCACAATGAAACTTTGCAATGCAACACCTGTTTGCATTTTTAAATATTCATGTGTAGGTTTTATTGTTTTGTCGAGTTTATATTAGGGTGGTCGATTTGAGCTTGTTTTTGAAAATCCGCTATTTTGGTATTTGAAAATGAAAAAAAAAAGATAGAAACGGTATAACGGGTATTTTAAATAATAAAATGAATTCATGAAAATTTTTCGAATAATTACTGTAATGATGTCCTAAAATTCTTAGAGTCTATACCCCATCAGATCAACCAGCAGCATTTTTAACTGAGAAAGAAGCTTAAGACACATTCTTCGTGCTTGTACCGCTCACTTTAGATTTTTAGTGTAGAGTAGTATACTACACTCGCTTTTCCTGAACCCACATGGAAGGGGGCGGGTAAACCACAAAACACACCCCGTTCCTACGGCCATGATTAAGATCATTTTTGAAAATGACAAGACAATTCTGAAACCCAAAATTTAATAAGTACCTCCAGCTGAGATACAACAGCGCGAGTAAGTGAATTCACGTCACAAAACTTGATTCTTAGTAAACATTTACAAGGTAAATAGGCTCGGAAAGCTTTCTTTATCCTTCTGATGGTCGATTTTTCACAAATGAAAATTAAAATTTAATTAATTTTCTGAATAATTCATTTCCTCTAAAACAAAATCAAAAGTTATTGGAGAAAAAATCAAAAATATTTTTTGTTGAATGTTTGAATATAGATTTTGAGAAACAGTAGTAATTTTCACGTAAGATTTCACATTATGTTGCTATGTAAGTGCTAGTCAGATTGAATTTGTAAGTTAGAAAAAAGGTACTGAAAATTGAAGATTGAACAAGTCGGAATAACAGGATACCTACTTCTTTTTAAAAATGTCCAAAAAGTTAGAAGACTGTAAAGAATGATTCAAACTTGTTTGAAATTTTGTGACATGAATTCAGTTCACAACCCTGTTTTGATTAAACTGTCTGAATTCATATCACACATTTGAAGAGGCATTCATTTTATTATTGTTGTTCAAGCTACGTACATCAAATTATGGGTAATTAATTTACAAACAACTTGTTCTAAGACATCGATGTTCTATTTCCTCATAAAAACATCAAACTAATGTGGTATGAACTGAAGTCAAAAATGATCAATCATAGTATAAATAAACGCTACAAAAGAAGGATGGCAACACAAATACATTAAACTTTTAAATGACCGAATCGTACTCATTTGAAAGAAAATTCTATTTGCAACCCTTTGCTACTATTTTTTTATTATTTTACAGTTCATTGGTTGCCCTCTAGAATGATAATAGTTCAGAAAAATGCGGATGGAAAAAGTTTGATTAGAAAGCCTGGGTGAACAATTTTAGATTTCTTGTCGGCATGACCCAACATAAAAAATTCTGGGTTCTTGTCAAAACAAATCTGCTATTCTATAGTTCTACCAAAAAAGTCTGATTCAACGTCCAACGTTGAGAATACAGTGATTTCCTTGAAATCTATTATTCTCACTGTATACTATCGCTGTGATATCGTCCCAGAAAACCTTTTAATGGAAGTGATGACAAATAGGTACAACAATATGAGAAAACAAAGATTTTTGTTAAAAAATTGTCCAAACTTTTTTTATGAACCATATAAAGAACATTGCACGGACGCAGGATTCCGTACTTAGTGTCCCACGAATTGGGTCCCAAACGGCGTCGAAGGATTCGGAATAGCAGGAACAACTTTGGTCATCAACTTGACCAGCGATGGCGGAGCAGAACAAAGACCGAGAAGTGAAGCGAAATTTTCGGTTGGAGACACGTCCGTTGCGCGCGATTAGGTTTTCAAAGTGATTTTTATTGAAGCATCAATAAATATACATGTCACTTATACACTAGTATTGGAATTCACTTATCACTTTTTCGTCATGTTTTTTCTCACTCTTAAATCTATGGTGTGAGTGTGCAGTGTTGGCAATTCAATGTTTTGTGTTGTGTGTTGTGTGAAATTGTGTTTGGTGAAATTCATGTTTTATGTGTACTATTTACAACGAATTTCTTCGCTTATGTCTATTTCACTTAACATTTCTGGGTCGCAATTTAAAAATATAAAAATAAAAATTAAATGATGAAGATATACCAATTGATGTAACTATTCAATTTTGGTTGATATTGTCTGCCTAGCATCAAAAAAAGAAATCGATTTAAAATTAAGCCAGAATTAATATTTATTAATTTTTATCATCACACCTTTGATTAAATATATTCACCCTTTTAAAATTAATATGTATAAATTTGCACAACTCAGCAATTTGAAATCTTAATTTCTCGAAACAAGTTTTAAACTTTGAAAGCATCGCATATTCTGGAATTGATTAACCCCTCTTAACCACATTCTTCAGAATAAAGTTTTTGAGTCTCTGTCGCATATTCCAGTCGAGACAAGTAAAATTTCATTTTTATCAAAAAAAATTTAGTCAAATAAAACCAATCATCTTTCAAGAATCATTACTTAAACTAACATCTTTAAATGATTCGCATAATTTATGCAATAAATGCTCAAGATTCGTAATTTAAGAGCGGCTACCCAAGTAAAATTGAGGCAGTTCACAAAATCTACTCAACACGAAGTGTGACATTGAAATACTTATGTCGAATAAAAAAACGTTTCAAAACTAGAATAGAGACACTTTAAAGACCTTTTCAGCAAAAAATAGAAACAATTCAATTACATTTGAACATTAAATAATCTTAATAATCCCGAAAAACGCTTCTAAAGGCCAGAAAATAATTTTTATAATTGTGATACCAAATTTGGTTTGTAATCCCGTAAAAACGCTCCAAATAGCCAGAATTAAGCTAAGAATCTCGAAAAAATGCTTCTAAAGGTAAAAAAAAAAATGCATTTCAAAGATTTGATCCTAAACTAAGCTCAGAATTTGGAAAAATACTTCTTAAGGTCAGAAAATGGATTTTAAAGTTGTGATCTCAAATTATACTTAGAATCCCGAAAAAACGCTTGAAATAGGCAGAATATGCAGAAAGTTTTTATTCCAAATTAACCTCAGAATCCCGGAAAAAAGCTTTTTATGGTCAGAAAATACATTTTAAAGTTTTGATCCCAAATGAAGATTAGAATCTCGAAAAAAACGCATCAAATAGCCAGAATATGCATTTTAAAGTTATGATCCTAATATCAGTCAATAAAAAATTAAACTACTTATCAATACAATATTGTCGTCAAATTTAAGTAGTTTCGGATTCCATAGTTTAGGGTGGATGTAAGTAGTCAATCAAGCTAAACTAAAAAAAAGTTTCTTTTTCATATCTTCGTGGATTTGGAAATCATTTTTGGCTGTTGACTTGTTTTGAAGGTGAACCAAAAACCTGTATTTCGGTTCTCGAAAAATGGACGGTTTTACGGGTTTTACCGGTTTTGCCAGTTTCGATAAAACCCGTTAGACCCTTCTAGTTATTATCAGGATAAGCATAAATTTTCCAAGAAAATACTGATTTTGAAACAATGTCTTGTATCAAAGTAACAGTATTCATTCCATAAATTAAAAAAAAATTCATTTCAAAATATCATGGGAAACCGTTTCAAGGGGTTTATTTTGTTTTGAATTCATTGGAAATGCCTGCTGTTCTGTCTTTCAAGTAAACGAATAATCTTAATTTAACCGTGGGCTGACGGAGCTGCATAAAACAAAAATATAACAAAATGGAAAACTGTTCCTTCGAATCACAAATTTTGAAATATATACTTGTTTGTGTTCAAAAATATCTTCATGATTTGTGTTTTCATTATAATTACTTCAAATTTTTATTTTGTGCCTAGCTGATTCCATATAAACTCCGTTTCGCTTTCAACTTGAAATATATTATGAACAGTTATGCAAAAAAAAATGTTATTTTATCTTCCCAATCAGAGTAAGGAGGGGTCTCAAAAAATCATAGAAACTTTGACATATATGCCACAATGCCAGTTTGGTTGCACGAGTAGTTATCGAATTCTGCAATAAAAATTGTTGCCAGTTTGGTTCCATTTGCTTGATTAATTCTCGAGTCATGGCCGTAGAAATGGGAAGGAGGAGTAGATGGGGTTTGGGTTTTCTTTTTTAAATCCAGATTCGTAGTTTTAAACTTGATTCTTATGCTGGTTCTTACCTTAGATTTGCAATTCGGTTTAAAAATAAATTATTGAAATAATAAATTCGGATTGAAACCCAAAAAAGCAGAATATAAAATTCTAGATTCATGATTGAGAGCTATGAAACAAATTTTGCTTTTAAGCTCATATTTGAAATTCTGATCTAGAATATAAATGTAGAAATCGTGTTTTGTACATTTCTGAAATCGTATTGATATTCGGAAACAGATCCAAAGTTCAAATTTTCAATTCAGATTCAAAATTTAGGTCCAATTTATGTTCAGATTCAGCAAGAAAATGAGTTTTTTCAAATCAAAATAATATTATCAAGGTGACTATTTTGTTGAGGAGCTCGAATTGCAAGAGATATCAGATTTACGTCTCGGTGGTCGAGTGGTTAGCGTGGTAAGGTGGTAACCGCTGGTTCACTGATGGCATGGGTTCGATTCCCATCCCGGTACTGGGTGTTAAATGTTAATCTTAAGCTGTCCACCACATTTATTCAGTCTGTAAAGCGTAAATCGGCTAAGACGGTGTATGTTTTTTTTTACATTTTTTATTGTTTATTTACATCCTAAATTTGAATTTTTAATATTAGCTAGCTTGCATACAAAATTCAACTGAAAATCTCAAATAAGGTGCTTAGATGTAAAAACTCAAATGATAGTTTCGAGAAAACGTGTTACAATTTACTCGATATTTCATAAACTGGTTTTTGTTAAGGAGAAGGAGAATTCGGGTTTGTTTTGTAAGCTTTATTTATAATAAAACAAAATCATCTACAGGATTTTAAATATTTCTATTGATTTATATTGAAACACATTTGCTGATGTTATCTCCCCGTAAAAATAATGGGGAATCATATACCTATTATTTATTTTGTTTTTTAACATTACTGAAATTGCAGTTTTTGCAAGAACCAAATGTGCAATAATCAGATTCGATTTATATTCAGTGTACGTTAAAATCTTGGTAGTTCTCGCAGTCCAATTTGTCGCCCTTCTTGTAGATGGGGCATATTACCCCCTGTCACGAATATACGTCGACACGTCTCATCTCAGCGCAAACTTGGTGATGACGCAACAATAATACATCGGCTTAAGCAAATGTCAGTTGAAACGGAATGTTAGGTATATGAATAATAATTAGCAACGCAAAGAAGATCAGAAAACTCAAATTCATTCTATTGTGATCTAGAAGTACCTTCTCCAAAATTTAGGGAATTTATAATAGATTTAATTGAACTTCAGTGAAGATTTGTGAGCACCCACATATGAATATTTCTCCAAACAGTAAGTTTAACTTAAATTGCACAGTCAGACTTTAACGCTGTTTATCATGAAATTCACAGTACTTTCGATCATCAAACTGACCACTTAGAAACACGAGAACATCAACCGATCACTTTTCGGAACATTCGCAGACCTTAAGGGGGGGGTAGGGTCTAACACTTTCAAAAAATCGATTTTTTTATTTTTTTATTTTCTTATTGTAAAACATTTCAAGAATGTTGTGTCAAATTTTCAAGTCAATTGAAGCAAAACTGTAGAAGTTATAGGCCTTAATCTCCTCCTATCTTAAACTGCAAGAAAGCAAGAGCAGAAACTTCAAACGCGTTTTTCTCGAAAGCACATTTTTGAAGTCCGTGGACATCGTCATTTGAAAACTACTTATCCGATTCTTTTCAAATTTGGAACATATTTTCTACATATAAAATACCAGACCCCAACGTTTTTCTTTTTTGATTTTTTTACTTTGGGGAGATTTTAGAGGTGAAAAATGGCGGATTTTTAAGTGAAAAATCGTAGTTTTTACTTCAAACAGCCACAAAAATTTCATAAAAATATTTTTAAGTAAAATAAAAACGTTGGGGTCCAGAAAAACATCTATTAAAAATATTTTGCTCTGATTTTTTGATTTCAGATGATTCTGTGCTGAGATACAGTGTCCACCGCAAATCCTGTTTTCTAAAAGGCATCCTCGAAAATGCTCCGTCACCGGCTCATTTTTCAAAATTTTTTCACGAAAAAATTACTTAATGTTCTTTTAACAATGCTTTGTATAATGCAAAAATTTTGAATACATTTGTTTGAACGATAGCTCTAGAAAAAAATCGTGAAAATGGTGTTTTTTTATACCCGTTAGACCCTACCCCCCCCTTAAGGTGAATACTTGTGATTTGAAATGTACCCCTTTTAAGTAGTTATTATCACAACAGGCGCGATACGATACAATCCGTTGGTTTCAAACAGTTCTCAGACAGGTACGGAAATTCGATCGGAAATTATCAAGGTTATGATATTCACAACGATTCGAGGTCGCTCACATATGAGTTTATAGGAAGAAGCAGTAAACGTAAGAAATTTATATTACTTAAAAGATATTCTCTAACCATTGTTATTTTAGAAATATTTTAATACACACCTACGTATTAAACTATTGGAATCGTTTGCTTCCCGAAAACTCCACACCCCCTCCTTCCACTCCTCCGGTAGCTGTTCTATGTCCCAGATCCGGATTATCAACCGATGTAGGCAATCGGCCAACCTGTCCGGGCCCATTTTGATGAGTTCAGCTGCGATGCCATCCTTCCCAGCCGACTTGTTTCTATTCAGCTGGCGAATGGCTTCCTTAACTTCACTCATCGTTGGGAGTGGCTCCTCTTCGTCGTTGGCTACGCCGGCGATGTACCTTCCCCCACCGTCTTGATCTCCTGCATGTGCGCCGTTCAGGTGTTCATCGAAGTGCTGCTTCCACCTTTTGATCACCTCACGATTGTCCGTCAGGATGCCTCCGTCCTTATCCCGGCACATTTCGGCTAGCGGCACGAAGCTTTTGCGGGATGCGTTGAGTTTCTGATAGAACTTTCGTGTTTCTTGGGAACGATGGAGCTGCTCCAGCTCCTCGAGCTCCTCCTCCTCCAGGCGGCGCTTTTTCTCCTGGAAAAGTCGGACGGACCAGATATTCACATTACGGCAAATCCTCCAAAAATGCCGTGAACACCAAGTCCCTACGCACCATCTATTCATCGACTTCAAAGCCGCATACGACACGATCGACCGTAACGAGCTATGGAAAATCATGGACGAAAACGGCTTTTCCGGGAAGCTGATCAGACTGATCAAGGCGACGATGGATGGAACGCAGTGCTGTGTGCGGATTTCGGGTGAATTGTCGAGTTCATTCGAATCGCGCAGGGGGCTTCGACAAGGTGATGGTCTATCCTGCATGATGTTCAACGTGGCGCTAGAAGGTGTTATTCGACGAGCGGTGGGCGAAATGCGGGGCACGATTTTCAACAGATCCAGTCAACTTATCTGCTTTGCCGATGACATTGACATAGTCGGCAGATCATCTGCGGCGGTGGAGGAGATCTACCGCAAACTGAAACGCGAAGCAGGAAGGATTGGGTTGATGATTAATACGTCCAAGACGAAGTACATGCTGGCCTGCGGATCCGAGACCGACCGAACCCGCTTGTCCAGTAATAACAAGGTCACGATCGACGGCGACGAGCTGGAGATAGTCGAAGACTTTGTCTATCTCGGCTCACTGGTGACCGCAGACAATGACACCAGCCGTGAGATCCGGAGGCGAATTATCAGCGGAAGTCGTGCCTACTATGGACTCCACAAGCAACTGCGGTCGAGAAGACTTAGCCCTCGCACGAAGTGTAACCTGTATATGACGCTCATTAGACCGGTTGTTCTCTACAGGCACGAGACATGGATATTGCTCGAGGAGGACCTGCGTACACTCGGAGTATTCGAGCGACGAGTATTAAGAACCATCTTTGGCGGCGTACAGGAGAACGGAGTGTGGAGGCGAAGGATGAACCACGAGCTCGCGCGCCTCTACGGCGAACCCAGTATCCAGAAGGTGGTGAAGGCTGGCCGGATACGCTGGGCGGGACATGTTGCGAGAATGCCGGACGACTGTCCTGCAAAACAGGTGTTCGCTACGAATCCGGTAGGAACTAGACGAGCGGGGGCGCAACGAGCGAGGTGGTTAGACCAAGTGGAGCGTGATCTGGCGAACGTGGGGTGCCCGAGAAATTGGAGAACGGTTGCTATGAACCGAGTGAATTTTAGGAATTATGTTCGTCAAGTTATGTCGTGAGACGGAATACTATGTAAATAAAAATAACGTTAAAATCTTGAATTTTTTTAAGATTTCGTTTGTTTGATTTGAACATAGAATAAGTATATTGTTTTTTTTTTAAATTAAAGCGATTCTAATTTAGATTTTCTTTAACGGCCCTGATTTATACCCCAATAACTACCAAGAATCATGTTGGGAAGGATTTTTGAAAGACTGCTTAAGCTTCTAGACACCATTCGCACGAATCCAAACGAACGGCTTAAAAGAGATCAAACTTTTCAACTTGAAATTGCAACCTTAATCTTCACACGACGCTAAAGATGTCAGGTGAATGCTTTTAGCAGCTTTATAACTAGTTAAGGATACACACAACCATGCATTGGCCCCCTGAACCAGGTTCAGAACGAATGAATCCCTTAAAGCTAATTTTCTTGTCAAGTGAAATACTCCGCTGCTGGTTTTCTGCTTCTACTTTTCCTGAAGCTGCTTCTGCTGCCTTTACACGCCAATGAAAATGGATTTGAATTGGTCCTTGGGGAGCGTACGAGTTTACCTGTTTATGCTTCCATCGGTAGCCTTTTCTGTCTTGCACTCTTGGAATGTGCTGTTCCAAGAAGAAAGTTGAAGCTGAGCAGCACTTTTCAGATGGGGGGTTTTATAGAATTTACTAGCAAAACTACATAACGATCCTACGCTTTCTGATACGGTTTTCTTTGAGCAGTAGTGAGGGGATATCTTGAGATGGTAAAATCTTTCTACCGCATTTCTCACTGTGGGATCAGTTTTATGAGCTAGCCGGGGTGAATTCGAAAGAGGACTTTTTATTGCACTGAGCTACAAGCTGTAACATTGATTTGCAAGTTTGTTCTCGAAAGAAAGTATAGCAATTAAACGAGAATGCCAACTTCAGCCCGTTGAATTACTCTGTAAACTGCTCTAGACACGGAATTTTCCCATTTCGAGCATCTTTCTGCATAAAGACGAGAAACGAGAAGAGTGAAAGAAAAAAATCTATCACCGCGTACGGCCAAGTTGAGTGATTTATATTCATGAGCCGCGTCCAAGTGACACAACATTTTGTCATTGTCATTTGCGTAAAGCTTCGACATCTTAGAACCCCAAATAAGCCAAATCCCATCTTATCTTTCGACGCCAAGTCACATGCAACAGCATCAGCAGCAAGATAAAAAAAAACGAGCACAGAAGCTGTATATTGACGATAAAAAAAAATGCTCGACATCATCTTTTGCCCCGTCAAACAGAAGCAGAGCAGAAAAAAAGCATAAACAAAATACAATGTGTTTATAGATACCCCTAAAAGTTACTGCTTTTTGAGTACCAACCTATCGCGCGTTTCCGAAAAAAAAACTTGAACACCATCATCAGTCTCTTTCGCTTCCCCCGATTAATGATGCTTGGTAATGCAAATGGTGTTTCATTGGAAACAAGACGGAAAAAATAATTCGCTCAATTGGAAACGCTAATCTTGAGATTTGCTCAGGGTTCAACCATTTTTCAGTTCTAGAAACCGATTAAGAGTTCATTTGTTGCATACATTGCATGCATGCATACGTTTTTTTTTCGATTCCGGGATTTGAATTAATTATATGTATTCAAGAACTTGTTTTCAACTTAAAAAATGTCTTGTTATAGGTGAGTGTTGAAAATTCGCATGAGACGAATTGCTTATGATGATGAATATAAGCCTTCATAATTTTCAAAAAGTCAAACGCCTCATTTTGATTTTTTATTTATGTGAACACGAGCAAGGCCGGGTGAAATTAGCTTATTTTGTTTCAAATCAGAATAACAAGGGTTCGATAATGATTTAATTAAACGCATCCCAGACAAAACAAAAAAAAATTATCACTTCCTCTATTGATATTTTCGGATTGAGCTTGAAAAAACCTATTACATTCTTTAACTTCATGGAATCAATCATCTTTGCTTTTATTCAAATTTAGCTCACTATTGGACCCTTCTTGAACAATTTCCTATGTGAATTTTGGTCGAATAGTTTATTTCCAGCTGTTGTCGGGTCTTATACTATGACTTTCTGAGTTTTTCTCGATTTTGCCGAAAATGTTTGTCAATGAACTCCAATATTGGGCGTTATCTTAAAAACCACTTGACAAATTGTCACCAAATTTTGAACACGTACACATTACATTACTAAGTAGCTTTACTGAAAATGTTATCAATTTTCATCTATGCATTCAAAAGTTATTCACAATACAAAGTGTTGCATTTTTTATTTTTTTTTTTTTTTTTTGGAATACACTCCTTACGTAATGAAATGAAGAGACTTTAGAATTGTCTCTACTTTGTCTTCATATGCTTAAATTCATCGTGAGCTAATGGTCACCAATTTTGTACTCACTTTAACTTCTAAGTTTCTGACTATCTCATTTTCTTTAAAAATTTTAATCGGATTCTAAGACAGAACTACTTTTAGTATTTTATTTTTTGCTAATTATACTAGTTACAGCGAATATTGGTTGATAAATGCCAGAAAAATCTGCCAATTTACTATGAAAAATTTGATGCTTGTTTCAGCTTTGTAAACAATCTAGTTTACAGTATACGGTCATTAAAATTTACTCGAAAATATAGTAAATAGAATTTGAATATTTGAAAAAGGTTCAACCATTATCATTGTTCAAGACTATCTAAAAAGTAAGTATAACTCAAGCATTTCAGATTGTCTGGTTTTACCCGAGCTCGCCCGCATATTCAGAGATGAATTCGCGACTATTCCATCACGGCCCGGATGCCTGTTTTTGAGGAAAACAGCCCGGATTTATTTATATAACTTGCAAAACTATGTTATGCTAGCTAAAGCTCATGCTTTTGTTAATGACAAGTACACAGCCAGATCTTGTCAGCATCCCGATGAATAGTAAAAATACATTTACTACCCATCTTAATCAGACTGCCCCAAATTTGTATGGGAAATTTTAAACCTGCGAAATGTTATATGCTGCAGGCCAAAACTAATTCTAGTCCTAGTACTAGATCTCATGCCAAATTTGGGCCAGATCGGACCACGGGAAGGGGTCGCTCAACGAGCCTTAAGTTTGTTTGAGATTTTGAGACATTTTTTTCGAGAGAAACATGAAAAACCAGTTTTTCATTAATAACTTTGAATCCCGTCGGCCAAATTCTTTCAAAAACTGGTTTTCTAAAAGCCTAAACTATGACAAATATTTCATGCGAAGACTGCATTTCGATAAGAGTAGAGATAAAAAAGTTATTAAGCTTCAAAAATGGGCTAACTTTTTTAAGGATGGTATTCTATTTATTTTATTTATTGATTTGTCTTGTTGAAAATAACCGTACAGACTAGTATCTTTAAAACTAAGGGAATCTGCTTACAGCTAATTTAAAACTACGCATACTCATGTTAAAATCAAACAGATGGTACACTAAATTGAAACGTTCACAACATTTATCTATCGGATGATTTCTTCCATAAGTAGTACGGTGGTAAGGTATCCAGAGAAATTCACGTTGCCGAAGAGTCCTAGTGGATGCATACATGTTGACCCGTTGTAGATTGTACGCTGAGTCAACGCGGTAGGTCAATACATCGCAGATGAAGGTTTGCTGAAGTTCGGTGCGGCGTTTTTCGAGTGTGGTTAAGTTTATCAATGCACATCTTTGCTCATAAGGAGGAAGCTGAAGTGGTTCATTCCAAGGGAGGCGTCGTAAAGCGTACCTAACGAAACTTCGCTGAACACGTTCGAGGCGGTAGCATTGTGTGCTCTGAGAGGGAGCCCACACCTGGGCAGCATACTCTAAGATGCTACGTACTGAAGAGCAGTAGACAGCTTTCAGAGCATAAATATCATCGAAATTGTAAGTGTTTCGACGCAGAAATCCGAGAGTAGCGAACCCTTTAGCTGCAGTAAGTGCAATTTGCTCGGAAAATGTAAGTTTGTTATCAATTTTTACACCTAAGTCGAGAATAGACGTCACATTTTCAAGGCTTTCTCCGGAAAGTTGGTATTCGAAACTGATGACACGACGAGCACGGGAAAAATTAACAATCTTACATTTTTTAGCATTTGTTAGCATTCCGTTAAAATGACACCAGTTATCAAGTCTTGCGATATCAGCTTGCAAAGCGAGGCAATCAATTTCACTGACGACCTTTCTGAAAAGCTTCAGATCGTCGGCGTACAGGAGCGTATCAGATTGGAGCGTGGCACACAAGTCATTCACGAAAATGATGAACAGCAATGGTCCCAGGTGACTACCTTGAGGTACTCCTGACGGTGTGGAAAAAATCTTCGAGCATGTATTTTTTATTTTCGTGTAAGCGTGGCGGTGCGATTTAGTGATTAGTGGATGCTGTGACGGGCGTGAGTTATTATGAAAGCGTTACCTAACCGGCACACGTTTCAGGGTCTTCCGTACCAGTCTGAAGTTGACGATAGAGGAAAAGGAGAAGGAGGAAAAAGGATAAAGCAGAACGATGATCAAGGAGAAATTGAGGAAAAATTGAGAAAGAGGAAAAGGGTGAGATGTATAAGTGCATGAGCACAGCCTACCCCTTGATGTAGTATCATAGGGTGAAACCAAGGGGCACATCTGGCACACGAAGCCCAAGGTGGTTTTAGTGGGACGAACCCACACACGGCAGCAAACACAAAAAAAAAAAAGAAAAAAAAAAGGTCTTGATCCAAGGACCATTGTGTCGTAGCTACAATCTCAGATTTCACAACAAGGAATGATAAGTCTGTTCATTGATTTTATACTCTAGCATCTCTCTACCACACATTGTAGGTGTGGAAGGTTGTAATCGCCAACAACGATGACAGAGTCCCGTATGGTGATCAACTTCATAATTTGTTGAACAGCAGCAAAGTGCGATTCATAGTTCCTTAGGCAGCTGTTAGGCCGAAGATAAATACAGCAAATGAACAGAGAGCACGGGCTGGTTTTTATTTTCACAACTGTTTGCTCAAGATTTTCGCAGTTATTTAAAGTTATCGGAATCGCATTCAGTTCCTTCTTCACGCCTATCAAGACACCACCTCCTCGTTGAGCCGAACTAGTCTCAGAACTACGATCGCAGCGATAGATGTTGTAATTAGATGATAGTTCGCTGTCATGAAATTTATCATTCAACCATGTTTCTCTGATGAGGACACAATCATAATAGCTAGCAGAAAGCGCGCTGTTGAAAGCGGTTGTTTTAGTGCGGATACCACCTGCGTTTTGGTAGTACAAAGTAAGTTTCCGGCGAGAAGTTTCATTCGGTGAAGGGACGTTTGAACTAAAATTGACGGGATAATTGCTCGGAACCTCCGTGAGAGCCGCAGTTATTGATTCGGAGTTATGTATGGAGTTGTTTGCACAGTGGTATTCAGAGGAAGCGACTGCTGTTTCGGTGCCCAAAAAACCTCACTAGATCCATTTCCGGAGAATTCCCTAGAGCGGATTCCAACAGGCCACGTCTCAGTGGTTAAAGCTTTACCTCTCAGCTCAGCGTGCATATCGACTTTGAAAGACACGAAAGAGAGTGTATTGATATCTCTTCCCCTGGGAACGAGTTTCCTTATTTTAACATTGTTGTCTCCGAGATGACTGTGAACCATTTCAAGTACCCTTTCATCGGATACGCTCGGATGAATTCCAGCAAGATACAACGAAAATATAGGAACTGAATCAGCACGTTGGGAGGATATATCGGCATAATCGGAGTTGGTACCCTGAGCGCAAATGCGTGGTGGAGGTGGGCGACGTAGTGTGGAGTTGCGGTTTTCTTCAAATCGACGTCGCTTAGTGCTAGGAACAGGTACAGTGAGTTGGTTGGAGCGTGGAGTATCTGTCGATGACGGAAGATCTTTGAAACCAGAGCGCATTTCGCTACGAATAAGCTGTAGGATGCTCTCATGAATTTCATTTTTCAACGACGTTTTAAATGAGTCGATAAAATCGTCATTGACCGAAGAATTCGAAACCATGGCGTTCTTAAAACGGGCATTCGATAGAATGTTTTTGCAACCCGTACAAATCCAGATTAAATGAAAGTTTTTAGCTTTTCCCTCAATGAGATTTGACGATAAGCCAGAACACCTCATGCAAACTTTCATAGAGCAGAAACCCTCGCACGAAACGAAATCGCCCTCAAAGGTTTCAGCACATTTTTCGCACACATAAGGCATTTTAAAAAGTTACTCGAGGAATGTAGAGTCTGGAGTGCTGGTCAACAGGTGGCACTAGTATCGCTTGAGAGAACCAAGGAGTGTGGGATATCGACAGCGAGTAATAGAGGGGTAATCTATTTGTTCTTGTTTTACCTTCCTCCGACGATGTGGATGAAAACAATGTGATGATGATGAAGGCCTCTTTGTAAGTGCGAGAGAGATGGCAGCTTTGTTTTGATCGTGGATGTTTCGGATGAACAGTGATAAGGCAGCAGAAATCGACAAATGTATTCACGGTTTCGGTTCTGGTTACAGCGATTGAGGACAAATTTGGCTAATCTGTTTTGCAGAGAGGTTTAAGAGTGCAGGTAACAGCTTTACGGTAACGTTAGTGGCATGTTTGTGGCGGTGATTGCGGCGGGAGTGAGGAGCACAGAGTTATGACTTCGGTGAAGAGGATTGCGTGCGGAGTGGGAGAGCTTTGGCGGTGGGGTGGTCGTTGCATCAATCAACCACTTATCGCAAACGCAAAATTATTAGCTGGATTGACTAACCTCTTGGACCGGGCGGGCGGTTAACTCGATGTGCTGTGGTGATCTTGGATCAAATATGACCAGATCCGGGTAATGCAGGTTGAAGCGGTGTAGATTTCCGGGTAAATTATTCGAAATAAGCGTAGCGGTGATAGCAAAATAAACACAGGTAAGCAGTGCAGCCAGACTTTTCATCACTGTTCATGAGTCGGGTAGGTCGAACATATCGTCGCCTCATTAACACTGATGAATACCACCGTTAAAAATATTAGGCCATTTTAGAAGCCTCATAACTTTTTATCTTCACTCTTATCGAAATGCAGTCTTCTCATGAAATATTTGTCATAGTTTAGGCTTTAAAAGACCCGTTTTTGAAAGAGTTGGGCCGACGGGAAGCAAAGTTATTATTGAAAAACTGGTTTTTCATGTTTTTTCCGAACAAAATGTGTCAAAATCCCATACAAACATCAAGCTCGTTGAGCGACCCCTTCCCGTGATCCGATCTGGCCCAAATTTGGCATGAGATCTTGTACTAGGCCTGCAGCGTATAACTTTTTCAAAAGCCGGGTCATTTGGGGCACTCTAATCTTAACTCGGCCCTGTGGGCCCTGTGCAGTATTGGACGCAAAGACAACTGGATCAAAGGCAGGACTAACGTGGACAACAGTACCAAACCAAAATCTGCACGTAGCGGCTACGTGAAAAACTGTATAATTTTTATCCAATTGATTTTTACGTAAATTGTTCGAAGAAAATTAGTTAACACTCCCCTAATTAAATTCATGCATAAGGAACACTACAATTTAAGTGAATTTTTAATGAGCTCAACGCGATATAACGATAGAAGCAACGAGAAATGTGTTTAGAATCGAAATGAATTTTGAATCGTTAGCACTATTTATTTTTGCATTGCATGGATGTTGGTATAAAAAAGAAAATGAAACAAAATTTTTACGAAAATTGAATTTATCATCACTATTTTTTAGCACAAACACTTTCGAAAAACCACACATGCACTTTATTCCGGAAGCTCTGCAACGCAGTTTGTAAAATTTTGTAAAAAAAAAATTATTAAAAATGCTTATTATCTTAAATAACTTACTTGGTTCAGATTCCAGATCTTCCAGCATATTCAGATCGGTATCAGCTTTTGGGAAACCCAAGAATGACGCCGAAAGACTCAACTGGCTTCTTTCGTTGTTAAGATTGTGAGTGGAGAGGTTCAATCGCCAAATCTTCTAAGGATGATAAACTTCAGTGCCCCGTCGAGAACTCTGCGATCTAATTCGTTGCCGTCGCATCAAATTTAGATGCGTATGTTTTAGAATGCTGATCACCTACAACAGTTCGAAGAATCATCCAGCCGATTTATTCGTCGAATTCATCAGTCCAGATTGTTTTACTAAGTTTGATGGGTAATGTTTACACCTTTTCCAGTAAGAATTTGAAAAAAGCAAATACTCGAAACCGATTAAATTCATCCACTTAGACTTTTCGCGAAATTCATAAAGCAATTATGTGAAAGTAAAGTAGTCACACCAGGGCATACTTGAAACACTGTATTTACTTCAAGCGTCACGTAGAATCGAATTGGTGCAACAAAATTAAAGTCCTCTAGAAATAATTTAATAATTATTTTGAGTGTACGTTTCCATGATTATAAAATGTTTGAAATATTTACGTTGGAAGCACATTTGCTCAATTTTACTGAGCTCCTTGATGGTGACTCTTGAGAGTTCGTCTTTCTGTGGATGGAAATGAGGTTTTTCTGTACAGAACTCCAAAACATTGCGGTGTAAATTGAATCAATTTATGAATTAAATCGTAATTGTATCAAATCTGTTTAATCAAACCACATATTTCGGATTTTTGTGCACCATCATCTCTGGCGATAGACCTTGGATAAAGCGCCTATACAAGCTCTTGAAAATGAATTATTATAATTTATTATATCAAAATAAACAACAAAAAAAATATTGATGCTTTTTATAGGACACAAACGCACTTCAGGCTTCAACAAAAAAATTTAAACATCCAGTAATTTTCTATTATGTTGCTCTTGTCATTTTATGTTCGGATTTAGCTCAGATTTGTCCGAGTGGTTTTTGGATTGAACAAACTGCCCCGAATTGCAGATAAATGAAGAGTGACCTACCCAAGATTTCCTGAACGGGAATTCCCGGGAATAAAAAAAATTTGGGAATTCTGGAATCCCGGGGAACGATAAAAATCCCGGAAATTCGCGAAGCAAATAAAAAGTGTTAAATTACTCAAAACTTAAACTAAATTGGAAAAATGAATAGATTGAGCAAGGAAAATTATAGTTCTACCTTGATATTTGGCAACACTTTTTTTCCAGAATCTGTTTAATACATTGAATTTGATAAAAAAAAATGTTTTTTTCTTTCGAAAAATTATTGTAAAAGTAAAAACGGCAAAGAATCTAAAACAACAAACAAACTGTTCGCAAACTGTTGATAAAAGCAAAATCATCGGCAAAAAATAACACATTTTGGTAAAAAAAAAAGGATAGTTATCTGAAAATTTTACAAGATTTCATGAAGAATCAGTCAAGTTTGTCGGTAAAAGATGTAAGTTTTTGGGCCTTGGGTTGTTTAATTGCTAATTGAATTTTTAAGGCATTAAAAAAGTTTGAAATGTTTTGCAATATTACTAACTAAAATTTAAAAAAAAAAACAATATAGATAAGATTTCGTATGCTGTTGAGTGGAAAAATCTTCATTTTCAATATTTTCCGTGATCATGAGAATTCCCGGGAAAAAGATCGTCAGATTACCCGACTCCCGGGAATGCTAAAATTGCCAGGAAACGGATCCGAGGCGCAAATATCAACATGATGTGATGATTTAATATAAACTACATAGGTTCTACCATGGCCGTAGGAACGGGGGGGGGGGGGGGGAGATTTAGGGGCTAAACTCTTCGCCATGAAGCTCCAAAAAGTGTTCTTCTCTAGACTCGAAATTTTAAATTCTTAGTGAAATTTTAATTAACGACTATTAAAGTGAATCAAGAGTAACGATCTCGACTCAAAACTGAGACCAAAACCATGAAATCTTATCCCAGGTCCACAATTCTACTACAGATTTTTAAAAATTTACTCACTTGTTAATAAATATTTAAAGATTCGAAAAACGTTATGAAAAGCTATTCATTAAAAATAGTTGAAGCATGAATTATGGGTACAGCCCTTAGTCTCGAATTTTAAATTTTCAATAACATTAGACTAACTAAGGTTGCCTGAATGCCTGGATTTTGATCAAATGTTTTTACTTTATTTGCAAAATTAAAAAAATCAAATTGCATGATATCAATTACCTATGTATTTTTGCCTCCAAATCAATTTTTTAACAAAATTTATCCAAATAAATTAGCTGATGAGTTTCGATGAGAAAAAAACTGCTTTTCGAGGATTTTTTTTTTCTTAATTTTGATTGAAGAGATTTTAAATTTTCCTGGATAAGGCACAGGTTTTAGGTTAAAATCATGCCCGGATTTTGCAAGGTTCTTTAATAAAATAGCCCAGATTTTCCCAGTCCGGATAAGTACAAAAAAGCATCTTGTAAGCTTTGGTAAGCATCATTTCCGATGTTCTGGTTCAAAAAAAAAATATTTTTGAATCTAAATTTGCTTTCTGTGACGGGATTGTGGAGTCTATATTCAATTTATTATTCTTCATCATTTGGACAAAACTTTGATTCGAATCTTGGCTATGCATTCAAAACTAAAATTAGAATCATTATCAATGATCGAAACTGATCATCTGGAATATTAGACGAAATTATTTTAAATAACAAAACATTTTTTAGATTTGGATTTGAAATGTTTACTTTTAATTCTTATGCAGAATTGTTGCTTAAAATAGTTCCATAATGGTTATCCAGAATTGAAATATCAGAGATCCATCATTCGGAATTTTCATTCAGATTTACTAAGTGAATTACGAATAAATAAAATAAAAGAAAAAAAAATCATATGGAAAATAAAGGACTCAAAATTCTAAAAAAAATATTTTTGGTTAAGGATTCTGTTATCAAATACCCTTTATGGTTCAGAACTATTGAGAATTGAATTGAAATTTTGGACCACCTTGTCTAGCTCTCTTATAAAACAAATGATCAACAAATTTTTTAGCAAATATTGTTGAAGCCCGGGCACTTAATGTAATTCATCAATTTTTTTCATTTTTAGTTGATTTATAAGAGAGCTAAACAAGGTGGTCCAAAATTGGTCCCCTGGTCCAAAATAAGTCCGTTACCTTATATCCCACATGTGATCTTTCCCACTTTTGATCACTCTTGTTTTTCTATCATCCACCCATCGTCTCGGAATTTTAGCCGGTTCTGCCGGTGAGCCGTTGTATCTTTTTCGAAAAATTCATGATATTTACGGCTTATGTTCTTTCGTTCTTTAATACCTCATGTTCCTCTAATTCTTTCCATCACCAACGAAAAAGTCCGTTTTTATTGATTTAAGCGGTATGGAGTTTGGATTGTTTTTTTTCATCAATTTTTTTATAACAATGAGAAAACTTACAATAAATTCTTCAAATCTTATTGTGTTTAAGACAAGAAAATTTATATTTAAGGAAAACAAAAAAAGTGTCATTCTCCAAACAAGTTTTTGCGCTTTCATCCATTAAAACCCCGGGTACCTTGAGCTAAATGTTGTAAACGAATTACAGTTTCGCAAGATGGTACATTTTTTTACTTATCTCTGAGAACAGCAGAGCACTTTGAAAATCACGGAGCTCATAAAAAAAAATTAAAATCATACGCGTCATTTATACATACTCAATGGTATTTTGAGAAAAATAGATAAATAAACCTTGTCTACTCTTATAACCTAAAATTCTAATTGGTTGATAATTATTAATCCAAACAAAATATTTCATACCTAGGATGGGTGATTCAAGTAGTTTTCCTGTCTAGCGTTTAGAGCTTCTAGTCTATGAATCAGTTCGCTTATCGAACAAAACGCAATCAATGTGACACTACTGGTAGCGATAAATTAGTCACACTACAAACCCGGACGCTACAGTGACAATCGAAGAAAAACTTAATACATCTACATAAAGCTTAGTTCTTTTAGAAATGGGACACTTTATTTTGCTAATAGCTCGTTTACTAGTAATCGGATATTCAAAACTTTGACGGCATTTTTGCCTGTAAAAATTACTTGTCGACCTTTTTTTTATAAAATTTTAAATGCATGCGTTTTTGAGATATTTACGATGTAATAGAAAAAGAAAAAAATTATCTTGCACAGTTTCCTTCAAAAACCATCATTATCAAATTGATAGCTCACAAAATCGTTGATTATTCAAAAAATTAGTGTGTGTGTGTGTGTGTGTGTGTGTGTGTGTGTGTGTGTGTGTGTGTGTGTGTGTGTGTGTGTGTGTGTGTGTGTGTGTGTGTGTGTGTGTGTGTGTGTGTGTGTGTGTGTGTGTGTGTGTGTGTGTGTGTGTGTGTGTGTGTGTGTGTGTGTGTGTGTGTGTGTGTGTGTGTGAATGGTGGAAAAGTATGCAAACACTTTCAAAATGTCCACAATCTTCAAATCAAGCATTGTAGTGAAGCACATGATCGACAACTACGGTTATGGGTCTTCAGGGAAAACAAGTTTCAGATCAGAATTTTTGATTTTTACTCCACGAAGAACTAAGTGAAATTTGCAAAAAAAATTCTCTGATAAGCTGACAATGTTGCCTAATTATGAGTCATTCAAACCTAACCTCAAAAACAAATTATTGCTAGTTCCAGAGTTTGTAAGCTGTTTAGCTGGTTCTGAAGCAATGAGACAGGTGATTTCTGAAGGAACGAAAAAACTTGTGAAAAACCCTATATTAAACAAATTCCAGAGTTTGAATTCCAAAACTTGTCTACTCGCGGTAAGGTCCCTAGCATATTCCAGTATGTGTTTACTGCTTATTTTGTTTAAAATAAAATGATTTGCCAAGATTCTGGTCCTATGAAAAAAAAAAAACAACAATTTTTAAATCGAAAACATTGCTTTTTACTGTTTTTTAATGCTAAAAAGAGTAATCTTGTATGTACCCTTCGCAACCTACGATCTGTACTTACCGATTATACTTTAATATTAATCTCATGATAGTTTTACTTCGATACTGTCAGATTTTGCCAGCAGAAATAACATTAAAAACATTTTTAAGTGGCTCAAAAAAAATCAAGTTTTGGTAATTTTGAAACAGATTTTTCCACTAAATTGCCCTCAGTAGACTAGAGTAGAGAAGTATTGGACTAAAAAGTAGTAGAAATTGAAGGAGGAGTATGCAGCCACCTAGAATACAGATTGAACGAAGTAAAAGTTGAAAAATTGAACAATATCATGGCTGATAGAAGTGTGCGCCGGCCGATGGGAGACACCAAGAATAAAGTAGAGATTTTTCTTACAAAAAACGATTAATGATTTTTTTCATGAATTATCATAAAATTACCTTCATTTCTTCCATAGAAAGTATTTTTATCAAACGAATGGTTTTTGAGATACACGCATTCGTAACTGTCCCATTTCTAAAAGAACTAAGCTTTATTTATAGATTTTTATGTTTTTTTTTTCGAAAAGTTCAACATTATTCAAATTCATTTAATAGTTTTTCGAAGACTTACTTTTACTTATGTTTTCTACAAAGTCAAAATGTCTTGCAACGGATTAACCTAAAGGTACCTTTTTCCCACTATCATAACGAATCAGACGCCTCTTAATCTATAAATGGCTGTTGGATTAAGATAGTTGCAATTAGTTTGGATCGAAACGGCGAGTTGTAAAGTGTTCATTCGAAATCAATCAAAACTACCGGAATCATAAACACTGCAATTGAAATGGACTCGAAACGTTTGATTAGTTGGGTGCTTATCTTTGAAGCTTACTTCCGAATCGCTACCGGTGCAATGCAGCTTCCGGGCTTTGATTCCAGCTGGTGGAGTTTGTGGAAAAATGGTTCCACCGAAAATGTGACCGAATGTGAGCTACAAATTGAAGCTACGATTAGTAATCTTTGGGGGCTACAAAGTAGGTTTCGTAACGTGATTGCGGGTGTAGATTAATTGGTTCATCGATAATCCAACAATAAGTTCAAGTGTTTTGTGATTGAGCAAGAATTTACCCACTTCAGTTCAATTAAAATGCTTCTGTTTGCTGAACCAGTTAATGTCTACGCCAGGTGTAAGATATCGCTACTGATGGATTATTTTTGTTCCTCAAGTGCTTGACGCATGGGGTAAATGGCCATCGGGAATTCTTTCCGGAAACATGTACGATCTGGGTCACTATGACCAATGTCGGAAGTTCGAATACGTCACCCACCAGGAAGATGCCAACCGGTCTGCAGAATCGATTCGAGGAAGATATTGTCTGATGGATGTTCCTCTAACCATACTGTCGGATTTTTTCAACAATAACACCGTTCAGCGAGGATTTCCAACTCTTGGTGGGTAAGTACTGGTCGAAGACTAATCTTCCATTTTACAAACTTTTCTAACTGTTTTCTCAAATTTGATTCAGAACCCCATCGATAAAAGTTGGAACATGTTTTCCGGATAGCTGCAGTTCACAGCAGCTACGAAAGTTAATCAATAGCACCTTAAAATTTGAGGTTGCAATGGAATGTGAAAGTCCACTTCCGCCAATTCAGACGAAGGATATCGTTGCCATGTAAGTTTGTAACACATTTAGTGAAACATCTCACAATCAAAAAACATATACAAGTACAAAATTTAAAGCGTTATAAAACATTTTAAGTTCTTTAGTTAAAAGTTGTTTTAAGTTTTATTTGTGATGCTTTATCATCCTTGTAGCATTCTTGTCATAGTCAAAAGTTTATGTTTTTTTTTAATTTCCATGAAAAAAAAATACATATAATCATTTTATCCTACATTTTCATCAGTTAAAACTGAGATTCAAGAAAATTTTTGTAGAAAGCATTTGTTATCTTTTTAAATTGATGTTTTTCGGTGATTCGCTAATCACTGAAAAACTACAATTTAAAAAAGATAACAACAACTAGCGGTGATCAAAACTCGTAAACATTAAAAAGCATTTGACACAACGAAGTCCACGTCTGAAAATGATTCTCAATTTTTGATATTCAGCCCTCATAGTGAGGAAGAGGCAAGTGCATAATTTATCAACCCACGAACATTACAGTTTTTCCTCAAATCTTTTTTAATGAAATTTTTAAACAACGAAATTTACAAGATAATGAAATATCAGTTGTGTATTTCCGCTGCAAAAATGTTCCTTTTTATGCTAATTTTAAAAATTTAAGATCAGTTATAAAGTTTCACTGGTTTTTCTCATGAATGAAACTGTCACCACATTGCTATCAATGGAACATCAGAGATAGTCAGAATAGTTAGCAATTTTCCAGTGGCAGAGGAAAAAAAATACATCTTCGCGTAGTAATTATCGTCACTAAAAGATAATCACTGCATTGTTCATGCAAAATCTGTTCATCCCCGGCACTGAGCAAACAACAAAAATGTAAAAAAAACTGCAATATTAGAAGGTATGTTTCTCTCGTTGCTTTTCTGTAAACGGTGAAATTGTAGAGTGAAAGTGAGTGTGGTTATTTTTTTATTCTAAATTCTCCTGTTTCAAACATTGTAAAACTAGTTATTTTTTTACAATGAAACTCGTTTTTGCTGCGGTGTTGTTATAAACATTTACTGTTTATTTGATTGAAGTATAAACGAACCACTTTGTTTTTCGTTAGAATACAAAATTACAATCTGAAACCTGGAAGAATATAAAATAACTTATTAAATCCATAAAAAAAATCTTATGTAACTGGCAGGCAACAAATAACTCAGTTTTTCGAGGCGCAAGATTTTTTTGAGAGAGTACCGTAAACTGGGGGAACTTTGATCAGCGGGGTAACTTTGATCAGCATGAAATTTTTGCAGATAATCATCATTAACTTAGTATAAAGTTTAAATATCTGAAAACTGTTTACTATGTTTGAAAGTCTGTAAATTGAGTTACAAGAAAGCTAAATTTGGTTTTTATTAGAAGATTTTTTATTTTACTGAAAAAAAAAAATGTTAAAATCTTAAAATATATGGTTTATGAAAGGTTCACAAACCAACATCTCTCCTGATCAAACTTAAGCATTTAGGAGCAAATGGGCTGTTTAATATGAAAGTTCAACTTTTTTCTTGGTTTAGATTAAGATTAAATGTTATTTTTATGATCATTTGATGATAATTTTTGGATGTTGAAAAAAATCGATCATTTTCCATGAAAAACCCGTATAGAAAAAATGGCTAAAAACCCTATCAAATGGTTAAGTTTGAAGAAAAAAAGAACATAGGAACAGTACGAGGACTTAGGGAATTGCATGAAGGTAAAATTTTATTTGTTTTGAGGTTAAAAAATATTGAGAAATGTTTATAATTTTTGCCCCTAAATGTATGCAGCAACAATGTCCATCTACCGAGTTTATTTGTTTTTGAAAGAAAATGTTGAAAAATTCAATTTAGTTCAAACAAAAAATTACTATTATCTATTTTTTGAGCCTTCTGTGCTTAATGGTATCAAAACAATAAGTTTGAAGATGTTGAAATACTTAAAAGCCATAGTGATCAAAGTTACCCCGAAACTTGAAATCTGATTTTGTAACAAACATTTAATTATAACCATCAATGTTGTTTGAATTTACTGCAATCAATGATCATGTTTAATACTCCTCACCTCAGTAAGGGTTTTAAAGCTTTTAGGTTTTACAAAAAAGCAACCCTTTTCAAAATATTAAAAAATGAATTAAAAAAGTGATCAAAGTTCCCCCAGCTTACGGTACTTTCTTTTATTTATTTCAGAAATAAATGCGCTTTTAAAAAAAACTGTAGAACATTACAAACATCTTGAAAATAAATGTTTCAACTCAATGGTTAACTTTTCCGAGATCGCGAGTAGTCTTGACTTCTGAGAAAAAAGTAATGCAAGTTTGAAAATTGCATTACTTTTTTCTCAGATCGTGGCTACAATAAGAGCTCGATTTTCAAATTCGTAACGTTCCCTTTTATTCGTACGAAGCTCTAATGGGACACTTTTTAAATTACCACGATATTCGATTCAATTGCAATAGAAAAATTCTAAATTATAATTCGTTTGCTTACGTTTAATCAACTATCTACCGTTTTTTTCGGCCTCGATTCCAGATATTTGCCTCCGCTAGTCCCAACACCTTAAATAGACCAAGGTTCGAGTAAGGTTACCAGAATCTTTTCAGCACGTACTCGGGCCAGACAAATCTAGACTATTTTATCTAAAAACCTGGCAAAATCTGGCATTTGATTTCAAAATGTCAACAAAAATCCGGGCAATATCCGGAGAAATTTGGACAAGCCTAGGAAAAATGATAAAAAAAACTTGAAAAAAAAATTCCATCAAAATTTATCAGCAGATTTTAAATCGTATTTTGAGCTTTCAAAAAACCTTTCATGATTATTTTTATAAAACTTGCTACAAAACTTTCCAATGGCACATTCGGTTTTAAAGCCCAGTTCAATGAAACAAGTTTCTTTTTCCAATTCGGTTAAAAACAGAAATATTTTTCTAAATTTAAAACTAATTTTAATTTAGATTGAATTTTAGATATGTCTTACACAATAAAACAAATCGGTCTTCAACAATTTTGATGAACTATTTTTATTCATAAATATTTATATATCTATTGAACCAGATTGTCTTATAAAAACTGAAACCTTTATGGAATGGAAAATAGCAAAAGATGGGTTTATTGATTCAACCGTTATCTTTGATTGGTTTCACTCAAAATTCCTAAACTTCTGAATTTGAAAAAATTTGAGAAAAGATTTGAGTTCACGACGCCAAAATCTGTCAAAGTCAATAATAAAACATTGCCGTCAAATGTGATGATCTCATGTGTTATTTCAATTCAGTTTATTTTTTATTTGCATTCCTGAGGCTGTTCGCAAAATAGCCGTTTTGGGGAAATTGAACCTGTAGTTTGTCCCCGTGGCCGCAAATGTTGACCGATTTTGATTTTATTGGATCCGCTGTGTAGATAATTTATTATTGTTTCTCAATATTCCAAAATTAATAAGATAGATATGTTTTACCAGGATATCTATAGTTCGTTCCTTTTTTGTTTGGATTACAGTCGTAAAGCCATAAAAATGGTAAATCTTTATGGCATTCGCGACTTTATGTCATCGTTACTGTTGCGGACGGATTTAGTTAAAAAAAACGTTGATTCTTGGTAGCAGTACTAGCAGCTTCAAGCTGTGGATATAATCTAATTTTAGAATTACATATTTCAGGTTTTTAACAAATTTTAGATTACTCACATATTCAGTGTACTACGTTTTACTATCACGCCCGAACAAGTTACTTTAATCTGATTGAGGTGCGTGTTTGCTGTAACTAAATATGAAGTTAGAATATGATAAATTTACAATTGTTCAACTTTCATACCTGTGCGAAAACCCCGCTGAGCTAGCTACGAAACTTGTGCTTATATTTATAAAATGGGTAAGACGCCTTAGTTTGGTCGGAGCCGTGGTTACTAGAAGAATTGTTTAGATTACGTTTAGCTCTAGGATATTAGATTTATGTTAAGTGATAGTTTAAGTTTTACCTGCATACAATCTGTTCTTGTAACTAAATCGTACTAATTGTAACCGATCATACTTTTAACTTAGGCACTTGTTTTAATATGTTGTTCAATCAATGTTGTTTTGTTAAATCCTAACGCGTGCTTTTGCCTGCTTGGACAATGCAATAACCCGCTGCTCGAACGGAAACGTCAGTTCTTTAGAGGCCGTCTCCCAGAGAGTCGTTATAAAACAGGGGATGCTTTAAAAGAGAGTCGTCAATCGTTTTCGGTATTGCTGATGTTAACAGTTACCGTTACAGTTGGTGGACGGTTTTTGAAAAACTTATCCGGTACAACTGTGATCGATGTTTACTATTGGGCTCGAACTCACGGACATCGGCTCAGGAGGTAACTAACTTGCCAACTGAGCTATACCACAAGCCGAGTTGGTTCCAAATGAAAAAAGTCCCAAAAAAAATTTTTATTTAAATTGGTTATAGTTTCTGACAGAATTAATTTAAACGATGAAAAGAGTTTTGTATTTAAGTTTTCAATGAGATTTAAAAATAAATGTGAAAAAACTATACTCATTTGATAGAATCCAAAACATTATTTTTCAGAGATTTTGGAATTGTTCCAGTCTTGTAGAAAATATCAAAAGGACTTGCATAATGTCGCTTCCAATCTGGGATATCAAATGATCCAAAAATAAATCAATGAGACCAGCTTATACAAGAATTTGTACTGATGAAACCAACACCGTGATTCTAAAATCAAATAGTTGATTCTTAAAGTATAAATATTTTTGAAACAGGTATTGAATGCTTTTAAAGTAAACTTGCCAGATTTCCCAGTTCTATCCGGGTTTGCCTGGATATTCAATACAAAATTTGGAAAAAAAATCGGTCAGGCTTAGTTGTCCGGATTTTATTGAGAAAATAATCATGAAAAGTTTTATAGAAACCTAAATTTGATTCAAAAACTGATGAAAAGTTTTGATGAAAAATCATTTTTTTAAAGTTTTTTTTCTTAATTTTTGTTGAATTTTTCCTGAGTTACCACCAACATTGCCCGGATATTGCATTGATCGGATTTGTAGTCGACAATTCTGAAATCAATTACTTGGATTTTGCCAGGTTTTCAACTTAAAAAGCTCGGATTTGTTTGGCCCGGATAAGCGCTTACCTCATTTAAAAGTCAATGAACTTATTAAAATGAGTTGCCTTGAGAAATTCTAAGTTTGAAGTTAACTTTGACTCATGTTTAAAGATATCTCGAAGCTTGGTGCTGTAGATTTAGTCAAGTTATATATATTAAATTAATCCATTCCATACACATTCACACTAATGTAAAAATCATATAAAACAAATATCACATCACTTCTGGAGTTTCATGGTGAGAAAACGTGTAAAATTTTGGATTCTAGTTTAATTATTTTGTGATTCGATGAACATATTTCCAGCTGATGAGCTGAAATGTAGAATCCGGATGTCAAAAAACGTCCTCAACATATGGTTCACGGGTATTCAAACTATACATTAGGATGACAATGAATGTATGGCAAAAAAAATTAAGAACGAATTTTGAAAACGGACCATATATTATTTTGTAGATTGGGGGACCATAGGAAATCGGAGAAATCGAAATTTTAATCTTGATGTCAAATGACTACTTAAAAAATCAAATTTTTTTGTTATCTTGAAAAACAGATTTGTCCTCAAATGTAAATAAAATCACCAAAAAGGCGATTAAAGAAAATTCCTAAGTCAAAATTTTGATTTTGATGCTATATGACTTAGAAATGCATGAAATGTTAAGATATAGTGTTGTCTCAAATAAAAATTTGGAGAAATTTCAACTTTCTGGGACTCGGTTTGTTTTCTGAAAGTTCCAGAAAGTAGATTTTGACCAAAAATTGACCCAAATTTGTTATTTCGGGAAAACACGTCAAGAACTGTTTCATGCGTTTCTTAGTCATTTGGCATATAATGAATATTTCGTTTTCCCAGATTTGTTTTGGTCCCTCCTTTGACGATTTTTAAAATATTCAAATCTATTTCTGAAAAAAAAAATATTTATAGATAACACCAGATCTCGATATTTTTAAGTCATTAGGCATAAAAATAAACACTCAATTTTTTCGATTTCCTTTGGTCCTTCTACCAAAGGATTTTGAGGATCAAAAACAGAAAATTTAAGCTCATTGAGGTACCCTAAAATCCATTCTGATATAGATGAATTCTTACACAGGTTAGTTTTTGAGCCAATCTACAAAATGTTTATGGTCAGTTTGCGAAATTCGACATGACCTTCGTTGGCTGCAATCCTTTCATACACCAACAAGTGTTTCAACAATTGAAAACGATAGAAATGCTGAGAACAATAAGTTAATTTCTAATAAACCCATTTCATGTTTCTGTTTCGTTCAAGAGATCGATAGTATTTAGCTGTAGTTTTTAAGAATCAGGTGTTGAACATAAAATTTTTTTAAAATAATAACACTAGTTTACAAAATTTTTAAAAAAATCGTGAACTTGATTAATTGACCAATATTTTTAATGTAAAATCCGGCGCTGAGTCCGAAAATTAAATTCAAAAAAATCTCAGTAGAGCCGTTTTTGAGTTATGCTCCAAATATGAAATATCGGAAAAATTAAAAAAGTTCTTGTACTTAGATTAAAATATCTCGGACGGCACAGCAGTAATTTGAAATTCCTCTTTTGCATATTGAAGATAAATAAGTTTTCTATCGATCATCTGAACACTGTTTTGCGTTTAACCAACAGTATTATTGATATTAGTGACTTTATGAGAAAAAAATAATAAAAAACGCGAAAGAGAGAAAATTTTGTTTCAACGAAAGTTTTAGACTCGATGGTAGCATTCAAAAAATCTGATTTTCTTTTGCCCTTAAATGTCAATTTGAAACAAATATGTCAAGTGGTTGTTTATCAAAATCGGTTGAAAATTGATGAAGTTATGGCTACTTTACTGTAATTTTTGCAGTTTTTAATAATTTTCAAACCGCACTACACTTATCATAGTATAGGAAGAATAACACATGGTAAATCTAACTCGCAACAAGTCAAAATTATTTATTAGCTTACCAGAAGGTCACACGCCAAGTTTCAGGAAGATCTGACCATAGGGAGGGGTTGCTTGAGTCTCAAACGTGAATAAAATTTTAAGGTTTTCTGCCCGGGAGGAACAAAAAATACTGGTTTTTCATCAATAACTTTTTTCATCACTAGCCGATTATTTTTTATGGTTAATTTTTTTAAAGCCTAAGTTGAGACAAATATTTCACCCGAAGACTGCAACACGATTGGACTTGAAGTAAAAAAGTTATTGCAGTTCAAAGGCCGCAAATTTTGTCCAACACGCAATGAGTACTTTTTACGCATTGCGTTTTATACGAGAATTTTCGACAAAAATACAATCTTGGAACCGCAATAACTTTTCTTTTTCAAATCAATTCGAGTTACAGTCTTCGGGTGAAACATTTGTCTCAACTTAGGCTTTAAGAAAACTAACCATAAAAAAATCAGCTAGTGATGAAAGAAGTTTTTGATGAAAAACCAGTATTTTTCTATCCTTCCGGGCAAAATACCTCAAAATGTTATTCACGTTTGAGACTCAAGCAACTCCTCCCTATGGTCAGATTTTCCTGAAATTTGGCATGTGACCTTCTGGTAAGCTAATAAACAATTTTGATTTGAAGCGAGTGAGATTTATCATGTTTCATTCTTCTTATACTATGATAAGTGTACTGCGGTTCGTTAAATTATGAAAAACTACAAAAAATACTATTACTGCCGCTTATAGCAAGTCCGTCCCATTTGCGTTTTTGTTGAAATGAGAAAAACGGCTATGAAAAATCGTAAAAAGTTCAACGTTAATTCAGCACTTGTGTGCGTTTTTAATCAAAGTAATCAACAGAATCTGTCACTGCAAATGCTAATGAAAGATTCTCGCTTTATAAGGATTATTTTTCTGTTTTGATTTTGTTGAAAATCATTTGCTGGGCTCTTATGGCAGTGGGACCGACATGCGATGATTTATGTCATATGGGACCGATTTGCGATCATTTGTTCAATGGGACAAAATTACTTGAGGTTTTTTTCAATGTTCATTAGAACAAAGTACTGAAAACAAAGTTTTCTCTTGAAACTACAGATAAAATTACAATGATTCCAGCGATAAACTGAAAAATGATGAAAACGCAAGTGGGACGGACTTGCTATGAGCGGCAGATTATGGTAAAGAAGCCATAATTCATCAAATTTTAACCAATTTTGATAAATAACCACATGAAATCTTTGTTATAAATTCATATTTAAGCGCAAAAGAAAATCAGATTTTATAAATGCTACCATCGAGTCTAAAACTTTCGTTGAAACAAAATTTTCTCTAAAAAATTGCGTTTTTTATTATTGTTTTTCTCATAAACTCACAAATATCAACAATACTGTTGATCAAATGCAAAATCAATGTTCAGATCGATAGAAAATTTATTCATCTTCAATATGCAAAAGAGGGATTTCAAATTACTGTTATGCCGTTCGAGATATTCTAATCTAAGCACAAGATTTTATTTTTTTCGAAATTTCATATTTGGAGCATAACTCAATAACGGTTCTACTGAGATTTTTTTGAATTAAATTTTCGGATTCAGCGCCCGGTTTCGCATTAGAAGTTTACTGAGTTCAAAAATGCTATAAACTAGTGTAATTGACGTTTCTCTTAGCAGGTATTTAAATTAGAGGGAAATAGGAAAAACAGGTGATTTTCTCTCAAAAAGCTAACAAAAATAAAATCTCTGTTATTTTGTAAGTGAGATTGGTTAGATCTACAAGTGAATATTCATCAATTGTTAAAAAGAAAATCTACGAAAAACCTGAACGCAAATACTTGATTTCAATGGGTATTTATGCAAACATCCGTTCCAAAAAAAAGGGATCGTTAGTTGCTCGAAACTGACCCCCTTTTTAACCTACCCTTATTTTTGATTGATTTCTATGAAAATTGTCCAGCTACTAAACAATAATTTTTCACATTATTTTAACAAAGTTTTTGATAAAATATGTAATTTTGGCAAAGTTATTACTTATTTTGTTGAGATATGTTATTTCTTCCTTCTTACGAGAAATGCTATTACTTTCCTTTTTGGATCTGCCTCTCAAAATTTAATGGATGACCAGTAGGGTGTCCCAAAATTGCATAATGCCTTGGAATCTGGGGGCTCACCCTCCAAATGGTAGATTAGGATGTGGGAAATAAACTTTTGTATCGGGCCGACTAAAAAAAATCATGTTTAGAGGTTCCGCAAACGCGATCTTTGAATAAAAAAGTCCACTTTCAAAATACTTGATTTTAAATCAATTCTGAGTCCAAAAATTTTCACAAAACTTATATGTTATATTTTTTTAATTTTGTTTGGCTTAAATACTACACGTAAGAAATGAAAAATGAACCAAATTTGTATCAAAATTGAAAATAAGCAAGCTATTTTCAAGAAAAAAAATTTTTAGTCCAAAAATTTTGTATTCAACTGACCAAAATGTGTAGCCAATGCCATCAAAAGATACGAATTTTTGTGATCTTAAACTTTGTTGAACAAAGCATGTTGTGTGTATCATCGTGTGAAGAGCTATTCACGGTTTAATCCCTAATAAAAATCACAATTTAGGATATTTTTATTAAATTTATTAAATTCGTCCAAAAAAATACCTATTTTGAAATCAAAACACTTGCAAAATAAAGACTTGGATGGCTTGAAGGAATCATCAGAAGGCTATATGACAAATTTTAGCTGAATCTGACAACGGAAAAGGGTTGCACTGCATCTCAAGTGTGAAAGGGATTCGGAGACATTGTGTTCTGGAGAGCAAAAAAATTGTTTTTTTTTTAATTTCGACTAAGACTAACATTTAACCTGAAGACTGCAACTCGATTGGACTTGTTGGCTGTCGCTAATTGTCCTGTAAAACGCAATGTCAGTCAAATGTACTCATTGTGTGTTAGACGACAATTTGCCAACAAAATGCAATCTTTGAACAGCCATAACTTTTTTGTTTTAAGTCCAATCGAGTTGCAGTCTTCAGATGAAATGTTAGTCTTAGTTGAAATTTTAATAAAATCAACATCACTAAGCAATCGATTGGTGAAGGAAAAAAATTTTGATGGAAAAACAATTTTTTATGCTTCTCCAGAACACAATGTTTCAGAACCCCTTTCACACATTCATGAAAAACAAAACTGAGCAGCGTGTCGAATTTAGAAGAATTTTTGCTGCTGTTCTTGATTTCAATCTTCGAGCTACGCAACTGTACGTCAATGCTTAACATCTTTAGTGAAATCTAAATTTATCTAATATTTTATGTGCTTTATTAAATCTTATTAAGCTCTTCTACAGTAGAACAGAAATAGTGCTTATATTAAAATTTTCATGATTGAAAAAATTGTTAATAGAAAGCAAACCTGTTTTATTAATAAGGACACTTTACTCCACTCATAGAAGCATTTAAAACGGTCTATAACTTCAATATCTCATTTCTCCCAAAAAATTGTCATTATATTCATACATTATATAATACTTTTAGATCTACAAACCTAAACAAGTCTCAATATCTTTATGGGTATCTTATCACACATTTCTAAGTTTTTGAGAATCTACCTACATAAATTTTCTGAATAAATCTTTTTTCTTTCAGATTCATTTTCAGCGCCATTGGTTTTCTTCTAATTTTAAGCACCGTATACGACGTTTGCCAACGAATACGTTCCCGACAACCACGAATGGCGCTAGCCATGTTCTCGCTTTACTCAAACGGACTCAAACTGTTCCAAGTGGTACTGAAGGAGCGCTCCCACCTCGATTACTACAAGAAATCGGAACAAATCGATTGCCTCAACGGAATCCGGGTCCTCTCGATGGTTTGGATCGTATTCTGCCACAACTATCTGATGGTAATCGTGGCCCCGAATGTCAATCCAATTTCGGTGTTTGATGTGGGTATTTTGAATTAATATTGCAGGGAAAAGTGTTAAAACTTTTTTTATTTTTATATGTTTCAGTGGGTCCGATCCTACCACAGTATGATAGTGGTAGCCGCAACTGTTTCGGTGGATTCGTTCTTCCTCATGAGTGGAATGCTGGTGTGTTGGAGTCTGTTGAAGGAGCTTAACCGCAGTAGTAGATTGAATCTCCCGCTCATGTATCTTCATCGGTATCTTCGTCTGACTCCACCGTTTGCTGCACTAATTCTGCTCACTGCAACTGTTTTAAAGTATTTCGGATCTGGACCATTTTGGAACAGTACATTGCTCGGAATGGAACAAGCCTGTGACAAATACTGGTGGTCAGCGTTACTCTATCTTCAGAACTATGTCAATCCAACCCAGATGTGTTTGGGGCACAGTTGGTACCTATCGGTGGATATGCAGCTATACATTCTATCACCCTTGATAATCTACCCGTTATGGCGTTGGAGACGGAAGGCCTTGGTAGCAATTGCCGCCCTAATTCTGCTCTCCATGGGATGCGTTATAGCATTGTTTCTTGTTTACGAACTGCGACTGTCGATGTTGGACCCAAAACAATCGCCGGAACGGAATAAAATGACCCTCACCTACTATCCTACTCACACTCGAATGGGAGCATGGCTTGTTGGAGCGATGTTTGGATACCTGCTTCACGAAACCAAACTCCACCGAGTGATCCTTCGAAAGCAATTCGTAACAGCCGGATGGATCGCCGCAATTGTCACGATACTTACTGTTATTTTTGTCGACTTTCCGTTTCAACAGCCAGAGAACTTCCAAGAGACCTCTCTATTCCTAAACGCTCTATACGAAGCATGCAGCCGAGTATTTTGGGCAATAGCTCTTGGATGGGTCGTATTCGCCTGTGTCAATGGCTATGGAGGCCCCATCGATACCTTTCTCAGCTTATCGATTTGGCAACCACTCGGTAGACTGTCTTACTGTATCTACCTTTTGCACATGTCGGTGCAAACGATGCAACAAGCTTCGGTACGCAATGGATCCTACTTTGGTGATATTCGAGCAGTGCATAACTTCTGGGGTGACTTTGGGTACACCGTTACGCTGGCCGTTGTTTGGTCTCTGGCCTTCGAATCACCCGTCATGATTCTCGAAAAGCTTTTGTTTGGAAAGGCACTAGGTGAGCATTCCTTTTAAATTAAAAAAAAAATATGACCAACTTTTCATACATTATTTCTTGCAAATAGGTTGCTATACGATGAGTTAAACAAGCTAATTGAGTTTTGTTCTTCCTTTCTAGCTAATAACAAAAAATCTGATAGCAATCTTCTAAATGAAGGTCAAACACCAGCCAGTACCAGTATTGCGGATTCAACGGAAACTCTTCCCTCCAAAGATCAACTCCAAAAAGTTTAATAAAAGCCTCTAAAAATCACCACAGAAAATAGGTAGAATAACACATTTCCTACTTAACAGTCAAATATTCAAATTGAGATGTTTTTTTTATCTTTTCTTAACTTTAGCAAACCTCGCTTCTCTGGTGATCTCGTTCGCTTTTGAGTATGGCTCATTACTCATCAACAAAATTTCCAATTAAAATAATTTCAGCCTTTCGTTCAGCGTTTCGTGGTTTTCAAAGTGGTCTCTAACGTGGTGAGCTAAATTTTGAATTTTGGAGGGTGTTGGAAGGGCTTAGGGGGCGGTGAGTCTATATTGATTTTTAATAACAAAACTTATCGTTCCTTGTATGAATCTTCCGTAAGTTTTGATCATCATGACTTAACAAATAATACTTAATTTGATTTTTTGAAGAATTTTACTTCACCGAATAGAGGTTTTAGTAGATTGTTGTTTTATATATTTATTTATTTTTCTGTCCAACGTCTGAATATTTATATCGCTTGAACACATGTTAAATAGTTTCCTAGAAACTATAAGATACGAAGCGTACATTGGGTTTATATTTTTCATGGAATTTCCAATAACTATGAAAGAAGCTTTTTTTCAAATATGTTTTTATTCGTACCAATTCATCATTACAGTTATATTACATTATTACATTAAATTATGCGTTCAGTTCAATAATGAACTGTCCAGAGCCCTATAGTTTACTATTCACTAAAATTTATTTATTCGACTTAAATTTGCTGAGCGCAATAAAGTATTTTTATGAAGGAGAACATCCTGTAGTGTGAAATATTTTAAACTTACAACTAAAAACTAAAACTATTCTAAAATTAAACTAATTGTAGAGAGAACGAATCTCTGAAGTTGGAGATGATGTTGTTGGCCATCTCTTCGATCGATTCAATGCCCGCAATCCGATGGAGATCTTCGGTGCGGTGCCAAGGTGGAGGCCGCAAAATAATTTTAAGAACCTTGTTCTGAATCCTTCCTCGTCGCGCAGCAGCTAGACCAAATCGGAACTGCAAACATTATCGCTGGTCGGACCACCTGTTTGTAGATGAGCAACTTATTCCTTAGGCAAAGTCTGGATTTTCTGTTGATGAGAGAATAAAGAGATTTAGTGTATTTATTACATTTAGATTGAATATCTTCAATGTGATTTTTAAAAGTAAGATTCCGATCAAGTGTGAGTCCCAAGTACTTCACGTAATCAGACCATTCTAATTAAACCCCATTAATAGTTATGGAATGATTTTCATTAGGTTTTAAAAAATTTGCTCTTGGCTTATGGGGAAATAAAATAAGTTGAGTTTTGGAAGCGTTAGGAGAAATTTTCCACATTTTCAAGTATTTCAAAAAGGAATTTAAATTTTGTTGCAATCTACTGCGTACCACCCGTAAATTCCGACCTTTGGCTGAAAGCAAAGTATCGTCAGCAAATAATCTTCTACCTTTTCCTTCTACATCAAGAAGATCAGAAGTAAAAATATTGTATAAAATTGGCCCAAGTATTCTGTCCTGAGGGACACCAGCTCTAATGGGTGGCCTTTCAGAGCATAAGTTTTGATAGCTTACTTGTAAGGTTCGGCTAGTCAAATAATTTTGTATAATTTTGGTGAGATATACGGGAAAATCAAATCGAGCTAATTTAGCTACCAAACCTTTGTGCCAAACACTGTCAAAAGCTTTTTCAATATCAAGAAGAGCAACACCAGTTGAATAACCTTCAGATTTGTTAGCGTTAATCATATTAGTTACACTCAAAAGTTGATGTGTAGTAGAATGCCCATGACGAAAACCAAATTGTTCATCAGGGAAAATAGAATTCTGATTAATGTGAGTCGGAATGGTGACTCACATTAAAATAACTCATTCAAAATAACTCTCTCAAATAGTTTACTTAAAGAAGGAAGCAAACTAATTGGTCGATAACTTGAAGGCTCTGAAGCACTTTTTCCAGGTTTTAAAATTGGAGTTACTTTGGCATTTTTCCATTTATTGGGAACATAAGCCAAGTGAAAACATTTATTGAAGATTTAAACTTTAAAATTTAAAACGCTTTCAGGCAACTTTTTAATAAGAATATAGAAAATCCCATCTTCCCCCGGAGCTTTCATATTTTTAAATTTTTTGAAAATCAATTTAAGTTCATCAATATTTGTCTCACAGGAGCTTTCAAATACAATTTGTTTAGAAAGAATATCATCAAACTCGAGGGAAATTTGAGCATCAATTGGACTTACAACGTTTAAATTAAAATCATGGGCAGACTCAAATTGTTGGGCTAATTTTTGAGTTTTTCTGCATTAGTTAAAAGAAGTTTATCCCCTTCTTTCAAAGTAGGAATTTGCTTCTGGGGCTTTTTCAGAATTTTAGTTAATTTCCAAAATGGCTTTGAGTAGGGTTTTATGTCCTCTACTGCTTTAGCAAAATTTTCATTACGGATGAAATTTAAACGACGTTTGATCTCTTTTTGAAGTTCGCAATAAATAAATTTCAAATAAGAATCCCTAGTACGTTGATATTGGCGTCGACGAATGTTTTCCAGTCGTATCAAAAACTGAAGATCATCATCGATCAAAGGTTGATTAAATTTATGTTTAACTTTAGGTATTGAAGCAGCTTTAGCATTGACTATTGAAGTTGTCAAATTTTCTACAGCCAAATCAATATCTTCTATTGAATTCAGTGGAACGTTTACATCTAAATTACGTTCAATAAAATTCCTATATCGCTCCCAGTCAGCTTTTTGAAAGTTAAAAGTTGATTTTAAAGGGTTTTCAATGGGACTTTGGGATAAAGAAAAAGTTACTGGAAGGTGGTCTGAATCAAGGTCCGCATGAGTAACTAACTGACTACAATGCTCGCCTAAATCCGTTAGAACCAAATCAATTGTGGAAGGATTTCTAATCGAAGAGAAACAAGTATGCCCATTAGGATATTCAACTGTATAATATCCAGGAGAGCAGTCATTAAATAAAATATTCCCATTAGAATTTGATGAAATATTATTCCAAGATCGGTGTTTTGCTTTCAAGTCACCAATAATAAAAAAATTTGATTTATTTCTGGTAAGTTTTTGTAAATCTCCCTTCAAAAAATTTTTCTGTTCACCGCTGCATTGAAAAGGCAAATATACGGCAACAATTATAATTTTCCCCATAGAAGTTTCTAATTCAATTCCAAATGTTTCGAAGACTTTTGTATTGAAAGAAGGAAGAAGTCTAAATTTGAGACGGCTATTGATGACAATAGCTACACCTCCACATTGTCGATCAAGTCGATCATATCGCAAAATTTTAAAGAAAGCATTGCTTTTCAAGTTATTGTCTGGCTTTAAAAAGTTTCAGTGATGGCAGCAATATGTATGTTTTCTGTTTTCAAAAATAAAAAGAATTCATCTTGGTTAGCCAGCAAAGATCTAGATTTACAATTCATAATATTTAAATATCTATTTGGATCCATGAAGGAATCGTTAAGTCATAATAATTTTGTTAGCATAATTAAAAGAAGTTTGGAAAGCTTCAAACATTGAATTTGCTTTCAACATAAGTTGCATCATTTCCATTAAATTTTGATGCAAAAATTTTATTTTTTCCTCAGTAATTTCACCCAAATCAAGAAAATTGTAAGGATCAGGGAATGAAGGAGAAGAACAGGTAATCGAATTTCGGGAATTTCCCCAAGCCTTCGCATGTACGTTTAGACTTGGTTTATTCCCATTAGTTAAACCCGAAGCAGGCAACCCATTTTCAACCACCTCTAAAAACGTTAAACAACGAGTCTTTGGCGCTTAATCAGCACAGGTGACATCAAATCCACTTCGAGCATTACCAAGACATGATTCCAAAGTAGGCCGATGCTGACCGCGAACAGGCAGATTGTTTGCCGGCCTGACGTGTGAAGACGAAAAAGAGGAAGGAGGAGAAGAAGATTTTCTGCCAACTTTGGGGTTTTTACTTGAAACAATAATATTTGCCCTAACGGCACAGTCTATGGAATTAGAGGAATGTAACTTTGTAAAACACCAGATTCGCACTTAATGGGAAATCCCTGGATGCTAGATAGGTGCCTAGGAAAACTAGCTGGAAAGTTCACTTCCTGCCACTGCAGGCGTTTTCTCGGGAAACCGTTCGCGATGTTGTCGTTGGCCGAAGGGCTTGCGCGAGTTCTGGTGAGAGCCAACACGCTTAATCGCAGATGGGTCAATGTTGATATAGACATACACGGTGTAATTAATACACTTAGTTAGCAGTTAGTCAATGAAGGTATTGACATATTCGGTGTAAATAATATACTCAAATAATCCCTATCTCACATTCCCCCTTTACTCCGTAAAAAACAAACAAAAAAAAATTACTGCGCCTCCAATAACCTTCAAATCGACACAATTCAATTCGCGCTTGCTGCATTATTCGAAATTACATTTCTCAACCAACATGTCTTAACTAATACGGGTTAACTCAATAAAACATTTCGTCCAACAATTATTTCAATATATTGAGAACTAATTTTCAATATATGGAGAACTAATAATGACTTCCTTTATTGTATTTTGCCACTCGTTGTGTGAAACTTTTTCTACTTTTCTCAACTTTAAAAGCATCATAACTCATAGTAAAGCATCGAATTACTTTCAGTAATCAGTGTTCAAACATTTATTGTTAATTGGATTGGATCGTTCAACTTAAACAATAATTTGTAACTTGATTATAAGTCTACTAAGCATAATTGAAACAAAAACCAATCGATTGTGAAGTAATTCAGTGTTTTCACAAAACATTTTTGGCATTACGATTGATTTTCTTCAATTAACGATTAATTAGCGATGATTGAACAACTACTTGACTGGCTTTTAACATAATTGGTCGTTCATTGCCTTAACATGCATGAAAAATCGCGTTCCGAGGTTTTAAAGTTTTTTTGTGGAATTATTTATTTAAACTGACAACAGTAGATACCGACAGCATATGATGCGTTCGTGGTTAAACATCGTCACAGTACCGAGTGTTTCTGAATAAGAGTGAGAGAAAACCGGCAATGTTGTTTACATTTGCACTCATCACAAAGATCACACGACGATGTATTCCAGAGGCACCGCTCTTCGGGTTTAAAATCAAAAGCATCCTTCCTCCAGTGGACGATGACAACAGAAAATATCCATCGAACATCGGTAAGGTCTGAATCGAATATGGTCCGAGAACTCCTTGAATTCAAACTACTAGTAAGTATGCAAATAAGACATGGAAATACATGTAATCCATTTTCCAGATGCATCATGCGTGAACCCAGCCGGGCAAACACTTCGATGGCGAATAGGTGCTGGAAAGATCCGTCAGGGGAAACGACCGCTCAGAAACAGTCCTCAACGAATCAAAACAATAATCCGCTGACGACCACCGTTTACACTAACAACCTCAAAACCACCACTATCACTTCAACGCCAGGACAACAAGAACTCTGGACAGACCGATGCAGGAGGTAGGTAGAAAGTATAGCAAGGTACTGCCTATCTCTACCAACACCCACATCCCTCCTCCGAACGAAATCTCATGCTTCCGGCGAGCACATCAACAACCTCAGCTGCTTCTGGAAGAAAAAGGTGCGGCTGGCCGCCGTTGCATAATCGGTGTTAAGGAAGCACATCGCCTATCATCCATTTGGAAACCTTGCAGTGCCAAAGCTCGTCCACATCGCATGGCCCACCTCCAAAACCGTTTTCTAACTCCCAGCGTCTCATCAAAACCATCCAGAGAGCTTAGAAAGACCACAGCTGTTGATCGTCATCAATCCGCTGACAGATCATCCGCTCACGACACATGAACTGGACATTAACACTCCAAAAACTGCCAACATCAACAAAACCCAATCGTCCTAGGAATATGGAGACCATCGGCCTCTCCGCTACAATCCTGCAAATACAAATCGGAGGGAGCCAAAAATTAGGGTCTACCTCTGTCCACAAGGGCCTGTGCAAGGAAAAAACCGTTAGCTGCTTGATCTTAAAAATGGGCCAGCAAACGAATTCTGTCGTCGCTTTGTTCATCGTGCACGAATTACTGTTGCTGATGACTGGGACAAGGATGATAAGCCGGACTGCCGAATCCTATTCTCCTATTAAAACTATTGTATATTGCTTCTTAACCAATGCAGCGGATCGATAATTTCATCATGATGACAAGTGGCTTTGCCAAAAAATACTCAACCAGTGAAATTTGATGATCGAGAACACAAGAAGAATATTATGCATGCAGAAAAAATCCAAAATATGAGCGATAATAATCACAGCAGCTTTGCCTACTAGCGACACGTCGCATACGTCGCGACGTTGAAAATAATAACGACGCAGCGCGAGTTTCCTTGGAGACTTGAAGCATGCGATTGATGTCCTAAGGAAAATGTTCAGTAAATAACATAAACAATGTTCGAGTACTACGTCGAAATCGCCTACCGGACTGAAAAAGGAAAAACAAACCTGCGAATGACAGGAATCCCGCTAGTAAAAAAGCGTCGCTAGTCCTACTGTCGCTATTCGGTTTGGTGCTATACACATAATATGTTAGCGGTAATGTCACTGTTATAGATGGAGCATGCTCCAAAAACGGACACACTATTGTTATTAGTTTGAACAGTAATAAAACGATGCTTCTCACTTGAAGCATGAATAAATCCTTTCTCTATGTTTTTTTTTAAATTGGATTTGACATTGACTCGTATGTTGCCAACGATTTATTTCACATGATAAGCGCATAACAATATTTTTTAAAGACAATCTTTAACATAAATATTTCAAACTCTAGTCTTGATCTTGCCATGTTTCTTTTTTGTGTTCTTATCATTCTTTCAGCGAGGCTTATTTAAACAATATTTCTAGCAAATTATATTTAGCTGACAATGTGCATACTTCGCTTTTTTATTCGGAAAGTAAGATGTGTTGCTGCCGCCCGTGGCGTAGAGGATAGCCTTCAAGTCTTTTAAGCCAGGGGGTATGAGATCGAATCCCGGTCACGGCATACATAGTACACTTTCGTTGGGTTGGTGGTTTTAGCATTTGTAAGATGCTAGCCTCGAAAAATGTACGCTTAGAGTTAAGAAAAAAAGGAATCTCTTCGAGGAAACATCATGTTTCATTGAGATCCTGTATTTGTTTGTGTTCGTTTCTGTTGGCGCTCATCTGTCATATTAAGATGCTGCCTTTGTTGCCTTAAATTGTCTGGTTATTGTGCTTCTGAAATGCTGACGATCATTACCTGATAACATCTTTTTTTTTTTACTGACGATCATTTATACCAAAGCTGATAATAGTCACCTGATATTTTTAAGCTAGCGATCCTAACCGAATTTCTAGCTAAATTGGCAATCGGGGGGGGGGGGGTGCATCGGATTGAAATTTGACCTCCATTTTGCTTTTTTTGATCGGCAACCAGGGATTTTCCTACTTCACAAAAATTTCTCAACTTTTTTGCTGCTTTTAAAAATAAAGCGTCCTGTCACGGTCGCCAATGTAAAACACCAGATTCGCACTTAATGGGAAATCCCTGGATGCTAGATAGGTGCCTAGGAAAACTAGCTGGAAAGTTCACTTCCTGCCACTGCAGGCGTTTTCTCGGGAAACCGTTCGCGATGTTGTCGTTGGCCGAAGGGCATGCGCGAGTTATAAAGTTTTTTTGTGGTAGACATACACGGTGTAATTAATACACTTAGTTAGCAGTTAGTCAATAAAGGTATTGACATATACGGTGTAAATAATATACTCAAATAATCCCTCTCTCACAAACTTGACTTGACAATGAAACCTAAGACAAGCCTTTTCAAGAATTTGCAAATTATTAACCTGATCCTTTTTAAAATGGATCAAATGAAGCTCAGGAGAAAAACTCAAAAAGATGAATTTTAAATCCCGTAATCGCTTACCAACAAATTAAGTAGGAATGTTTTGCTGGTACAATTTTTTTATACTCATAGAATTTGTTTGTTAATTGTTTCTCTCAATTTTCTCACAACAAGATTTAGTGTATGTAGATTATGCTAAATTACAAACATTTTGCAAATTTCCAAATTACTGAGATTTTCAAAGTTTCTTTTTGATAAAAATGAACGTGAAAGCTTAAAAAAGTTAAAATAAGAATAAGGTGCGCATATTGAGAATTCAAGTTCAAGATAGATTCAATTGTAAGATAGATTGTAAATTCTTTTCGAATTTAGTTGTTTGTTTTTTTTTTGTTTTTTTTCTAGATTTTTTTTTTTCTAATTTCAATTATTTGGTCTTATAAAATTCAATGGTTAAGCAACGAAGTTTTTAGTTTGGAAATGAGACATCGTTTACTCATTTCAGTTTATCAAGTCCTTATTAATAAAATATCTTAGCCCTGTAGCGATAATAATCTTGTTGCTTATTTTAAGTGATTTCCAAACTCTGAATCGTTCCTTAAATACTATCACTTTCTGGGTTTAGCAACCCAGAATAAACTGCCTATACTGCAGGGTAGCTCATAACCACATGCTGTGTTGGCTGAGTTTAACGTAAATGATAACAACACTTGTATTGTTGTCATTCTCATCGATCATCATCAACTGTCAACCGCTAGTGTTCTCGATAAGCGAATTGACGAAAAGAGAACGAAATCAATACAATCCGCGATGCCAATTAATGTTTGACGTTTTGTAATGAGAAACAAATGTTAACAAAAAGGTGAACATTTTCGATGAATTTAAAACTCACTACGGCTTTTTATTTAAAGATCTCTTAAAAAGTAAGTAGAATCAATTTCTAGGCCTTCTTCAAGTATTTTAGATATTTTTTGAAAAAAAAAATTGATATCTACTAAGCGGTAAATTGTGATTCGAAAACTGGTGAATTTGTTGCCATTGAAAATACACCTAAGTATATTAATAGTTTTTGAATGAAAAAGTCATATTTTCACATAAACTTACATTCACAAAAAAAAATGTTGGAGATATTTGTAAGCTAAATTTACGAAAGTTTTGTTTTGGAAAACATTCTAACAAGGAAAAATCCTGGTTGAAAAAACTGGAATTTTAACCTGTTTTCTGTAAACCAAAGTAACAAATTGATGTTTTTTTCTGGAATCAACGGAGTGTTTGAGTTGTTTATTGTACTGGAAAAAGATTAAAAATGATTAAGATTTTTTATAGATTTATTAAAGGGTTGTATTCCATTTGTGTAAAATACACTTCTGAAATGTCTGCTCTTATTTGAGAGCTGTTTGCACATTTTTGCGTTTGCTTAAATTTTTGTACAAAATCAAATGTATTTCCGTTGGCGTGTCTTGCAAGTACCTTCTCATGACAAAATTTTGCCCAATAGTTGTTGAAAAATAACATTAGAAGCTAATTCCCTTTAAATTATATGCCTTTTTCCAAAAGCTTTCCAAATTCTTTAAACTCTGCTATGGATGACTTTGTGATGCTACTGCTTGGTTAATATCTCCCATTTATATTGGTTTATTCGCAGTTGGCAGCAATCCGGAACGAGCCAATTTGGACGGGCTGGCCACGGGAAACGACCTTCTGGAGGATTCGAAATCGGAAGCTTAAACAGATCTGACTAGTAACAAGAACCACCAGATACCATATGTTGACAGTAAATTTCTTATTATCCAAAATAAATTTTTAGAAGATTAAGATTTTTATACAATATACTGACTTATCATTGTTTCAGTGTTTTTCAAAGAAAGTTTTTGAAGAAAACTGGAATAACAGATTGACGGTTGATCCTCAAAAGTATCTTACTATCAATCCTTCCTTCATCCCTCTTTGACTAATAGGACGTGGCCGGCGCCGTTATTGATCATTTTTAAAGGGAGAGCATGAGTTTTGTGCATTGAGAATGAGTTGCTAATCCCAAGCTGCATTCTTTTGGCCCTTGTACAAAATTGATGGCCTCGATCAATCACGGAGTAGCAACCATTGGCGATGTGGAACTTGTTCTACTTAGCCACGCCAGCGATCATGAAATTCGAAATGCATTGAATGATTTGATACGATATAATATTATATTTTTATTAAACCCATGAGTAAATGGTGGTATTTTTGAAGACTAATTGAAGCATTTCGGGCTTAATGACTTAAGGTGGATATGAGTAGTCAAACAAGCTAAGCTAAGCTAAGCAAAATCGACTTAAAAATAGGGGAGTCAATATCGGATACATTCAGACGGTGCACCCTGTACAAAGTCGCAAATGGCATCAAAATGTTAAAACGACTATTATCAAAACAAAAAAAAAGGCTCTTAGAAAAATTTGATGTTACTTAGTGTGAAAAGTTGTTTTTATAATTTTAAGTGTTGTTAAAAGATAAACAATATGGTGGCTCCAGAGAGTGATAATTTTTTTGTTTATTTTGTTCCTTTTTCATTTAATTTACGTGATTAGGTATTTATGTAAAATTTTAAATGCAAAAATATAATATAGATCGAACCTGAGTTAAATTTTATTTCTCAAAACTTTCCTTGCCAAATTTAAGGTACCTTTATTTTCTTGTAAACTTTCAACCAGATCGTTAAATATTAAAATCGATTCTGAAGTCTGTGCTTGTGCAGCTTTTGAATTTGTTTCCCCTATTAGATAAATTTAAGTGTCATGTTTTTTTTTCAAAAGTCGACCTTCCCTCGCAGAACAAAATACCCCGGTAAAACTTTTAATGAGGCTTATTATGCTTGCCCTGAAACCGAAATATTTACAACAGCACACAATCAAATGACAACATAGTCAATATTCTAAACGCTCTCCCGTTTATTTTTCGTGCTCACATTTCAGACCAATTATTTCCAATGACCCCAGCAGCAATGACTGAACCGAAAACGAAAACCATCCACAAATAAGTGACGATCATTAAAACTTTTGCACGTTAAAACAAATATGCGTAGCCAAGTACAAGTACAACCTTCGAAGGGAAGGAAAAATCCGGAAACCGAAAAACAAAACACTTATACGTAGGTACAGAAAAAAGAAGTTAACACTCGTGTTCGAATGGCGTTCCAGCTTGTTTTTTTTCGGCTCTCTCAATTTTCCCATGCGAAGGACAACGGTGTTGAAATCAATTTCCAAAGCAATTTCTGCAGCCATTTTTATGACGCTGTTTTGCTCGAATGGGGAAATTGTGCCAGAAAGTTTCGTTTTTTATTTCCTGTGTGGGGAAAAACGCCTTCTGTTATGGTGCATTTCCGGTTGTGGACATTGGAGACACTTTAAGTTGTTGGGAGTAAAATTGTGGATTTAAGACGTAGGTTTCGTTTTAAAGTTGGAAAAGAATAAACACATTTAAATATTAATATTGGACGGCTTATCCATACGGTTTCTCACGAAATCGGAATCAATCTTGAATAAAGCCCCAAACGATTCCCCCAGGCAATATGCTATGGCACATTTCGCTGGGCTGAATTCCAAGGGCTCGTAAAAATCTACGACATTACTTCATGTTTCCCTTTTATTTATGTCAACTCGTGCCCCTCGTGCGCCTGAAAATTGTCACTTACAGCTATGTAGCTCATGACCTTCTTACGAAAAGGAAAATTTTTTGGCAAGCATTCTAACTACCCAAAGTACACATCTCTCAGCCACCCACCCCCACACACCCCATTGAATAAGATTCGAGCAAGCAACCAACCCCCACACGAATCTTGTCCGAAATGAGACTTGATGAGCAATTTTCACTTGTTTCATTCGTGTTCGGTGTGTCGTTCCTAAGCATCATGGGGACATTTCTCCCCTTGCTTCAATTTGTCGTCGTTCCTCCAGTTGGATTCAGAATCTGGAGTTCACTGCTGGAGGAGTAGGAATGTGGAGCTCGTTGTCGTTTGAAAATTGTGCAATATCATCAGCGTCTTCATTGCCAATAAATATGGTAATACGACGAGTTTAATAAAAGGTACCGCGACAACAACGGGTGAGCATCGAGAAACGGCTACACGAAATGCTGAAACGATCCACCTAGTTTCGAGATTTGAGCTTTCTTGAGGGTGTTTAAGAATTTCACAGAAATTTTTTTATCAAATAAACCAGGAATAACTGATACCCCGAGTAAGACAGACTCTCCCATTATTTTTTAATAACAATTTTTTCTCAATTTTCAAGATGAGCAGAAAAGTTCTGGCTTGGAAATTGAAGATTTGTAGAACATCTTTCGTCTGTTGCTAAGGCTTGGCTGGCTGTTGGCACACGTTTGTGAACAGCGAAAAGCATCGGGACACGACCTATTATTGGAAGCGAAAGCACGACACATTGACAATATCTCATCCGTCGTCTTCGTCCTCAAAAGCCTTGTAGGAAGGATGAAAATTCGAATTGTTACTTTTTCTAGCTGTTAGATATATAGGCTTGTGGTTTGCTTCGAAGCAGGAGAAATGGTTCTCAATCTTTACATTTGAATTCATAGTATAAAACTGCATTGTAATGTCAAGTTTTAAATTATTAAAAAAAAAACATTTAAAAAAAGCCTGAATTAATTCTTCTTCTCGCTTCTCGATTGCTGCTTCCACGTTATGCTAGTTTTTTAAGGAATTTCATATTTTGTTTTGAAATTGAATTATCGTAGACTAGAATTTTTTTTATCAACATGAAATATTTCACATTATCATCAATAACTGAGCCTTGTTTTAAAACATCTGAAAACTGATTTCTTCGTTTGAAGCCTACCCTAAGAAAAATACTATTATGTATGCCATAAGATTAGAAGAATTTTCAGTAGATTAAATTTGTTCTAGCAATGTATTGGCACTTAACCCTAATCCTTCCTGATTTTTTCAGCTGCAACAATTCAGTTTTCCGTTGTTCAAAGTCTAAAAAATCGGAAAAAATGCTGTAGATAAAAAAATCACTTAATGTCCGAGAAAGCTGCAGTTAGAACCACATAAGGATTTTTTTTAAGACCACGAAAAATGTTAAATGGTGGTGTAAAAACCGTGCCAAATTTAGTCAACTTTTTCAATCCTCTTTTCAAAATTTAACTGATTCTCGCTGACCCGATGTGCTTTACTACACATTGATGGAAATTTAATGAAAAAAAATAACTCTTGTTTTCTTTAATATTGTTTTCTGTTTACAAAACTTATCCTTAAATTTGTTTTCCAATCATTATTTGGTATCTAAAATTAAGGCTTTGTAATTATTTATTCATAAGTTCCTAAAATTTGCCAAAATAAACGTTTCAGTTGTGAAAGTTCCTCTTCCAAGCCAAATTTGGATCCATTTACTTGATCATTTTCTAAGTCATTACACATAAAATTATAGGAGCCTCCTTGTTCAATAACCCAGAAAACGTTTCTCGTACACCAATCCCTTCTATGCAAAATTTGCTCGATCATTTCTCGAGTTTTTTAAAAAAGGTATGGGTGCACAACTCTCCCTTTTCAAGCTCTCCACTAAAAAGAAAGCAGAAGTCTTAAATTCTGATTTCCATATACTTTTCGATGACGAATTTGAGCCCATTTGCTTAAAATCAAGGACGGGTGAAGGGAGGAGGGGCAATGGGGACAATTGCTCCGGCCCCCCCGAGGAAGAAAAAAGTGGGGGAGGTAGTAATTTGGCTACGACCGCTAAACGTAGAATTACGCAATTGTTTTTTGTCAATGTATAGAATAACAGAACTTATAGTGCATTTTTGAACTGACCAACATATGAGTGTCAAAATGGTAATATGACGTGACAAATTTCAATCATTTAACAGAATTTAACCATGTGACATAAACCTATCGCCAGAAATAATCTGAGCATGCAGTACATCGACCATGTGACATAATCGGATCATGCAACATAATCAGATCATGTAACATAATTCGACCAGGTGACCTAATTCAACTATGCAATAAAATCGACCATCTGAGATAATCCGACCATGCAACATACCGACCATGTGGCACAATCTGATTATGCAATATAATCAACCATGTGACAATATCCGATCATGCAGTTAAATCGAAGATGTGACATTATCTGATCATGCAACATTTTCGACCATACAACATATTTTGACCATGTGACAAAATCCGACCATGCTACATAACTCGATCATGCAACATAATCCGACCATGTGACAAAATCCAACCATTCAACATAATCGAATCATGCAACATAATCGGACCATGTGACATAATCCGATCCTGTACCATAATCGACCATGCAACAAATATGTGACATAATCCGACCATGTGACATAATCGGACCATGTGACATAATCGGATCATGCAAGATAACCAGACCATGTGACATAATCCGATTATGTAACAAAATCGGACCATGTGACATAATCCAACCATGCAACATTATCGACCATGTGAAATAATCCGACCATGAACATAATCGACCATGTGACATAATTCGATCATGCAACAAAATCGACCATGTGACATAATCGAATCATGCAACATAATCCGACCATGCAACATAATCGGACCATGTGACAGAATCTGATCATGCAACATAATCCGACCATGCGACAAAATCGGACCATTTGATATAATCCGACCATTCAACAAAATCGGACCATGTGACATAATCCGACCATGCAACATAATCTGACCATGTGACAAAATCTAACCATGCAACATAATCGGATCATGCAACATAATCAGACCATGTGACATAATTGCCCATGCAACAGAAATAGACCATGTGACATAATCCGACCATGCAACATAATCCGACCATGTGACGAAATCCAACCATGCAACATGAAGGGACCATGTGACATAATCGACCATGTGACATAATCCGACCATGCAACATAATCGGGCCATGTGACATAATCCGACCATGCAACATAATCCGACCATGTGACAAAATTAAACTATGCAACAGAATCGGACCATGTGACATAATCGCCCATGCAACATTATCGACCATGTGACATAAATCGATCATGCAAAATAATCGGACCATGTGACATAATCCGATCATGCAACATAATCCGACCATGAGACATAATCCGATCATGCAACATCATCGAACTATGTGACATAATCGATCATGCAACAGAAATGGACCCTGTGCCATAATCCGACCATGCAACATTATCGATCATGTGACATAAATCGATCATGCAACATAATCGAATCATGCAACATAATCGGACCATGTGACATAATCCGATCATGCAACATAATCCGACCATGAGACATAATCCGATCATGCAACATAATCGGACCATGTGATATAATCGCCCATGCAACATAAATAGACCCTGTGACAAAATCTGACCATGCAACATTATCGGACCATGTGACATACATCAATCATGCAACATAATCGAATCATGCAACATAATCCGACCATGCAACATAACCCGACCATGCAACATAACCCGACCATGTAACAAAATTTATCTATGCAACATAATCTCCCATGCAACATAAATTGACCATGTGACATAATCCGACCATGCAACATAATCGGACCATGTGACATAATTTGACCATGTAACATAATCCGACCATGCTACATAATCCGACCTTGTGACGAATTCTAACCATGCAACATAATCGTACCATGTGACATAATCGACCATGCAACATAATCGGACCATGTGACAAAATTAAACCATGCGACATAATCGGACCATGTGACATAATCGCTCATGCAACATTATCGACCATGTGACATAAATCGATCATGCAACATAATCGGACCATGTGACATAATCCGACCATGAGACATAATCCGATCATGCAACATAATCGGACTATGTGACATAATCGCCCATGCAACTTAAATGGACCCTGTGACATAATCTGACCATGCAACATTATCGACCATGTGACATAAATCGATCATGCAACGTAATCGGACCATGTGACATAATCGCCCATGCAGCATAAATGGACAATGTGACATAATCCGACCACGCAACATAATCCAACCATGCAGCATAATCGATCATGCAACATAATCAGACCATGTGACATAATCAGACCATGTGACATAATCCGACCATGCAACATTATCGACCATGTGACATAAATCGATCACGCAACATAATCGGACCATGTGACACAATCCGACCATGCAATATAAATCGACCATGTGACTAAATCTAACCATGCAACATAATCGGACTATGTGACATAATCGACCATGTGACATAATCCGACCATGCAACATAATCCGACCATGTGACGAAATCCAACCATCGACCATGTGACATAATCCGACCATGTAACAAAATCCAACTATGCAACATAATCGCCCATGCAACATAAATTGACCATGTGACATAATTCGACCATGTAACGCCACTTGCGATGACCTGTAGGATCCCTGCCACTGCCACTGGAGTCCTCCGCCACTGAACGCCTCCGCCGCTGCCTGTCTACGCTGGTGTGGTGGCCGTCATCGCTGCTCACCGTCATCGTTGCTCACTGGTCCACGGTTGCCACTGAACTACTGCAAACAGGGTTGCCAACATTTATTTTCAAAAATCAGGGAACTTGCGAAATAAAAATCAGGCAAAATCAGGCTACGTAAAAGTAACGGAAATTTCGCTCAAAGTGATGACCTTTTTTTTTTTGGTCATCGCTCCACATTTTCACTCCAATAAGTGTTGTGAGCCTACTTAGTTGAATAATTCTGCTGCATCAAAGCAATCCCTTCATTTCTCTTTTTCAATAAGAATTAACGGGAATCTTTCGGTTGCTTTGATTCAGCCACATTTTCACTTTTTCACTTCAGCTATGGTACCTACTCCAGTTCCTTACTACCCATTTTTCATGACATTCGCAAAAATCAGGCAAAATCAGGCATATTTTCAAAAATCAGGGAAAATCAATGGCTTATCAGGTTGTCAGGCAGAGCCTCGAAAAATCAGGCAACGCCTGAAAAATCAGGCACATTGGCATCTCTGACTGCAAATCGATATCTGAGTCGGATTACCACTGGTGGGGTCCACACTCAGATCGAAGCGCAGCAACGGTCTGTTCAGCTTGACGGCAAACAGAGAAAGAAACCGAGTTGACCGACGGGCCCTTTGTTTTATACCTTTCGTAGGTAGGGAAAAACAAAACCCATCAAAGCAGGCGTTGGTGATGACGTCATAATCCTTTAGATAGGATGTCTGTGAGATGGAAAGTTTTCGTGACGCGAGATCTGTTCGCAAATTTCAATTTGCCCCCCTATAGTGTTGCCGTAAGACGTAATTCTACGTCAAAAATAAAATGCTTCGCTCAGAACAGTTAACCAAACCATATTTAAAATTTCAAAGTACTAATCTGAAACTCCCCCTTTAGTAAAAAATAATCCAGAATTTATAATTCAAAATGTATTTTTTTTTTTCAAGGACCCGCTAGATGATGTAACATTAGGCTACTCAAAGATTTGTATGAAAATATCAAATTTTTAAAAAATTTATAACTCCCATCACCTTTTTTGGTTGTTTTCACTGCGAGAATAGCTAGAAACAATTTTGGAGGCGATTCGTTGTGTTCTGAATTAGCGCAACGAGTTTAAATTTTGTATGGAAAATGGTATGGGAAAACAAAATTGTTTATCAAAAATCACAAAAGATGAACTGAATGTTTGAAAAAAAAATACAACTTTGCGTTTTAAACATTCCTTGATTCTTGCATATATTTCAAGTCAACAAACCACAAAACTAATTTGTACCACAGAAAAAATATTCTCGGATTTTGACAGCTGATTTGAAAGCTATTTAACCCTAGGATGAAAATAAAAAATCGCAAAGAAAAAAATTGCATAGCCGATGAATTTGTTGATTTACATCTTGGCGAAAACATTTCATGAAATTATTGAAAGCTCTAGCAAGTAAAGCCTGACATTTTTAAATGCTTTTCAATGGATTCAGATTTTTTTTATTTTGAAACAAACACATATTTTTAAAGTTCTCAATTGATAATTTTCTGGTTTCTGATAGTACGCTATACAATTGGCATATATTTACTTACCTATATGTTATAATGATTTTTGAAATTTTAAGATACCCAGCTGAACCTCAAGATTTATTTAACGTTTCAAAACTTCAAACTTTCTACTTTCGACTTCGATACTTCGAAAAACTATTATTTTCATATGCCAAATCTTTTTATTATTTTTTTTTCCTTTCGTAACATAAACTGCATACCGTCAAACGGGGCATCATGCTACAGCAGGGTTAGATGCAACATTTGTATACCAGAGTACTGATATAATTTTTTATTTTATATGACGTAATTATGTTAACTCACAGTGAATTTAAAATTATATAAATAATAATTATTAATTTTTCACATCTTAAACTAGTATTTTATAGTTTTTCATTTTCATTCAAAATTTAAAAAATCCATCAATGAATGTTCAAATTTTAACCATTATCGATGCCGTAAAAAACTTTACCCAGTATGACGGATTGGCTTAAAGATATCACCTACAAACTTTTTACTGGTTTAATCATCCTATTCCAACACTGTTGGTGTAAAAGTATTTTTCGAACAATCACCAAACTTTTCTATATGAATATTTTTATAATTAAGTTACCTGTCTATGGTAAGATGCAACAAAATGCAAATCAAAGAAACGGCTTGTAAATCTCTTTTTCAGTGCTCGAATCTGATTCTTTGTCAATATTGAAGTTTTATTCATACAAACATTTATTTTATGATTTCAGTCAGTAGAATTTTTTATAGTATTTTTTACCCCTAAATGTATGCAATATTCTTATGTTCAGAAAAATGTAAAAATTATTTTAAACGGAACCAGAAATTGCTGCAATAAGTGTTTTTATGCGTAATGTCCTCTATGGAAACAAAAATTAATCAAAAACTATACATTTACATTCGTTTTCATTGGATTTTTCATTTAAATCAAAGTTTGTTGCAAGTTACCCTTTTTCTAAATATATTGAAAATCAGATGTTTTTTAAATATTAAAAATAATTTAACAAACCAACAATTTTTCTGCCTACGTTGGTTTAATGTTCCACTAGCTTAAAAAGTTTTGATGCATGAAGGGTATGATTATCTGTAGACGTGAGTTTTTTAGAAGCCATTGAAGGTGAAAAGAGTTGTTGCCCCAGTTGACGGTACTTTTTTACAATTAGGAAAAAATAACGAATAAGCTGTTGACGCCAGGAAAATATTTTTTTCATTTCCGTGAGATGCATAAATTCTTTATTTCTAAATTTTGAAGTTTCTATGTCTCAATGCCTTAAAAATCAAATAGTATTTCCATAATTTGATCAATTTTCTTAATTTTTATCTAAATTCAAATACAATGATTACTCTAGAAAGTTTTTAATCTGATTACAAATAAGAAATACATATTTATTTTCTATAAAGACACTTTAACATTGCTCTTTATATTCCTTCCTTTTAATCTTTACATAAATTTGTATTTTTAGAAAATCTTTCATATCTTAATTGTGATTCTGCTTTCAGATTCTGAATTTTATCAAGGGATATAGATACTATTTTATGATTTTATTTCAAACTTTTAATCTTCATCAGAACATACTTTTGATTTTTTTTTTGAATTTTTAGGGTGAATTTCTAATACAAATTTCTTTTTTAAATGCTAAAGCCACTTGCTTTATAATATTTAGAGTCAACACAATAATTTGAAATTTGATTTCTGAGAAGTGGTTCACAAGTTTACTTCTAATAATGAATTTTTTTTTACTTTTATTAGAGACTTTTTAAACACTGAGTGCTCATTCGAGTCGCTTAAAATACTTAAAGCTAATAACATAGATATAAATATTCTTACTACTACAATTACAAAACTATAAACTATAATAACATTTTCATAATTTTTTAATCAAACCACTTGTTTTAATAAAATTTAATAATTTTTCTTCTGCTTCTTCAGTATAGGCCAAAATATCTCCTATTGTTGATCCAATTTCACATTCCTTTCTTTCTAGCTCATAAAATAATGAATTTGATTGTCAGTTTTAACTCTGATTTTCTCAACTGAAACTTTATTGTGAGGCTGACCGTTTAATCAGGATTGTTCTCTATAGCGATCAGCAGTTTTATTTTTAATCTCTTATTTTTCCTTTAATTTTTTTTTTATTTTGTACTAGCTGATCCGGTGTGCTTTGCTACACCTTCTTAAATTCAATAAATTGTGTGTAAATGATTTCATTTTCAAAAACTTTTCTCATCAAATTGTTATTGAAATACAAAGAAGATAAGATTCTCTGAAATGATTTTTAAACTTGATCTGAAAAAGTTTTTAATAATTGTTTTAAATTTTGATATTTATTTTGATAGTTTTTATATTGCTTTCTCCTCTGCAATGTGAGAAAGGTCCACGAACTGCTATAACAGCATTTTTCGTAACCGAAACATCACATTTAACATGTGGCTCCATTTGCTTGATTAGATTTAGATAATAAAGATAAATAATAACCTTCTTCCCTTCCCGTATCTCATCAAAATGAAGAGTAGGTCTTAAATCTTGAAAAAAAACCTCTCTTTTATATATGGTTTCTATTGCTTGAAAATTTAAAAAAACTATGTGATAAAACCTCCCCCATTCCTAACCCTTACTATGGAATCTGTCCTTTGAAAAAATAGAAACATTTTTCGAACTCGCGTACTTTTTCTTTCTCGCGTCCTTTTACATTTGTTGGATAAGTTCTCAAGTTTAACAAAAAATTGTGCGAAACTCCTCTTCCCCACACTGGAAGATGAAAAGGGTTTTTTAATAACCATTGAATCATTTTTCCTGCCCTGATACTCTCCCCTGTAAAATTTGTTTAAATTTGTTTGATGAGCTCTTGAATTTATCAAAACAAAGGCTCTCTATTCTTTCCTATCCCATGAGGGAAAAAAATCATGTTAAAAAAAATCTAGCAGTTGAATATTTTTTCCAATTTGATACCATCCGCTAGATTAGTAGTCAGGTTTAAAAAAAATATGGGAGCTTAGCTACCCCCTTCCTATCGAATCAGTGAAAGGAAGAAGAATCCATAAATAATCATAGAAAAAAATTCTACTCCAATACCACCTACTATAATAATTGGACAATAAGTTCTCGAGTGATCCAACAATATAGTATGGAAACCTCACTCCTCCTTCCCCTCTTTCCGTTGGAGAGAGGGATCGATCTCGAAAAAAAACATTTCTCGTGCTCAAATATATTTCCATCATCAATTTGGTATTTTTGTTCGATTAGTTCTCGAGTAATGCATAAAAAGGGGACCTTTTCCCCCTTCTTATCCTAGAGTGGAAGGACAGATAGATCTCAAACATCGTAGAAACTTGACTCGTAGCCCCATACCTTCCTATGTAAAATTTGGATTCATTTGCATGATAAGTTATCGAAAAATTCATTAAATTGTATGGAAGACCTCCTGCTTCCCTTTGTTTCTATTTAATTGAAAAGATTGAAGTCCTGAATAATCATAGAAATATTTCTCGTACCCAAATAACCACCATTGTCAAATTTAGTTCCATTTACTTGATGGTTCTCGAATATTATTTATTTATTTGGATCCTAGGCTTTAGCCTTTTATCTGAGTTAAAACTTAAATTACCACCCACTTCTCATTTTAATTTGTTGAAAAACATCTTCTAACACTAGTTTTAATTTGGTCTGTGGACATGCTCAAGTTGATTTCCTCGACATATGAGTTGTAAAGTGCCATCATCCTATACATAGGTTTGTTTCGCGCGTAATTCTGGAATATTGCAAAAAAAATGTATTGGAGGCCCCTCCTCCTTTATTATCTGCACACTGTAAAGAGGGAGGAGTCTCAAACCATCTTCGAAATATTCTTCCTAGCCATACACCCTGGCATGCCTCCCCCCTCCTATAACCGAGTCCTCCACGGGCCTGTATCGTGGTTTATATATACATATGAAGCTAATTGAATCAAAGTTTTTTTTTGGTAATGTAATATTAAAAGTATTGTTCATCGTATATAAAACTTGCAGCCATGACAAATTTCAGTAATATACGTTCTTATAATATATATCAACACGAAGTACTCAAAATATACTCAATAAAAGATACTCGAAACATAATTTTTTTTAAAGATTTTTTCTTTTCACCCCATTTATCAATAGACATAGCGAAAGGAACAAATGTTTTTTCGGAAAAAAAACTCAACTGCGAAAATTCAAGCTATATTGATTTTATTATATCTCTCTTAATTGTCGAAAACAGGAAACATTTTTGAAACTGTTATAAATGTCAAGAACTAGCTGCCCTTGCACCATGCGAGTCTGTTCATAAAGGGTGTTCGGATCAAAATTTGGTCAACTTAAATTCGCCGTATTTTTCTATTCAGTCATATAAAAAATGTGGTTAAATCAACCGTCACCCAAGTAATAAAAGTGATCGAGGAACGTATTTCGGCAACTAGGAAGCCCGGATCTGGGGGAAATAGAAATCCGGGAGACGCAGTGACGAACAGAAGAGTGGCTAGCACTTTCAAGCAAACCTCCAATCTCTCCGTTCGAGATGTCGCCAAAAAGTTGGGTATCGTACACAACCGTGCATGACGCTTAAAAACGATCCGGACTATCGACTTATGAGAAGGTAGTGACTGCTAATCGCAATGAAAAGCAGAACCTTACGACAAAAACAGGCTATCGGAAGCTGAATACGACATTGTTGAAAAAGTTTGATTGCATGAAATGGACGACGAAAGCCACTCCAACGCAGACTTCAGACAGCTTCCGGAACAAGAGTATTTTACAGCAACCGGAAGGGTAGGGGAGGAGCGGGCTATATGCGCCTTTCAAGCAGAATACTGATTTCATCAAATATTTCATTAAATATGTGTACAAAAACTATAGACACATGAGCAGGCATTTGTTTTTTTATACATTGGAGTAGTTTTTATGTTAAAATTTCCTTCAGTTTTTGAGAAATCGATTTTATTTCAACTGTTGTAAAAATTGCCGAACCTCAAACCGTGCGGGTTAAATGCGCCTATTTATCTTTTAGGCAAAAATTCATTTTTTTTTTTTTGTTATTTTTCCGTAAAATTTCATTGGAAATCTAGCAACAGATAACTTTCATACGACAAAGCTGAAGTTTTATAAAAATATATTTCTTTTATTATTTTATAGAATAAAACAAAAGTTAGGGTTTCCATATTATGGAGGCAGTTCATTTATAAGAAAAACTTTATCAATCTAATTCTGTGAACTTCAATTCTCTCTAAAAGTGTTAACAAGAGCTTAAATTCGAAGTTTCTATAATAAAGATCATATATTTATTCTGTTTAACCTGTTATTTTAGGATAGCGGCATTTTACAAACATGATAGAGGCATACAGAAACACCCTCTTATTCCACTTTCCAATCATTATGAAATCATCACGAAAGCTTAAATTTGTTTTACTTTTAAGGTTCATTTGAATAAGAAACAAAAACCGACCAACTTTTTGTTTTGAACTTCTTTACGTATAATTTTTCGGCTAGTGAACGGTAGACAATGTGCAACTCGAGACCCCATGCACCCAACCTTCGGGTAGTGGTCATATCACCTCTTGTCTGCAACTCCGATTCTCTACCTCCCCGTGGTGCTAGCTGGGGTGCGAGCAACCTTAGCGGAGATCGGGTACCCAACCCCGGTGGATGCTTTGGTCGCATGCAGACTGAGTCAGGGGGCTTCGTACGCGTCTGTTCTCCATGCCAGGGGTGGCGTGCGGAGTGCAACAACGTCCTGGTGGTGTTCGGGACCCAAAACAGCAACATCACGACGGTCCTCCTGCGAGATAGTGGGGTTAGCTGCGGGCATTGCGAGCCCGTGACTACAAAAAACATAAGCAACGAACAACAAATTTCGGATGGAAATCGGCAAAGACCCACACGACGAAAAGGGACTAGCGATTGGAAACTTGGAACATGGAACTGCAGATCTCTAAATTTGTGGGCAGTACCCACGTGCTCTCCAACGAATTGAAGAGCCGCAAATTCGACATCGTAGCACTGCAGGAGGCATGCTTGAAGGGCTCCACGGTACGAACGTACCCAGATGGTCGTGCCATCTACCAGAGCTGCGGCAACACACACGAGCTTGGAACAGCTTTTATAGTGATGGGAAAGATGCAAAAGCGCGTGATCGGGTGGTGGCCGATCAACTCACGAATGTGCCGGTTGAGAATCAAGGGCCGGTTCTTCAACATCAGCATCATCAACGTGCACAGCCCTCACCTCGGAAGTACCGGTGACGACAAAGACGAATTTTACGCGCAGCTGGAGCGTGAATACGACCAGAGCCCAAAACATGATATCATGATCGTCATCGGGGATTTCAATGCTCAGGACGGCAGGAGGAGGAATTCAAACCGACAATTGGAAGGTTCAGTGCCCACCAGCTGACCCACGAAAACGGCCTCAGACTTATTGATTTCGCCGCCTCCAAACGAATGGCCGTACGTAGTACTTTTTTCCAGCACCGCCTCCCACACAAGTACACCTGGAGATCACCGTACCAAACGCAATCACAGATCGACCGTGTTTTGATTGACAGCCGGCGCTTCTCGGACATCATCGACGTCAGATCATGTCGAGGCGCCAACATCGAGTCAGACCATTATCTGGTGATGGTGAAGTTGCGCCCAAAACTCTCCGTAGTGAACAACACACGAAATCGGCGCCCGCCTCGGTTAAATATCGCACGACTGAAGCAACCACAGGTCGCGGCAGACTACGCGCAATCGGTCGAAGCAGCGCTGCCGGCAGAGGGCGAGCTTGACGAAGCCCCTCTCGAGGACTGTTGGGATACCATCAAGACAGCCATCAACAGTGCTGCGGAGAACGTCATCGGTTATGTGGAGCGAACTCGACGGAACATTTGGTTCGACGAGGAGTGTAGGAGGGTGATGAACGAAGAGAATGCCACGCGGGCGGCAGTAGTGCAAAGAGGCACCCGTCGAAATGTGGAAAATCATCGACAGCGGAAGAGGCAGCGAGTCCGACTTTTCCAGAAGAAAAAGCGCCGCCTGGAGGAGGAGGAGCTCGAGGAGCTGGAGCAGCTGCATCGTTCCCAAGAAACACGAAAGTTCTATCAGAAACTCAACGCATCCCGCAAAGGCTTTGTGCCGCAAGCCGAAATGTGCCGGGATAAGGACGGAGATTGTGAGGTGATCAAAAGGTGGAAGCAGCACTTCGATGAACACCTGAACGACGCACATGCAGTAGATCAAGACGGTGGGAGAAGGTACATTGCTGGCGTAGCCAACGACGAAGAAGAGCCACTCCCAACGATGAGTGAAGTTAAGGAAGCCATTCGCCAGCTGAATAGAAACAAGTCGGCTGGGAAGGATGGCATCGCAGCTGAACTCATCAAAATGGGCCCGGACAAATTGGCCAATTGCCTACACCGGTCGATAGTCCGTATCTGGGACATAGAACAGCTACCGGAGGAGTGGAAGGAGAGGGGAATATGCCCCATCTACAAGAAGAGCGACAAATTGGACTGTGAGAACTACCGAGCGATCACTGTCCTCAATGCCGCCTACAAAGTGTTGTCCCGAATCCTACTCCGCCGCCTAACGCCACAAGCAAACAGATTCGTGGGAAGTCATCAGGCCGGCTTTATGGAGGGACGGTCAACGACGAACCAGATATTCACATTACGGCAAATCCTATAAAAATGCCAGGAACACCAAGTCCCTACGCACCATCTATTCATCGACTTCAAAGCCGCATACGACACGATCGATCGTAACGAGCTATGGAAAATCATGGACGAGAACGGCTTTTCCCGGAAGCTGATCAGACTGATCAAGGCGACGATGGATGGAACGCAGTGCTGTGTGCGGATTTCGGGTGAACTGTCGAGTTTATTCGAATCGCGCAGGGGGCTTCGACAAGGTGATGGTCTATCCTGCATGATGTTCAACGTGGCGCTAGAAGGTGTTATTCGACGAGCGGTGGGCGAAATGCGGGGCACGATTTTCAACAGATCCAGTCAACTTATCTGCTTTGCCGATGACATTGATATAGTCGGCAGATCATCTGCGGCGGTGGAGGAGATCTACCGCAAACTGAAACGCGAAGCAGGAAGGATTGGGTTTATGATTAATACGTCCAAGACGAAGTACATGCTGGCCTGCGGATCCGAGACCGACCGAACCCGCTTGTCCAGTAATAACAAGGTCACGATCGACGGCGACGAGCTGGAGATAGTCGAAGACTTTGTCTATCTCGGCTCACTGGTGACCGCAGACAATGACACCAGCCGTGAGATCCGGAGGCGAATTATCAGCGGAAGTCGTGCCTACTATGGACTCCACAAGCAACTGCGGTCGAGAAGACTTAGCCCTCGCACGAAGTGTAACCTGTATACGACGCTCATTAGACCGGTTGTTCTCTACAGGCACAAGACATGGATACTGCTCGAGGAGGACCTGCGTACACTCGGAGTATTCGAGCGACGAGTGTTAAGAACCATCTTTGGCGGCGTACAGGAGAACGGAGTGTGGAGGCGAAGGATGAACCACGAGCTCGCGCTTCTCTACGGCGAACCCAGTATCCAGAAGGTGGTAAAAGCTGGCCGGATACGCTGGGCGGGACATGTTACGAGAATGCCGGACGATTGTCCTGCAAAACAGGTGTTCGCTACGAATCCGGTAGAAACAAGACGAGCGGTGGCGCAACGACCCAGCAAACATAACATCGCATTAGAAATGTCAGTTCAACTCGTTAACAATGTTATTGCGAATCGTAATTCCTACCAAACCAAGTAAATGATCGTAAAAATGGTTAGTTAAAGTCTACCGACTCGTATATGACAAAATTGCGCCATGTTTACAAATTTGTCTCCCGCGTGCGGGATTCGAGTGAGAAAACAACCTTGTTGTTCTCTCTGCGATTAGCAGTGCAACCAGATTTCAAGAAATCAGAGGATCCGTTTGGTTAAACTGTCCAATGAGAGAAGCAGCAAATATTGTCGCTGGCAACGTTTTGCATGCATTGAGAGCAAAACTTGCGCTCTCTCGCATGCTGTCAGGATGTACGGTAAAAGGTGTTGTATATCGTCCAATTTTTGCATCACTTATTGCATAAGCCAGAAGTTAAAAATATGTATGTATATTGCCTCCACTTTAGTACGTAAATGCTGTTTTTTCGAGTTATATAAGATGATTTTATAATGTATATGAAGCGTATAGCAAAGTTGGTTGAGAAATGTACCTACGAAAATGTTTGCTGGGGAGCGAGGTGGTTAGACCAAGTGGAGCGTGATCTGGCGAACGTGGGGTGACCGAGAAATTGGAGAACGGTTGCCATGGACCGAGTGAATTTTAGGAATTATGTTCGTCAAGTTATGTCGTGAGACGGAATACTATGTAAATAAAAAAAATAAAATAAAATAAACGTATAATTTTTAGAAGACCAACAAAACTGAAAGTAGCGAGAAGCAGTTCAAAGCAAACTGCGCCGTAGAAAGTGAATAAGGTGAATGTACAAATTATGATGGCAGGCGTCAAACGAAAGTCTAACCAATTTGGACTAGGACCGACCGGAGGCTTAACGGAGTATTTTTTCCTTCTTTTATACAGATTGAACTTCTAAAAGATAGATACTTTGATTTATTCAATAAACAAATAATCTTTCGGGGTTTCTTTTGTTGATTTTGTTCGGTGATGTTTTTAACAAAAATTCGCTAGTTTTACGTTTCGGTCTACTTTATTCGACCATCTTCAGAAACTATATTTATTACAAATAAATGTTGAAAGAGAAAAAAAATTTTTAAATTACAATTTTAAAAGTCTAATTAAAATAATTTTAAAACACAAATTGGGAAACACTCACAAAAAGCAATTTTTCCGCCTGCTAGGGCCGTCTCTCTGCTCTAACTGGGCGTCAATCTGTTGCTGCTGCTGCTGCTAGTTGTCGTCGGGGCGTCTTGTTTTTTAAACTTTCCACGCGCTCTCGTTCATTCTCCTCTCGCAGTTTAGTCCAGAGCCCGTTGTATGCACTGGATACTCCTTTGGTGTCGATCTGGAGATTAACTGCCTGGTTTCCCCGTAGCTTGATGTGTAGTTTCTCTGCTATCAATCGGTGGGATTTGTGGCAAATTCTCTCCAGAATGCGCGTTTTGTCGAAATTAAATTTGTGATCAGCGTCGTCTTGAAGCGCATGTTGCGCCAGGCCAGTTTGCGTATTCTTCAAACGAATGTTATTCTCATGTTGCTTCGTTCTTTTCTCCAGGGTTTGAGAAGTTTGACCAATATATTCTTTCCCACATGAGCATTGAATCGAATACACAACATTCGTTTGTTGCATTTTGGGGATGGGATCTTTAAGTTTTGTGAATATGGTCGATTTGACTTTATCACATGGCTTAAATGCGGGAAAGAGCCGCCGCCAATGGAGATATCCGATTACTTTATGACATTTCTCGCCGCCTCAGTGGTGCAAGGACTAATGCAAGAATGCCGCTGAAAGACCGAGCAGGTCAGTTATTGACCGATCGAACAGATCAGCTCAAACGATGGACTGAGCACTTCGAACAACTCTTCCGAGTCACGAATAGCGATGGTCAACAGAACCCGCAGCTTGAAGCGCCAACAGTAAGTCGCATAAATGGCGTCAACTCGGAAGCGCCCTCGCTGGCTGAAATAGAAGCGGCAATCAAAAACATGAAATCCAACAAAGCACCTGGGATCGATTGCATCCCTGCTGAAATGCTGAAAGCCGACCCTGCCCTTTCAGCACAAATGTTGCACCGTCTTTTCGCTGACATCTGGGATACTGCAACATTCCCGGCCGACTGGATGCAGGGTATCCTCGTTAAGGTCCCGAAGAAAGGAGACCTGACAGAGTGCGGTAACTGGCGAGGCATAACGTTGATCTGTACAACCCTCAAAGTACTCTGCAAAGTGATCCTGAACAGGATCCAGGAGAAAATCGACGCTACACTCCGACGGCAACAAGCTGGATTCCGATCCGGACGATCATGTGTGGACCACATCACAACGCTACGAATCATACTGGAACAAATCAACGAATTCCAGGACTCTCTTCTGCTGGTGTTCGTTGATTTCGAAAAAGCATTCGACCGACTTAATCATGAAAACATCTGGGCGGCTCTAACGCGACGAGGGGTCCCAGAGAAACTAGTCCATCTCATCGAAGCACAATACGAGGCATTTTCGTGCAAGGTCTTGCACGATGGTGTCTTGTCCGAACCAATCCCGGTAACTGCTGGAGTGAGACAAGGATGTATCTTATCACCGCTACTTTTCCTCATCGTAATGGATGAGATTCTGACTGGATCGATCGACTGTGCACCGAACCGAGGATTGCCGTGGAATCCTTTAACAATGGAGCAACTGAACGACCTTGACCTGGCTGACGATATTGTTTTGCTCGCCCAAACACAACCGGACATGCAGAGCAAACTCGACAACCTCACCGAAAGCTCCAAGGCAGCAGGTCTCAAAGTCAATGTCGGAAAGACCAAGTCGATGGAGATCAACACAGGAAATCCCTCCAGTTTCATGGTAGCTGGGCAACAAGTTGAGAAAGTGGAGTGCTTCCAGTATCTTGGTAGCCAGATAACGCCTGATGGTGGTACCAGGAAAGACATCGAAACCCGGATCAGAAAGGCCCGATTTGCGTTTGCGAGTCTCCGAAACATCTGGCGGTCACGCCAGATCTCTCTACGAACGAAAATCCGAATCTTCAACTCAAACGTCAAATCCGTATTACTGTACGGGTGCGAAACTTGGTGCACATATGCGGTGACGACGCGAAAACTACAAGTATTTGTAAACCGCTGCCTGCGGAACATCATCCGCGCTTGGTGGCCTGGCAACTGGATCTCGAATGAGGAACTACATCGCCGGTGTCATCAAAGGGCGCTAGAAATCGAGATTCGGGAACGAAAGTGGAGATGGATTGGGCACACGCTGCGAAAAGATGAAAACGAGATTTGCAGAGAGGCGCTTGACTGGAATCCAGAAGGTCATCGAAGAAGAGGCAGGCCCAGAAACTCGTGGCGGCGAAGCCTAGCCGCTGAAATCCGAACTGTCGACGAGAATCTTGACTGGGACCAGGTGAAGACGCTGGCTCCGGATCGTCAACAGTGGAGGTCTTTTACCACGGCCCTATGCACCGGAGGATCGGCGCGGGATCATTAAGTAAGTAAGTAAGTTAAATGCGGCGATCACATCATGCTTGCGTAGTATTTTTGCCACTCTCTCGCTCAGCCCAGGAACATATGGGATGGATGCCATCTTCGGGGGTGCTGATTCGACGACGCTGCTGGATTCGAGCGTGTTGTACATAGAGTGGGTCCTTTTTTTTAATATTTGATTTACCATTTCTTGTGGATAGTTGTTATTATGCAGGATATTTTTCACTGAGTCGATGCTAGTTTTTCTAGTTTCGACATCCGACAATTTTAGGCCTCGGTCGATTAACGCATAAGCGGTGTTTTGTTTATGTGTGAATGGACTTTCGGAATAAAAATCCAAATATCGCCCGTCGGGTTGTTTCGTGAACCATTTTTTCTTGATTTTGTTGTTTGTTCTCGTTAGTGTCATATCAAGAAAGCGGATGGTTTGTTGTTCTTCTTTCTCAAGTGTGAATTTGAGAGTTCCGTGAGCTTTATTGAATTCATCAAAAATCACATCAACCTCAGCTTCTTTGGCAACAACAAAACAATCATCCACATATCGCTTATAGACAGTCAAATGGATATTTTGCTGTTTTAAATTATCGATGCATTTTTGTTCGAGTCTCTCCATGCAGATCGAAGCAATACACCCAGATATGGAAGAACCCATAGGTACCCCGTGTATTTGTTTGTAAAAGTTGTTGTTGTATTTGAAGAAAGAAGAATTCAAAACAACACTAAGCGCATGCTGGATAGAGGCTAGAGAAAGGGTTGTATATTGTATATTGATATTGTAAAAAGCCGCGCGTATCTCAAAACCAACAACGATACCTACATCACCAAGGCTGACAAAGGTAACAAAACAGTGATACTAACGGCTCAAGAATACCGCCAAAAAATGTCTTTGCTGGTCTCGGATACCACCACATATCAACAAATAAATAGTGATCCCACAGCAAAAATACTAAAACAAATCAACACAATTGTGGAGCAATGGCACCGAGACCAACACATAGATTACTTTACCAAGACCAAATTACAAACTTTTCACTGTCACCCACCAAGAATCTACGGTTTGCCAAAAATACACAAACCCGATCGCCCCCTCCGACCGGTGGTATCCACAATTGGATCGGCAACCTACAGCATGGCGCGTTACCTAACAGAAATCCTCAACAACATCGTCGGCAAAACGGAATACCACGTAAAGAACAGCTTCGTGTTTGCAGATGAGATTTCAAAAGTTGAAATCCCCGAAGGCTGTGTGATGTTTTCGCTGGATGTAGTCTCACTGTACACCAACGTACCAGCAGCGAGTGCGTATGACTTCATCGAGGACCAATGGCACCGATTGCGTAAATATACAACCCTTTCTCTAGCCTCTATCCAGCATGCGCTTAGTGTTGTTTTGAATTCTTCTTTCTTCAAATACAACAACAACTTTTACAAACAAATACACGGGGTACCTATGGGTTCTTCCATATCTGGGTGTATTGCTTCGATCTGCATGGAGAGACTCGAACAAAAATGCATCGATAATTTAAAACAGCAAAATATCCATTTGACTGTCTATAAGCGATATGTGGATGATTGTTTTGTTGTTGCCAAAGAAGCTGAGGTTGATGTGATTTTTGATGAATTCAATAAAGCTCACGGAACTCTCAAATTCACACTTGAGAAAGAAGAACAACAAACCATCCGCTTTCTTGATATGACACTAACGAGAACAAACAACAAAATCAAGAAAAAATGGTTCACGAAACAACCCGACGGGCGATATTTGGATTTTTATTCCGAAAGTCCATTCACACATAAACAAAACACCGCTTATGCGTTAATCGACCGAGCCCTAAAATTGTCGGATGTCGAAACTAGAAAAACTAGCATCGACTCAGTGAAAAATATCCTGCATAATAACAACTATCCACAAGAAATGGTAAATCAAATATTAAAAAAAAGGACCCACTCTATGTACAACACGCTCGAATCCAGCAGCGTCGTCGAATCAGCACCCCCGAAGATGGCATCCATCCCATATGTTCCTGGGCTGAGCGAGAGAGTGGCAAAAATACTACGCAAGCATGATGTGATCGCCGCATTTAAGCCATGTGATAAAGTCAAATCGACCATATTCACAAAACTTAAAGATCCCATCCCCAAAATGCAACAAACGAATGTTGTGTATTCGATTCAATGCTCATGTGGGAAAGAATATATTGGTCAAACTTCTCAAACCCTGGAGAAAAGAACGAAGCAACATGAGAATAACATTCGTTTGAAGAATACGCAAACTGGCCTGGCGCAACATGCGCTTCAAGACGACGCTGATCACAAATTTAATTTCGACAAAACGCGCATTCTGGAGAGAATTTGCCACAAATCCCACCGATTGATAGCAGAGAAACTACACATCAAGCTACGGGGAAACCAGGCAGTTAATCTCCAGATCGACACCAAAGGAGTATCCAGTGCATACAACGGGCTCTGGACTAAACTGCGAGAGGAGAATGAACGAGAGCGCGTGGAAAGTTTAAAAAACAAGACGCCCCGACGACAACTAGCAGCAGCAGCAGCAACAGATTGACGCCCAGTTAGAGCAGAGAGACGGCCCTAGCAGGCGGAAAAATTGCTTTTTGTGAGTGTTTCCCAATTTGTGTTTTAAAATTATTTTAATTAGACTTTTAAAATTGTAATTTAAAAATTTTTTTTTTCTCTTTCAACATTTATTTGTAATAAATATAGTTTCTGAAGATGGTCGAATAAAGTAGACCGAAACGTAAAACTAGCGAATTTTTGTTAAAAACATCACCGAACAAAATCAACAAAAGAAACCCCGAAAAATTACATCCAGCGGTGATTTAAATGGTCGTGAATAAACAAATAATCGATTTATACGCAATTGAGTTTGACCACTTTTTGACCCGAACACCCTTTCGGATGAAAATTGCATATTTTTGTAAATTCAAAAATAACTGGTGAAACCATTAATTTTTCTGGCTACGTCAATTTTATGTCCCATCAACCTTAACACTTTTGATGTGCAAGCTCTATGATTATCCAAGAAAATTTAATTTTAAAAAGCTGTTGAAGTTGAAAAGTGTTGGAGATGCCCTAGTTGAAAGTATTTATAAATGAAAAGTGTATTATTTGTTAATTCTTAGACACTATAAACTTTCTTTATTAATTTTACGATTTCTTCTCATTCAACAATAGGCTAAGTGAAAGATACGAATGTTTTTTCATAAAAAAAAATTAATTAACTGCAAAAGCTTGGTTTTTACTGATTGGTTCATAACTCTCTTAAATGTCGAAAACAGGAAACTATTTTTTAGAAGTTATAAGTGTCAAGAAACTAGCTGACCTTGCACCATGCGAGGCTGCTTATAGCCTAATGAACTTCCGGTTTTACAGAACGGCCTCCAGAGCAAGAACCTTCGTCGTTCATTAGACCTTACTTATGGGAACAACACCACATGGCAGACTCTCACATTAGTGTGCCCGGTGATTGTTGCTTCCTTTAGCATCGCATTGCATCGCATCGATTGCATCAACAAAACAACATACTGGGCATGGGAATCACCAAACTCTGCAGCATCTCCCAAAACGTACACAAACACTTACGCCCACACTCAATGCTTTTACACGGCGGCATTTTGAAAAGCTTCTCTTTCGCTAGACTGCTTGCTAGCTGCTGCAACATCGAAACCATTACTCACAACATTCTGAACCAGGGGGAGCATCATGATGTCTTACATCGAACCATGTAAATAGGATTGCACAGCCGATATCATCCTCGGTGTGTTGTCATCATTGCCATTGCCATTGCCAGTGCGTCGGGATCAGGCTATTAGGTAGATATCTGAAAATCAACCATATACCCATATCCATAGATAACTGTAGCAGCAGTCTGTGAAGCCTTGTACTTGTTACAACTTACAAGCCACCACGTCTGCAAACATCCGTTATCATCGCAGCCGTTCATCGGTCGGATGTAGAATTCGTTACTTCCTGTTGTTTTTTCCCCTCCCAATCGGACTCAATTCAACAATCTCGAGTAGAAGGTACCGGTTTCCGTTTGTGTTATCTGAAAGCGGGAACCAACGAGCGCGCTTTCTCTCTTTTTTACATTCGGTTTGGGCGCAATTAATTTCTTGTTACCGGAGTAATGTGCGGGTGACTTATGGCAAATCGGAGATCTAAACGCGCCGGATTTCGTTTACCGAACAGAATTACTGTAAGGAAAACATTTGTCAGTTAATTTCTATTCTTTCCGTATTTTTTTTTTTTTGTTTTTACATACAAAATTTTTCTACTTTTAGCAGCTCATAATGAACAATTCATCCACGAACCATTTGTTCACTTTTCTAAGCCAAAATTAAACGACAAAAACACCGAGCACTATCAGCAACTATTTCTCGGGTCGAGCTTAAATGTTTGGCTCTGCACAATTCCCAAACGTGATGATGGATCATGGTCCACGGTGAGGAAAAGTTGTCGGAACATTAAAAACGACTCGCCCACCCCGGCTTCCTTCTACCACATCACCCACCGACGGCTTGAGGTGAGTTGATTTAATTCATCACTCGGATAATAAGATTAGTTTTGCCACGTGGCATTTTTCGACCCACGCCTGCCGGAACAACGTTACATCGTCGTGGTTTTACCGTTGGTACCTACTGGAAATTGTGCTGTTAAGATGAAATTTTCTCGCCTCAGCGCTTTGTTAGTTATTCGGTTGCAGCTGCTGACCTTTGGGACTAAGAATGACTTTTTTTTGCATGTGGAATTGTTGCAGCTCGGGATTTTTTTTATTATCTGACGGGTTTGCGCCGGGGGTCTTCAGATTTTCCCCAAAATTGAAAATTTGGTTCATTTTTGCGACTTAAAAACACATGTATTTTTTCAGATTTCTTACATTTTTATTTTTTGAGTTAGCTTCGGTTAGATTTTTTTGTACATAAAAAATAACTATTTTTCAAAGCTACATAACTCTGTTATTTTTCAACGGAAACTATAAAACAGCTCATCAAAATGCATTGAAATTTTATCAGCTTTCCAAGTAAAATAGTTAAAAAAAATTAAATAATGACCTTCAACATGAAAAGTTGTAAATAAAATTAATTTGCGGCTTTATCGGTGAGGGTTAAAGAGTTGAAATGAAAGACGGATAGAATATCAGAAGAAAATTCTAAGGTGGTGAAAAGAGCGAAGAGCATTTGAAATAGAAGCTTGACCACATACTAAATTCTTTGTCCCACACCAATTAACTGTATTGAAGAAGTAGTACCCAATAGAGAAGGCACTACGTTTTTCGATACAGTTAATTATGGATGGTTCGACCGCCATGTGAATGCACATGTGTCGAACGGACAAAAAATTTAGCATGTGGTTGCTCTGTTAAGTCTTCTATTGTGCGTTATCGTTCGATCGATGGCTAGGTAGATTTCTTATTTTCGTTTTGTGCGCAAGTTCCAACTGGATTGAGTTGTCGCCTACGGTCAACGGTCAGAAATCTTGGCCTAACTGTTTTCGATTATTTGAACGATGTTTTGTAATTGATTTTTTATAGCCGAATTATTTTTTTATTATGAAGAGAAATCACCGTGAATTTGTTTTATGAAATTAATTTGCGGCTTTATCGGTGAGGGTTAAAGAGTTGAAATGAAAGACGGATAGAATATCAGAAGAAAATTCTAAGGTGGTGAAAAGAGCGAAGAGCATTTGAAATAGAAGCTTGACCACATACTAAATTCTTTGTCCCACACCAATTAACTGTATTGAAGAAGTAGTACCCAATAGAGAAGGCACTACGTTTTTCGATACAGTTAATTATGGATGGTTCGACCGCCATGTGAATGCACATGTGTCGAACGGACAAAAAATTTAGCATGTGGTTGCTCTGTTAAGTCTTCTATTGTGCGTTATCGTTCGATCGATGGCTAGGTAGATTTCTTATTTTCGTTTTGTGCGCAAGTTCCAACTGGATTGAGTTGTCGCCTACGGTCAACGGTCAGAAATCTTGGCCTAACTGTTTTCGATTATTTGAACGATGTTTTGTAATTGATTTTTTATAGCCGAATTATTTTTTTATTATGAAGAGAAATCACCGTGAATTTGTTTTATGAAATTAATTTGCGGCTTTATCGGTGAGGGTTAAAGAGTTGAAATGAAAGACGGATAGAATATCAGAAGAAAATTCTAAGGTGGTGAAAAGAGCGAAGAGCATTTGAAATAGAAGCTTGACCACATACTAAATTCTTTGTCCCACACCAATTAACTGTATTGAAGAAGTAGTACCCAATAGAGAAGGCACTACGTTTTTCGATACAGTTAAAGCCGCAAATTAATTTCATAAAACAAATTCACGGTGATTTCTCTTCATAATAAAAAAAATAATTCGGCTATAAAAAATCAATTACAAAACATCGTTCAAATAATCGAAAACAGTTAGGCCAAGATTTCTGACCGTTGACCGTAGGCGACAACTCAATCCAGTTGGAACTTGCGCACAAAACGAAAATAAGAAATCTACCTAGCCATCGATCGAACGATAACGCACAATAGAAGACTTAACAGAGCAACCACATGCTAAATTTTTTGTCCGTTCGACACATGTGCATTCACATGGCGGTCGAACCATCCATAATTAACTGTATCGAAAAACGTAGTGCCTTCTCTATTGGGTACTACTTCTTCAATACAGTTAATTGGTGTGGGACAAAGAATTTAGTATGTGGTCAAGCTTCTATTTCAAATGCTCTTCGCTCTTTTCACCACCTTAGAATTTTCTTCTGATATTCTATCCGTCTTTCATTTCAACTCTTTAACCCTCACCGATAAAGCCGCAAATTAATTTCATAAAACAAATTCACGGTGATTTCTCTTCATAATAAAAAAGTTGTAAATAAACTTTAAATGGCGTCTAAAAGTACCGTCTGCACCACCGAATATTTTGCACAAAAAAAACCGTTTTATAGCTCAATTTATGAATCAACTTTCATCTGAAGACACCAAAGTGGGACATCAACTCCTTGAAGAGTTATGAAAGAAATAATGACAATAAATCTCTTTTTTTGTATAGAAAACAAATAATGGTCGAACAACTGCACTCACATATGGAGGAAGCGAGCACTTCTAACAACATGGAAACAAAAGAACTTATATAAGCAGGTAAAAAACACTATTTTTTCGACTGCCCTTCTCGCATAACAGTCCGATATGAATTTTCGTCATTTTAGGTCAATATAGTTTCAAAATAAAACACTTAAAAAAGAGGTTTTGTTCTTAAAATTTAAAAAAAAAATCAATTTGTGGCTGTCGTATATGAAATATACCCGAATAACAGTCTCATATATGAAATACCACGGATTTGGTTACTTTTCAATGCTTCTTTCGGCGAAATAGTCTTTGATTTATTACTTTGAATCAATTAAAAAAAATATAACTCACTTGATGTCGAATGATGCACACTAGTTTTTGAAGGCAGGTCTGACTTCCTGAGCGAAAAACTATCGGATGCAATCAAAAATCGTAAAAAAAATTCAACTTACAATGTGGAATTTACGATATTTTTCCAAAAGTATGTTTCTTTTTCTGAAAATCACATTTAGATGTTCGAAAATGATCAAAATTAAGTCTTAGAAAGTAGCTTGGGGAGAAAAAAATATTCTGTATGGGACTGTTATGCGAGTAGATTTGAAAAAGGTTTCAAATATGGTCAATTAACAGTCCCAAAATGAATAAAAATGGTGCTTTCGACCTTACCAATAACCCAATATCGAAAATTTCAGGTTTTACGATTTATTATGACAACCTAGAAACGATTTTCGTTTATGCTGAAAGTGGTGGTCACAATTTAAGAATATATTCCAAAACATAAAAAGCTGATTTTCTCGCTTGCTTGTTTTTGCATATGGGACTGTTATAAAAGTAGGGGCGGTAAAGAGTTGCAGCTAAACTGACTTCATGTTATATCCAAAAATCTAATAACGTATTCGTTTAGACCCAGTTTTGCACCAGGTCACAACCAGTTTTGCGAATTTTGCTGTCATTTTTAGAATTTTTAGCGCTCAGTTTTGCATCCGTAATTCTCCAGATTTGATTTAAAATGGACGGTGGAACACTGAAGATTCGCGTGTGAGAGAGTGGAGTAGCAAAACACTGACGACGAATTATTTCGTTCTAGTATGGCAAACCTCAGAACTGGGCGAATGGAGAAACGAATACGGTAAAAGTATCATATTTTCAATGTCATATTACCTACAAATGGGAATGATGCTTTTTACAGCCTGGGCTGGCCATACTGAGGTCTTCGATTATTTCTACATTTGTGCCACTTTCTCATGCGTTTTTGATCAATGGGAAAGGATTTTGGTGTCCAGTGCTTAGCTCCCGATATAAAAACTATGTAAAGCACGTCTATATTTAGTTATTTAATCACATTTTGTGATCCCAAACACAGGGACTGAACCTTCTACTATTGGCATTGATTATGCTTCACAATTATCTTTGATCGAAAAGTTAATAAGTTGTAGGGGAACTGGGGGTAAGACGCCCACGTTAAGAAGAATCTTTAATAACTCGTAAATGAAGAATGCAATCCAGTAAATTCGAGAAGAGTTTTAAAAAGGAGACTGTTTTTCACCAGAAATATACAAACAGGAACACTTATACCAAATATATACCTCTTAATCGTTAAATTTTGAAAGGCTTTCTAAAGTATGATTTTCATTTCGTTTGGGGCAAAGTGCGCATATGTGTGTACCCAAACGCGCCTTTTAACGATTAATAAATGTTTATTAATTGAAGGGCCTCCGAAAGTATATGCCAGGTAAAAACACTTCTTTTCTACTTCACACATGGAAAAATGTATTCCTACACGCAGTGTTGCCAGATATACTGACGTTTTTGTGAATCGTTAGTTAAATCTATATTAAATTTACGAATTTTAAATATATTCGTTTATATTCAAGTAATGATTTCCAGTTCAACATATAAATATCCTTAAAATTGATGTGATGAATACTGCATATAAATTTAAACACATATGAAACATACTTAAAGATAAACGGACATGGCGCGTTTTGCCCTGCCTAGACATGCTTATTAAAAATCGTTATAAATATCAGAAAAAATAATTCAATTAGGAAATTTTTCGTTGTGTGATGATTGTCAAGACCCATGTTCATCATTGGAACAGATGCCAGATAAATGTTCTGCTGATAGATGTTGTAATTCCTTATGAGAAAAGTTGAAAAATTGCAAGGAAAGCTCCCAAAAAAATTTGTTTTCTTTTTTCGTCAAATTTACGCAACATAGAAAACTTAGAAGGTCCACAAGTGTGTATAAACGCATAAAAATGTAAAAAGAACAAACTGGCATTTTCAGAAATGTTGAACAATGTTTGTTTAGTGAAATACTTATGGTGGCGCATCTTGTCCCGACTGCGCATTTTATACCCAGTTCCCCTATAGCATATAACGAGGTTGTAAAACATTCCCATTATTTGTTATATCACATTAACAATACGATATTAAGAATTTTGGTCAAAATTTAAAGTCAGTTATGCTGCAAACACTCTACAAAGCACGAAAAAGTAGTGAATTTTACCTGCTTTGGTAAGTTCTTTTGTTTTCATGTAGCTAGAAATGCGCACTACCTCCATGTGTGAGTGCAGTTGTTCCACCATTGTTTGTTTTCGTCGCAAAAAAAGAAAATTATTGTCATTATTTCTTTCATAACTCTTCAAGGAGTTGATGTCCCACTTTGGTGTCTTCAGATGAAAGTTGATTCATAAATTGAGCTATAAAACGGTTTTTTTTGCAAAATATTCGGTGGTGCAGACGGTACTTTTAGACGCCATTTAAAGTTTATTTACAACTTTTCATGTTGAAGGTCATTATTTAATTTTTTTTAACTATTTTACTGGGAAAGCTGATGAAATTTCAATGCATTTTGATGAGCTGTTTTATAGTTTCCGTTGAAAAATAACAGAGTTATGTAGCTTTGAAAAATGATTATTTTTTATTTCCTAAAAAATCTAACCGAAGCTAACTCAAAAAATAAAAATGTTAGAAATCTGAAAAAATACATGTGTTTTTAAGTCGCAAAAATGAACAAAATTTTCAATTTTGGGGGCGTTTCAGACAGATAGTATTTTTTTTTTGCGAAGCGCACTTTAAGTACTTTATTCTTTTATGCCGATTGATTTATAACAAAACCAGTTCGCAATAGGTTAGGCCTACGAATATATATGATTTTTAAAGCAATATTAAACCTATAACTTCCAGGTTAAAAGAAATGATTATTTCGATAACGGCAGATGATTTGCCTGTCCTTATATTTAAATAGAATCGTCTGCTAAATGCTATGACAGTAGACTGAGTCGATTTAATTTTATTTTTTGAATTTCTCAAACCCTGGGGTTCAAAAAGCTTTGTTTTGGTTTTAAACTCATTCATGATTATTTGCAGAATTTTTGAGTAACGTTTACATGAGTAAATTTTCAGTTTTGTGTTTGTATGGGAAAATTAAATATTTTGTACTGAAAAATCAACATAGTTTTTGTTCCTTCTGTAGAGCTGTAGGTCATGGTTTTCGTGTCAATTTATAATTTTTTTTAAAGGAAACACTGAGCACCTTTGTCGAAGACCGTAACTTCGTATCTTATGAGGCAAAAAATTTACAAGCTGTTTAACATAGGCATGTCTTTTGGCATTGAAAAGCAAAATTTGGTTCCTCCATGAAAAGTAGTCATGCAATACCTCACTTGGCCTCCCTCAGTGATGTCAAACGAATGTATTGTTTTTCAATGCCGAAAGACATGTTCTCATTTGACACCTTACAACTTATTTGTCTAATAAGATACGACGGAACGATCATCGAAAAAGTTGTTCAGCGGAAAATTTCCTTCAGAGAATTTAAAAATTGTCACAAAACCCATTAGCAGGCTTGGCTCCACAGCAGAAACTAACACGATGTTTATTCTGCAGTACAGAACATCTAATTTTCTTTTACAAACATAAAATGAACTTCAGTAAACATTACTAAAATATTGCTCTTGTTTTCGTGGTATAGCGTGTGGAATTTTGGAAATTTATCGATTTTGAATGAAATCGATAATTGATAACTGATGAACCAACAAGATAAACAAAAACTGATTTTGAATCTATTTGTTATCCTCCATTCAATCAAGGATTCAGATTTTGCCTAGATATTATAGACTCAAAGATATACAGCTTTAAAAAATTAAATTCTACGATTTTTAGAAATTTTAATAGATTACATTACAACTATTTCTGACACCGCTGAAAAAAGTCTTCGAGTATTAAATATTAGAGATAATAGATCATTTAAAAACTTTGTTAAGAACTGCAAAACAATTGGACTTATGGATGAAGAAATATCTAACATTCCATTGTTCCATTGGTGTGTTCGTAGACAAATTTTTCTCATATCAGTTTAAATACTAGCTTTCACAATTAAGTCCTAGAAATGCCAATTTTTCTTTTTAAAGATTCAAATAAAAAATAATGGATATTCAAGGTTTATTTTAGAGAAACACTTTTTGTATCTACTTAAATTAGCAAATAATAACCTAATTCTATACAACCACAAAATATTTAAAAATAAAAATAAGAGATTATGTTTACAGTTCAAATAAGATAAATTTTCTACTGTTGCAAACTCGATAAAAATATTAGTTTGAAACTTTGTTTTTGATTATCTAAGAAGTTTTGAATAATTTATTCAGTCTGTAAAGCCTTAACCGGCTAAAACGGTATATGTCCATAATTTGCAATTAAGAAACCAAAAGAATATATTCAAAGCGTAATTTTCGTTTGAAGATAAAGAACAAGTTCTTTGACCAATCAAAATTCATAAATAAGTTTTTATATAATTAGAATTCTGTGATTTTCTTTCAAATTAAAATCTATTATTTCAAAAAACGAAATCTTCAAAATTAATTCAATTTTATTTTATACTAGCTGACCCGTTGTGCTTTGCTACACCTTCCGGAAATAAATGTAATTTGTAAAAACTTATTCAAATTTAGATTTTAGAAAGCATTTTTTTAAATCAAACCTCATCATATTTCAGAACCAACAACTTTGAAATGAGAGCTGTAGCTGCAGTTCTGAATTGCAATTCAAAGATGGGATATATTATTTACTTATCTCTAAACTTGTTTTTCAAGATCTGAAATTTGTACTCTGTACCCAAAAAAACCTTTTTAAATATGGTCCCTTCTTTGAAAAGCTCTTTATCTTAAATTTACATGGGAGCTCTCCCATCTTCTTCAATTTTGTCCCCCACTGCTTGAAGAAGGTAGGCAAATTCAACCGGCTCGATACCCAAACAGCACTTTTCATGGTAATGAAAAATATATTAAATTAGTTATGTATTAAATACAGTGCAAATTTCTTTTTTTTTAAATGAATTTACTACGGTAAAAATATAAATATTTAAAAAAAAATCGGTTGCATCACTAAATAAGTTCTCAGCGTTTTTTTTTTAATTTTCTCTTTGAAAGTCAAATATTCAAAAATGTTGGGAAAAACAAATTTCTAAATTTACATTTGTCCCGTATATTGAGGCAAGTGTCAATGCCAAGCTTATTTACAGATGCGTCAGAGTAATGGCTTTAAAATGGATTAAATACGAATTCCTGCTTTTTGTTCTATCAAGTTTCACTGATATATCTGCAGTATTCCTGCAATATAAATTTATGTTTGTTACTCCACTTTTAACGAATGCTGTTCAAAGGGAACGACCTTCATTTACAAAGACATTTAAGAATTTTTAATATCCGCTTCAGTTTCAACATTCGGAATACCCCTTCTGGTCTTTCCAACATATTGAATCATTTTGAAGATGAATTTCTTAAAAGTTCGACGTTTGCCCATGCCCCACCGTGTAAGTTGACAGAAGGGAATATTGTTTTTAACACTTTAAGGGTAAACTAAAAATTTCTCTTGAAAATGTTGCGTCCAGTTGAATATCAGTTCTAAAGTCTCGCTTTTCAAAAACGAAGCGGATCGAAAGTCTCTTTTATGCAGCCATGTAACACAAAAACACTTTTCATGTTAAGTACGTACTTGAATTGGTATGTAAGCAAAAAGTACGATGGTTTTTTCAGAATTATTTAAAATAAAAAGCTCCCATTTTCATTTCTAAATTCGTTTCAGTTGTGTATTTGGGCGAAGTAACAATTTCTAGAAGAAAACATAATTTTTAACAGAAATAGTTGAACGTTTGAACATGTTCTTATGTTCCTTGAATGAAAAGTCGAATGCTACCTACATTAACACTAACTAAATATGGAAGTATTTTTGCAAATCTATCAATTGGTTTGATTCGATTGATAAAATACCAATCCGTGTCACATCTAGGCGTCATTTATTACCACGTGCTGTGTACCAAATCAAATAAGCAAGAAAAAAACACATCTAGGTTGCATAGCGCCCCACGTGTTTGAGAAAACAGGACGCCTTATTGTTAAATTTTCCAGCAATCAATGAACAGTTGTGCTTTGGTTACTATCCTCTTGCGACGACGTTTGCTCGCCCATGGAGACGAAAAACAAACCCCCTTCAAAGAAAATATGCTTGGTTGAGAAATACGCGCCAAAATATTCCCACTGATCAGTATGCTATGCCTGGGTTACTATCCTTTTACGACGTTGGCCCCCGACGCCTCGACCATAGAGACGAAAAACAAACCGCCCAAAGAAAAAAAAAATCTCAAGAAAATGGATGTCATGACTTTAATTTGTTTCGAAAAACTACAAATTTTGTATGGAAGCCACTCCTTCCCTTAAGTCGGATGGAGTTTTGACTATTACAGAAACCATCCCCGGCCTCGAAAACCCTCAGATGCCAGTTTGTGACGATGATCGGTTCAGTAGTTTCCGAGTCTATAGGGAACAGACAGACAGACAAACATTCATTTTTATATATATATAGATTTGTGGTTTCTGCTGGTTTGTGTGTTCCAAACTGAATATAAAATTTAAATTTAGATTCTAGAATTCGAACTATGAAACTGTGATCCTCCTGCAATAAGAATCCTTTAAAAAAAAACCTCACTTTTATATGTTTACTATCTGATCCCATACGAACTCCGTTACTCTTTCAACTTGGAATATGTCATGAACAGTTTTGTATGAAAGTCAATTGTCAAGCATTTTGCAGTTGCACTTCCAATTTCATTGTTAAGTAATAATTGCAAAAATGTTGGACGATCACTTTTTCTGCCGTTTGCTACTAAAATTTGATATCAGGAATCAATTGACCGTCCCGACACCCGTGTTTAAAATTTAAACCCCTTTCGGTGTCCTCTTATACTACCTGGGGTATCTGAAATTTATTGCCACTTCCCTCAAAACTCCTTTGTGCAAATTTTCAAACCAATCCATTGCATAATAACGTAAACATCAGAAAAACAACTTTCGTCGAACCCTGGCAAAAAAAGATTAACATCTGAAATCGATTGCCCGTGCCCGAAAACTACCGTGTGCTAATTTTCAGCCCAATGCGATGTTTAATAACGTCAATATCGCAAACAAAGTAATTTTTTTACATGACGATCACTTTGGTCAACGATTAGCCCAAATTTGGTTAATTGAAATCAATTGCCTGTCTCTAATAGACTCTAATAACTCTATATAAAAAATTTCATCTCCATCCGATGTTTGATAATGACAATATTGCAATAATATTGAAAAGTTAATATGGACGACCCCGTTTGCCGGCCCCCTTACACTAAATGTGATACATGATTGCCCGTCTTTGAAACCTCTCGTGTACCAATTTTCATCTGAAACCGATGTATATATAACGCCACTATCGCAAAAACAGTGAATAGTTAATACGGACGACCCCTTTTGGCCGACCCCTGACTTAAACTTTTGATAAATGGAATCAACTGTTTGTCCGTAATAACTTCCTATGTGCAAATTTTCATCCCAATCCGATATATAATAACGACAATACCACTAAAACACTGAAAAGTTATTATGGGCGACCCCTTTTGACGGCCTCTTACACTGAATTTGACACCTCAAATCGATTGCACGTCACTCAAAACTATCGTGTACCAATTTTCAGTTGAATACGATGTAAAATAACGTCAATATCGCAATAACAGCGAACAGTTAATATGGACGACCCCTCTGGATGACTCATTACTCCAAAATTTGATATCTTTCAAAACAGTCGTGTACAAATTTTCATAACAATCCGACGAAAAATATCGGCAATATCTCGCGAGAACAATATTTGTCTTGTATGGATGACCCCCTTCGGAAGGGGCATCCTAAAATCTGAAAACATTTTTCATCATTCCTGGTCCTAATGAGCATTTCAGCTTTCTGGCTCTTAAGACGGCTGAGCCTATAGAAGACAACAAACAAACACAAACAAACAAACAAACAAACAAACGAAACAAACAAACAAACAAACAACAAACAAACAAACAAACTAAACAAACAACACAAACAAACAACAAACAAACAAACAAACAAACAAACAAACAAACAAACAAACAAACAAACACACAAACAAACAAACAAACAAACAAACAAACAAACAAACAACAACAAACAAACAAACAAACAAACAAACAAACAAACAAACAAACAGAACAAACAAACAAACAAACAAACAAACAAACAAACTTAACAACAAACAAACAAACAAACAAACAAACAAACAAACAAACAAACAAACAAACAAACAAACAAACAAACAAACAAACAAAACAAACAAACAAACAAACAAACAAACAAACAAACAAACAAACAAACAAACTAACAAACAAACAAACAAACAAACAAACAAACAAACAAACAAACAAACAAACAAACAAAACAAACAAACAACAAACAAACAAACAAACAAACAAACAAACAAACAAACAAACAAACAAACAAACAAACAAACAAACATACAAAACAAACAAACATACAGGAATTGCTTTTTATATATATATAGATAGATCTTGATTATAAAACTTAACTTCGAGCTGAACCTGAATTTAATTTTTCTATCTTTATTTTTTAATCGGTTTTTTGATTTCTAAATTGTTGGCCTTTTAAAATGAATTCGTTCCTCACTTATTTATTTGAAATTTGATTTGTAAATCTAAATAAAAATTGCGAATGATGAAACTGTTTCGGAATTTTCCATGCTGGGATAAACCATTATTAAAATTTCTTCAGTTCCAATTCTGCAAAAAGAATTTAAAATTGTAATGATGTGACAGTTGTGGTTTTATTTTCTTTTTCACATTTCAAAATGATGAGTTTCGAATATGCAAAATGCATCTAGTTGAAATTCGAACCAACATTCGAATCAGATTATTTTTTCCCGATTATGGGATCTGGATTCCAATAAACAAAAAAAATGAATAAAGTATCCTAAATTTGATCACAGACATAAAATTTTAATATTTATTTTTGGAATCCCAAAACCCAGATATTTTTTCCGTCAATTTCCAGGCCGCTCAAATTCTAGTTATTTTCCTCAATATCCGCCAATATCAACATTATTTAATAAAAATCACGAAGAAAAAGCACTTGAAAACTTGTTTTTTTATATCAAAAACACATAAGACAATTTCCAAACATATTTTAAATGTCAAAAAAGCAAACAAACACGTTTTGCTGGACGTGCTGCTTAGTGGTTCTGGAAATTCAGGAAAGATTTAACGTTTATAATTTTCATATTTTTGTGAAATCTCACAGCGTGAATTGTTGCACCTCACTAGAATGAAGATTGAATGTGCTTTCCAATAAATATACTTTTTATTGGTCCAAACAAAGTAAAAGCACTGAAAATCCGGGTACAACCTGACGGTGGAATGAAAAACAAATGAAATTTCAATTTGTATAAAAATCGCGCAAAGTAGTCAACTTTGAAAAATTCCCGTTAACTCAATTTTTGTTGCATCAAAAATCTAAAGACAAAAAAATGTCAGAATTAGAATAAAATTTGTAATGACATTTTTTTCAAAAGCTATACACCGCTTAAAACAGTTTTTACTAGCAATCTAATGAAAAATAGGTTTTTCAGACATTTTTTTTTTGAACTTTTTATGACCAGCTTATTAAAAAAAATTTAAATAAATATTTCTTGGCTTCATGGTGTAGACAATATCTTCAGCTTTCATCTGCATAAAGCAAATATTTTTTAAACGTGTAATATATGAACTACAGCACTTTTCCTGAGGCATGATTTTTCGGATTTTTTTTTCTTTCACGCTGAATAACGAGAAAACTATAAGTTTTAGCTATATATAATGTTCTAAATATATTTTACTGACATTACAAGGTTTCTATTGATATATGTTTTGTATGATGTTCAAATAATTCAAACGAATTAAATAGATTTTACTTTTGGAGTGTCAAAATGACACTCTAAGTCGGAAAAGGGAGGTTTTTTGTCCAGGCTTCCAGGGTTCGTCCATAAATAAAGTAAAGATGCAGTATTAAAGAATTTTTGAATTCTTCTAGGGTCCCCGAAGAAATTTTTCTTTTTTAAGGCTTCTGAAAAAAAGTTACAAGCATTCAAACTTGCAATTGTGTCAAAATGACGCTCTAATGCGGATGAGGGTTAAACGAACGAAATGACAGCAGTTAGTGCAAAGACTCGTGGAGAACTATGATGCTTCTGATGATAAACGAATTCACTTATAACAGTTTCAGACCAATTTGTATAGCGATTTTGTTCAATATTTTTCCGGTATTCCTAGCTACTGTAAAATTAATTTTAACTCTCAGGAGCCACTCTTTGGAAATGTTTTTCATTCTTAAATCTCGGTATTAGAAACACTGTTCAAAAAAAAATCATTTCAGTCAAATATTCAGAGCCTTTTTGAATGTTAGAAGCTTTTACATCAAACGGCAATTGTTTAATCTTCTCCCGTCTCCGGTCTAATGTTCCACGTCTCATGTCCTACTTCATCTTTTCACGTCATCCATCTCAATCCTCATAAAACTTAGTTCATTTAAAAATGGGATACTTTCTTTTGCTGTAAGCTCATTTTTTTAAACGAAAAACTAAGTGCAGATCGCAGGAATGTCCAACAATATTTTCTTCGATAAGCTGAAAGTGTTGCCTAGTTATGAATCATTCAAACCTAACCTCAAACAAAAAATTTTTGCTAATTCCAGAGCTCGTAAGCTGTAGAGTGTTCCATTTCTCCGGCGATTTTGGTGTTCCCGGGAATCGGGAAATCTGACGATCCTTTTCCCGGGAATTTCCAGGATCCCGGGAAAAATAGAAAATGAAGATTTCAACATGAAGATCTTAACCCTCTACTGCATACGAATTCTTATCGATATGGTATTTTGAAATTTTAATGTAGTACCTAGTATTGAAAAACATTTCAAACTTTTTTAAAGAAAATTCAATAAGCAAACCAAAGACCCACAAACAACCTTTAACCGAAAAACTGGTCCGATTTTTAGCTGCAAAAATTTGAGAAAGATTTCTAACTATCGATAAAAGGTAGTTAGCTAGACTTCAGGTTATTCATCAAACATGTATTGTAAATTATCAGATAATTATCCATTTGTTTTTACAGTATGCCATTTTTTTGTTGATAATTGTGCTATTGTCAACAGTATCTAAAACGAAAGTTCTAAATGAAGAGTGTTACAAAATAGAACATCCAGATTCTTACCGGTCATTATTGGAATTGTTTGGTTTTAAAGTCTGTTTGTCGTTTTTCACTTTTACACTAAGTTTTCGATTGGAATATATTTTTTCTAAATTTTTTCTAAATTTAATGTATTAACCAAATTTAAGGAAAAAAAAAATATTTTACACTAAGCCATCACGGCAGAACCACTGATCGCACTGACATGATTCCTAGAACAAAAATTCGAATATTTTCTAGCTAATTTTTGTTGTCATATTTTGCAGGTCCACCTACCGTCGGTATTACGAACTTTCAAAATCATCCAACAAACGAAATCGAGTGTCCAGTCAGTATGGTCAGTGGTAGAACTATCAATTTCCTTGCTCAATCTGTTTCATTTTTTCCAATTTAGATCGTGTAAATTTTAATTACTTAAGCACATTTTACTGGCTTCGGGAATTCCCGGGACTTTTTAAGTGTTTCCCGGGATTCGGTAATTCCCGATTTTTTTCTAATTCCCGGGAATTCCCGACCGGGAAATCCCGGGTAGGACACTCTAGTAAGCTGTATAGCTGGTGCCGAGGCTATAATACCGATGATTTCTGGTGTTGTCGTTCATCCTATAAAAAAACCCCAATTTCAAACAAATTCCAGCGTTTGAATCCTATAAACATGTCTGATCGTGGTAAGTTCCCAAGCATATCAAAGTATTTATTTGCTGGTTGTTTTGTAAACAAAAAATAATGATTTACCAAGATTCTGCTCCTGTGGAGAATAAACAACAATTTTCAAAACAAAAACTTTGGTTTTCACTGTTTTTAAGAGCCTAAAAAGAGTAATATTTTATGTACCTTTCTCAACCTACGATAGGTACTAACCGTTTAAACTCTAAATTCAATCGCATGATGGTTTTACTTCGTTATTGCCCGATTTTGCCAGCAGAAAACGCTTTTAAGTTGTTAAAACATAATCAAGTTTATAGATTACCTTCTTTTCCGTCATAAAAATATATCGATCAAATAAATGGTTTTTGAGATACACGCATTCGTAGCTGTCCCATTTCTAAATGAACTAAGCTTTAGTCTCCCAATTTTAACATTTCACTCCTAACCTCACTTTACCAAGTCTCATAGATTTAAACCTCATGTATCACTTGCCAAGTTTAATGCCTCACATCTCTCATTCCACGGCTCA